>NC_134579.1:191056632-191377882 GCF_037038515.1 Microtus pennsylvanicus
AGGCAGAGGGAGACACACAAAACAGCATAGGCAACTGTCAGTGTTGCTGATTGTCCATCAAAATTAAACAATAAGACCCAATTGCTGAAGAGGCCACATACCTTGGTCACAAGACAGAAAAAATGGTCTGAAACCGAGCTGGAAATGTCCTCACCGGTGGTTAACTCTATTACCAGAAGGTGCTATCCAAGCTGTCTGGGGAAGAATTGTCATCCACAGTCTTTTTGTTTTGTTTTGTTTTGTTTTTGTTTTTCGAGACAGGGTTTCTCTGTAGCTTTGGAGCCTGTTCTGGCACTAGCTCTTGTAGACCAGGCTGGCCTCGAACTCACAGAGATCCGCCTGCCTCTGCCTCCCGAGTGCTGGGATTAAAGGCGTGTGCCACCACCGCCCGGCTTCATCCACAGTCTTAATTGGGTTTGAACCCTGCATATTACACTACTGATCCAACTGGCAGGGTAAGCATACTGGTACAAGAGGAGTAAGTCAGTTATTGAAGAAAACATTTCTTAGAAACTTAGATTTAATGCTCATGTCCTAGGAGAATTCAAGAGCATGTCTAGTACGATAAACCTGCTCTAAATGACCTGGCTAGGAAGCTCACAGGTCTAAGTAAAGAAGCCACTGCTGATGTTTGGCTAAATGGACATTATGTGACTGTCAAGCTGCCTCTAAATAACAGTTTATCCCCTTAGAATACTACTGTGGCCAGCTTTGGTCGGAGAACCATCTCCGGGCTTCACCTGCCTAAATCTCCTCCCGTCACAGCCGTATTTAGGAACCAAGCCCTTTCATTTCTTTTAAGGCTCTTGATTCCTGATTCATCTCAGCCCACGTACCTCGACAGTCAACCGCTTGCACGCGCAGGCTGCGCAGCAACTGTTGCTTTAGTAAATTTGCAGTGCCAAACACATTTTCCCCATTTTCTTCATTTTCCACAGTGTGTTACAGGCGGTGGCTCTTTATCAAGCCCAGAGAGTAAATGGCTGTGGATGCACAACTCAGGTGACCTATTACCACTAACTCTCTCATACAGCGTCCATGACGCTTTAGTATAATAAATGTATGTCCTGGATCGTGCCCTGCTTAGCAGGCATGTAGACCACTCTGTGTGTTGTGACACTGGAGCCCAGGGCTCCCAAGGAGAGTCAGCGTGTTCTCTAAGGGTTTCCCAACTAGGAGGTGGGCAGCTGAAGCCTATCCAGAGGAGGCAGGGTCATGCTCACCCACAGTGAGGCCAAGGGAAGGCAGTGGTGGTTGGGCTGCTAAGCTCTGTGGATGCTCTAGCTGTAAGAATGATTTCCATGCTAACGATCTCAGGAGAAAGCATATTGAGTCAAGCAGAATTCTGTCCTATAGGAGCAGATGTCAGATACTAGTAGGCAACCATCAGTCTTTTGATTCTGCACAAATAATTTAAACTAATTACAAGTGTATTAATTACAAGCACATTTATTCAAATATAGATGTTGTTCAGGGCAACTATAAGAGAAAATTAAACATAAATGCTTGCTCCTGAAGGCACATCACTTTAGGAAGAGGAAACCATCTGGTATCCTTCCAGAGGACTATATGCTTCCTTTTAAGAGCTGTCAGAAGGCAGGCTAGAATATATACATTATTGCCATATTTGGCAGTAGGAAAATATCTGCCACCCCCCTCCCACATACTTCCACTCTTACTAGCTTGCTTAGAATTCAATTCTTTTTCTACTCTGATTTCAAACTATTGAAGAAAAAAAAAACCCGGGCTATGCCACACTTGCATGTTTTTAGTAGAAACACTTCATGCTCCTGTGCTCACTCAGGAAGCTACAACAAACCAGGCCTGACAGATGACCTCAGCAGGGTTTTCCTCCTCACTCCGATGACAGAGAAGAAACGTTGACTTACAATCAAGTAAGAGCATTTAATTTCTTTTATTTTTTTCTCACCGCACTCTCTACGGCTAATGTCACTGTATTATTATGCCATCGACAGGAGAAGGAAGAGTCAAGAATAATGGGTTTCTTTCTTGGGTGTTTGGGTAAACAAAGGAGAAAATGAAAATTAGTTAAAAAATAGACATATTCAGTTTGAGGTGCCTATGGGATGTGCAAGTAGTTAAGCGATTTCCAATGGATGTCTACCATCTGAAAATTACTGTACAAGTCCTAACAATACAGATGACAAAGTTCGGGGCAGATGTCCACCTCCAAGAGAAAGGATAAAGGAAAGGCTTTTGGTGACCATTTTTGAGGACAATGCTTCTCAGTTTGGATGTTCAGGGGACTTGATCCTCTGAGGGTCTTATTCAACATGGATTCTCAGGTCTGGAGAGGAGTCTGGATTCTGCCTTCCTAATAGGAGCTTAGCTGCCTGTGCTGATGCCTGTTCATGGACAGCACTTGGAGAAAGTTGTAGGGATTTTGAAGTCAGTAAATACAGAGAAGAGGAAAACAGACCTGGAAAAGATTTTTTAAACACCACAGACATACAGTCATACGGTAAGCCTGAGAGAGAGATATGGGCGCTTCAAAGAAGAGATAGTTAGAGAGAACACTGAACTTCGCATTGAAAAGACCATGTGATAACCTCTATAAATGCTGTTTAAAGTCTGAAAGCAGGGTTAAGGAAGTGAGGGTAACGAATGTGGATTTGTATATCTTTGAGGAGTAGCTACACCAGCAGGGACCCTGTTTCTCCTTGGAAGTCCCTGGAAGGGAAGAAGAGGGAGGCCTCCTGTTGGTGAGGCCTACAACATGGTGCCCTGCAACTGGACAGAGAAGACTTGATTTCCGGGCTTAAACCAAAAAGAAAAAAAAAGACAGTAAATCTAAAGACTCAAGCCAAAATTTTACAATAAAAGTCTTTACTGCTAAAACCTGGGTACTAAACTCACAAAATTATATCTAATTTATGTGCACACATAGAAAATTGTGGAAATATGTAACGGCAATAATGGTTATATCACTGTGGAACAAATAACACCTTCTTAGAAGAAGGAAATCACATCTCTCTATATATTGTTCATTTTATAAATACCAAACAACTGCTGAGAGAAGAATTAGTCGTTCCGAAGGGTGATTCCCCCAAGTGGTCAGACCTGGAAACATATCCATGCAGACAACACTAACCGAAATCAGCAGCATGTTGTAGCCATAAGTTTATTCATTTCTGTGTGTGCAGCAACAATGGTTAAAGAAGAGAGCCTATGAATTTGGGAGGGAGGGCATTGGCCAGATAGCCAGAATGGAGTATAACAAAGGTTTATTTATCTGGGGATAAACTCACAGACAGAGCAGTGATCTGCAGTCCTCTTCCTGTGCTGGGAACTGGAACCGAATTCAGCAGTCATGAGGTCCGCCCACGCTTTTCCTGCACTTATAGTACATAAGACCACACTCAAAGTGAGTCTGTCTCTTAAAGGCTATTGGCTGAAAAAGTTCCCAAAACAGCAGGGGCAAAGATAGGAAGAATAAGAGGCAGGAAAGGGAGGGGAGAAATGATATAATTGCATTTTAATTAAATTTAAAAAAACCAATCATCCATGTTTGCAATAAAGAAAAAGGTAAACTAATATTTTGGTATAAGTAAAAAAATATAAAATAATCTAAAACTCTTCTTCTTGGTAAAAAAATATATACCGTGTTATTCCTTCTAAATAAATAGGGCAACAGTGTGATGCTAAACATATTCTGTGGTTTTATATATATGTATATATTATATATAGGCTCATTTATTTCACATAATATTATTTCCTTTCTCTATTCATTCCCAAGAAAATGAAGTTAAAAATCTTTTTTTCTATTTGTGAAAGAACGAATGTTCTTGCTTGATAAATGTAGATAGCTCAGATAACCATTTTCTCTTGGAATCCTTCCCTGCATCCTCCATTCATTAAAATATAATGCATTTCTGATTTTCTCCAACTCCAAAAGCCACATGTGGAAATCAATTGGTAAACTATAGAAATCTATAAAATTGGTTTTAAATGCCTAAGGGAGGGGGAGCCCTATTGTATTTACTGGATAATTATTTCTTAGCCAACATAATGGAACAAAGCTATCTTTCTGGTTTATATCTGGATTTAGATTATTTAAGTAGGTTTCTGAGTATCTGTCAATTCATTTCATTAATTGTGAACAATTTAGTAAAGGCTGCTACGTATCTCTAACAACCTCATTCATTCTGTTGAAACCCAGAGCCTGATGACATCTATGCTCCTGAGATTCTAAATGTCTTCAATAAAAGGAAGTGGAAAATGAGTCCTCCCGCCTCCAGCAGCAGAGTGGAAGTTCATCTTTCCTTTATGTACAAAGACCTGCCCCCAAGGCACAGTCATCATCATCTGTAACGTCCTACTAGCCACAGGAAAGGTCAAATGTGAGTCTCTGCCTTAGGTAATAATGGTCTGACCTGAGTTTTTGCCTAGGAAATTGTGTGGAGCCATAGTTTACCATAAGTGTCCGTCATGCAAAGAAAATACAGATTACAAAAAAAAATTCATTAGTTCTGAAGTGGAATTTCTCTTACCACAACCTTCCCTGAATTGGTATTGCCAGTTATTGAGTCTTTATGAATCGGTAAGTGAATAATGGCATATGCTAATCCCTTTCATTAATTAACCCTGGAATTGTTGACTCCTATATTGACACCCAAAATTGTGCCTTTAATGTACATCCTGCCTATTTTCAATTCCGTCTTCAGTTTATTTGGCTCTTAAAACTGGTGTTGAAAATAATGTTCTCATTAATGTAGAAAAAGAAATAGGAAGAAACTCAGTGACTCCTTTTTAGCTGAATTAAGTGCATGGAGTTTTAAGACCTTTCATCAGTTGGAGAATATATATGTGTATCACTTATAAAAGGAGCAATCTGTGAACTATAGCTTAGAAAACCTCAAATAGAGTTTTTAGGGTGTTTTCCAGGAAATCAAATACAATTAAAGATAGACAATTTATCTGAAGATCTAGGCAAACCAAGCAATGGACAGGACTTCCAAGGGACAGACAATGGAGATGAACAGGGAAACTCAGCAGATCATGCAGGTCCTCAGTGTTGGACCCTTCCTGTCCATCACTTTAATCCTGGGTTTTGAGTTCTTCCATAATGAAGCCCATTCTGCTAACAGCAAGGAGGGAATACCTCAAAGGCAGACACAGGACAGGCTGCAAGATTTAAGCTGAATTTCACATTGTACCCACTCACACCTGGGCTCACCCACTCATCCCTGGGCTCATACAACCCCACCTGGGCTCACCCACTCATACTTGGGTTCACACCCAGGATTATCTACTCATACCTGGGCTCACATGGGGCCTCACCCATTCACACCCATGCTCATCCGCTCACACCTGGGCTCACCCACTCACACTTGGGTTCACACCCAGGATTATCTACTCACACCTGGGCTCACCCATTCACACCCATGCTCATCTGCTCACACCTGGGCTCACCCATTCACACCCATCCTCACCCACTCACACCAGTGCTCAGCTGCTCACACCTGGGCTCATTTCTATAGCAAGGTCATTGGACAGTGCATAAAACATGAGATACAAGTCAGGGTTCTTCTGTGTACAATGCCAGGACCTCTAACAACAGCAAATCCTGTCTATGGGGTTTGTACTCACATTGGTTTCTTTCACTGCCTTCCCCAGGTGGCCAGTAGGTGGGGAGTAGGGGACCCTCAACATCACAGGCTGAGCATGCTCCTCATGTTCTCAGTGACAAACAGCCTTCAGGGACAGTGTGACATCAAAAGCAGATGGGAGCTAGAGCTTTAGTCATCGCCCATATTTTCCCACTTTTTAACAAGCCGAGACAACTGATGACGTTTGAAGTGGGTGTCAGCAGCAAGCCGAGTTCTCACTTTAAAGGAAATAAGCTTCCAAGCTCATGATCTAATGAAGAAGGCTATCAGTCCAAGAGCAGTGACGGAGCTGGACACGACAAATGTCAGGCCAGGTCTCACAGATTACATTTAGAAATGACAGCACAGACTAAGGAAGATGGCTGGTATTTTACTCTTGAGACCACATCGGCATTTTCAGGTTTGCTCATAAATAACAAGACTTCCATGGCAGAATAAACGCAAGGAAAACTAGAAACAAGTTCTTCACGTGAGATTTCTTGGAGCCTTCGGTCCACTCATTCACATTGCAAATCTCTAAGAAGCGATTCCACTGTCGCTCAGACTCATCATCTCGATACTTCATCTGCTAACATTTAAATTAACTTTCCTACTGCTGGATGCTTACATTTGAATGATCTTTGTTTCTTTCTTACTATTAAAGAAATGTTATAACAGACACAGCTGTGCAGATTTGCATATTTCTGAGGCTGCTTATTTGATGAGTTCCTAAAATTAGAACCTCTAAGCCCAAGGACACGCGTTTTTAAAGTTAGCTGGATATTCTTAGCCTGTGTCTTCAGAACGAATATGCTAAACTGCATCAGGAAAAGCCACATTTAAGAGGTCTTGATTTCTCTCTCATGAACTTGCTGTTTCCACACTGTTTCCTTGGAAACTCAAGACACCATGAAGTTACTCTGACCCTGTGACAGGCTTTGTTTTCTCTCGGGCTAGTTATCTCTCCCCAAGTCCTTTTTGTTTTGCATGGTTCGTGCAATTCTCAGAAGTTGGTTTTTCCATATGAACTCTAGAAACAGCTTGGAGACATGTAAAAATTAAGAAATAATTCATGTCTTTATGACAGGGAATCGTCTATCCAGGAATGGGATATATCTTTCTATTGTATGCTTTTATTGTTTGGTGGAAGGCCAATTTTGTATAATTTTTCCCTACATTATTAACCAAGTATTTTGTTCTTTTTCTCTGGAAATGGGATACTGTAAAATAGTATTTAGCTTATTAATTGTACCTGTCTCCTGGTTGTAGTTATTGATTGAATTTTGTGTATATGGCCACATCACTTTTGAATAGCTATTGTCTCATTTCCTAATTTCTAATTTTATGCATCTATTTTTTTGTTTATTTAATTGCATTGGTTAGTATCTCCAGCTTTAGTTACTATTATAATCCTGTAAGGAGATGGCCAAGGTAGAAGCCTGTGAAAGCATTGAATTGGATGTTGCTCACAGTCTCAAAGGGTTCATCCATGATCATAATGACAGAGAGCATAGCATCAGGCAGGCTTGGAGCTGGAGCAGCAGCTAACAGCTTACATTCTGATCAATAGACAGGAGGCAGAGAGAGATGGGTTTGGGAGTTGATTGAGCCTGGACCTGGTATGGTCTTTTGAAACTTCAAAGCCCACCCCCAGCAGCACACCCCTCCAACAAGGTCACACCTACTCCAACAAGGCCACACCTCCTAATACTTTCCAAATAGTTCCTCTAGCTGGGGACCAAGCATTCCAACAGATGAGACTATGAAGGCCATTCTCATCCAAGCCACACCCCCTTGTCATTATTATAACATTATTATAATGTACTGCCAGACACCTTCTAGGTAGTAGAATTCCATTGTCTCTCCTCTCCACTTCAGCACCTCACTGCCTGAATAGTTTGTTCTATCATCCTGATTTTGAGATAAAAAGAGAACAGTCAGACCTTTCTTTCCTAAGTAGCAGTTTTGTTTCAACTGTTTGGTCAAACATTTTTGGCAGGTTACATTTAAAGTTCACAATTCGGTAGAGAGATTGTGATTCTTGAAGTTCCCTGAAGCATAGCTTAACCACAGGCACTTTTGATGCATTTTCTGTGGTATTTAAACAACACTCTTTTATTCTTCAGCTGGTTAAATTTTGACATGGGACACTGAAGCAGAGAGCTGCTAGAGGATCAAGAGAGATCAAGTGAAATATTATATTTTTTGTTGTATTCTAAACTATGGAAGACTTATTCCAACCCCCATTTTAAAATAGTGCCCACAACTGAGTCTCGAGTTCAATCCTCTCTAACGAAAGAATTGATGTATGCCTTTGATACTTCGTATTAGATGCTGGAAGGGTTCAGGGTGAAGAAAGGGACCTATTCGGCTACAGAAAAGATGGGCATTTGAAGACTAAAACTGGCAACTTGGGGAATCGTTCCTTCTACAGAAAAAGAGTCCTGACCTACTTCCATGTGGCCTTGGGTGAAGAATGACAATGAAATCAGAACCCGCAGCTAAGATTAGCTTGGAAGATCTTTATTTAGGAACTGCAGATTCAAGTCAGAGGAAGTAAGAAACTTCACTTAACAGCCATCCACAGGGGAGAATTGAGTAACTTATCCTGCTTTAGTTTCCATATCGGCAAGTGTTGGCTTTGTCCCCAGGATGGTAGTATTGGGGCTGGGGGGGTACTGTATACCTTTAAGAAGTATGGCCAAGTGAGAGGCATCTAGATCACTGAGAGTATGGCCGAAATCTAATATGGTCTCCATCCATCCCATTGCTCTTGGCTTCCTGTCCAGGTTGTGTAACTGTCCCTATGTGTGCTCCCAACAGCACCCACCTCTTCACCAGAAACCCTCAACAGAGTTTCCGAGAAGTGTACTTTAACCTCTCAGCCCACAAACCAAAATGAACTTCTCTTTATCTCACCTATGGCCTCTGTTCACAGAGCTCATTACTTTCTGACTAACCCGGGTCCCTCCCATTCATCAAGGTTTATCCCACAGTGACCAATGCAGCTGAACGTCCATGTTTTGCCAACAGCTGCCCTCCTTTGATAACACCAGGGAAACAAATCTCAACCCTTGCTGGGTCTATCACTCAAGCCTGACACAGGGATAATGAGCTCAGAGGAAGCCACCAGCCTAACGAGATGAAGGAGTAGGCAACAGAGAGAATCTGAAACATGGATGCCAGATTTGTGTCCTGGCATTGGACAGAGCGGAGGCTGAAGCTTGAAGCAGCAATAGGACAGTGGTGAGCAGCCTTCAAAGTCCCAGCTTTCACAAAGGTCCTATGTGATGCTAGAGATCCAACCTGCTGCTTCAGAGACTAGAGCTTCAGGACCAGATCTAATGAGACAGTTTAAGGAAAGCAATGTGGCATCACTTTCCACTAAGAGCTGGGAAAGAAATGTCCATCAGCTAAACCAGGAAAAATTATAGCACATTGCACAGTAACCTCCCACTTCAACTGTTTAAGTTTCTTTCATGAAGTATATACAGACAATATAAAAGAAATTTATGGAATTCTCTCACTCTGAGTTTGAAGGAAGGGCATAGAAACACCAAAAAAGTTGTTGTCTGTGTCTGCTGCCATTTTGTCTTCATTGACATGTAACCTCTCCATTCTAGGAAGCAGGCAGAGATTAGCGTCTACTGAGAACTGAATGTGCACCTGATATTATACAAAGCACTTTCATGCCTATTGTCTAACTGCTCCTCATAACAACGCCTCCTGGCAGAGTTTCTTGTCTCCAGCACATACAATCCAAGTATAGAAGACAGGGTCTAGAAAGCTTGAGTAGCTCAGACCACACTAGGAGGGTCTTGGGAAGGAACTGGAAGGAAACTCTGCAAAATAAGACATCTTTGTCAGGAAACGTCAAAGAGTGGGAACCCCATTGACAAGTTTGCTGGCTGCCACCAACTTTAAGAAAGAGCCACTTAGACAGGAGGCAGCTCAGTGGGGAAAATACTTGACGCACAAGAGTGAAGTTCTAAGGTGAAATCTTCAGAACCCACGGAGAGTGGAATGCTACTGCATACCTGGATACCCCACACTTGGCAGTGAGGTAGGGAGAGAACATCCCGAGATAATTAGCTCGGTGAGCACAATGGCAAATGAAAAGAGCTCTTGTCTCAGACAAGGTAGAAAGTGAGGAGCAAGTCTGGGAATGTCATCCAACCTCCATACACACTCAGTACCATGTCATGCCCACCCCCATACTCATGAGCATGTACGTTATATACACACAAGCACTAAAAATTAATGATCCACTAATTTACCAATAGTCCTGCATCCACTATACATGTAGAACTAATCATGTTGGCCTCCCTTTCCTTTCCATTCAGACAATAACATTTAAGAAATAGAATTGGCATCAATTCACAGATTTTTCTCATGCTGTAAGCTGATAAATAAGTATGTCATCTAGAGAGGTCAAATATAGATCACAAGCAGACTCAGAAATTGCAGTTTTGGAATTCGATCAAGTTAAATGTTCTCAAGTGGCTGTAGATAAATCCCGTACTGACAAATCAAAAGGCCTCGTGTCATCAGCACATGACGCGTTTTTTTCGTGATTTGTTTCCTATGTACTCTGTGTCATGTCGCCAAGACTACTGCAGGCACTCACCATGATGGGATATGTTGCATTGAGTGGGGCATGTTCTCCTCCGTGTTTATGTCTGGAGGGCACCTACACACGTGCTAATGGATCAGGGCAGGAAAATGAGTCAAAGATCCCAAGGCCATCACTAGGCCTTGCACAGTGGAGACACTACCATTTGCTTAACTACCCACTACTGGTCTCTGTCCCGCAACTTTGATGTGGTTTTTTATATTATTATTTGTTTTGGAAAATGATCCCTACTAAGAGAGCTCAGTGATAGAGCACTTGCTTAGTGCACCCAAGGCTTTGGGCTCCATCTTCAGCACTGAGAACAATACAAAGAAAAAGGCCTTTAGCTGTGATACAAACGCTAAAAGGGTCTTTGAAGAGATATTCTTCAAGGTAGAACCTTGCTTTTAAGGAAAAGCAGAAGAGGATTTTCATTTTTCTGTAAGCAAGTTTGAAAAGTGGGCCGTAATATTTTCAGCAAAAGTTATACAGCACTCCTTATTCAGAGATAGAAACTCTCAAACAAACATAGGCAGATGCGGGTGACTGTATTAGACTCCACACACCACAGTGTCTCAGATTCATAACAAAAGTAGCTCTTATTCACTTGAAGCCATTGATTAAAAAAAAAACTGTCCAAACAGGAAATATTCAACTCCCATACAGTTCCCAATGTCCAGATGTGTTTGTGATAAGCAAAGAATCTGGGGATTTTCTTTTTTAGGTTTTTTTTTTTTGGTGTTTATTATGCATGACGTAAAAACAAAGAATTCAAAAAAATGAAGACAGTAAAAAAAATTAAAAAACAAAATCAAAATGTCTTTTCAAAAATGCCTCTTCTATGGGCCATCCAGGGTGATTTTCTAAATATAAACCCAAGCCTGCTTCTCATTCGTTAAAGCGTTTGATGGCATCTCACTGCTGGTTTTCCACCAAACCCACCAGCTCACCTTTGCTGGATTAGCTCCCAAGTTCATCTTTTAGCCACACCTCTTCTCTTGCACCTCAGGGGGCACCAAGCTGGTTCTTACCCTTTGACCAGAGCATGAGCTATTTCCCATCTACATGATGCTTTCCATCTTAAATTGCTTAAATCCCTACTAGTCTGCAGGGCATAGCTGGGATATGATGGGCCCCTGGATGCTTTACTCAAACTCACTTCCCACTGGCTTTGGTAAGCGTTCTATATGAAATAACTTGCTTACTGGCTGATCTTTTCTTCTGTCATGGAGACTAAGAGTTGCTGAAGGAAAACTGGCACTTGTACCATATTATATTCCTGAGACCCAACTTAACACAATGAGAGACAACAGTTTCTATTCAGTAAATGAAGGAACCTCTTACTATTCTCAAACTATCCATAAACGACTAATATGTGACAGGATAGTTTTTGAATTCTTATAACTTAATGACAGACTAGTTATATGCTATTAGAAGATCCCATTCTGATAGATGCTGGGGGCTGATTTAGTTAATGTGCGTTGAAGTGAAGGCGAACACACCCCAATCAATATTCAGTTTCCCAGGTTCTTCTCCAGTCAAACATAGCTAGGTAGCTGATCCTGAAATGTTTCTTTGCTTTTTTTGGTCCCAAGTTTCTTCATCTGTTAAATTAAGATGCTTATAAAGCTTTCCTTGTTGTGTAATAGAGAAGGCAATACTGATAAAACGTAAATGATAATTAAAGCTGGGCCTGACATATGATAGGAGTGACATCAACATTTGTCATTGTAATTAGTGTTGGTCACATGCAGCTAATTGCCAATAAGCCTTGTTTAATTTGGTGGGTTTTATCTGGGCAATATTTTACTATCTTCTCTCCTTGTTTCTTAATCACTGAAGTGGCAGAATGGAAGTCCATTATGCCTTGGCCCCTTTAACTATAAAATGAGAATACGGAACTATGTGTTTGCTCATAACGAAAGTCAGGCAAGGTAGGAGGAGAAGGATATAATGGTTGACAGGCAATGGGTGTAAAGAAAGTTAAGGCAAGCTGCTAAACAGTGTCAGAAGAAGAGCTGAGGGAGTGAGAAGGCTCTATTTAGAGCCACAAAAAAAAAGTATTCTAAGCCAGATAGGAGCAGAAAAATAAAGCATTTGATCTCCCATCTCACCATGGGAGTAGCTGTCTAGTCTTGACAGCTTATATTGTTTAAGGTTGTGTTTGACTGCAAAGGACCAAAACCAACTGGAGTCTGTGGATCCAATTTGAAAAGGATGCAAAAAGCGAGCAGTCCAGGAATGAGGCACCTATTCAGGAAGTGACCTCTTTCTGTGGCATGGGACCTTTGTTTTTAGGGTCATGGTGTGGCTCTCACACCTTTAGGCATAAAGTTATCATAGTAAGAAAGAAAAATGAGAAGGATAAAAGATAAAGATAGGGTCCGCTGAGTTTTCTGCTTTTTATCAAGGAACAAAAGAGGGCTGTGTTTTATGGAAGCCCCACCTACTATACTTCCTCTTGCATAGTATTATCTAAAATTCAATCAAATGAGCAAGATCAGTGGCAAGGAATTCTAGGTGCATTGTACTTGCTGTGTAAGACTCTTTCAGGCAAGCAGATAGGCAAAGTAGGCATTGCATAAAAACTAGAATGTTTGTTACTCGCCTTCTGATCAATAAAGGAAATTGGACTTAGCTATTATATAACGAAGCATGCACTATGTAACTTGTTTGGCATCAATTGACATTAAGTTAATTAGAGAACACAGACTGAAAACAAGATAATGATCTTCTTTTGCATATAAATGAGTCACAAAATCAATACATCAACCTTTCTTTCCTTCTCCTCCTGGATCGCCCTTCCATCTACGTCTTCCACCTAAAAAATGAGCTGTGTTTAGCATGTCAATAAAAATCTATTTTCCAAAAGGTGTGTATGTCGTGCTATTTAAAATGTTTTCAAGTTTTACAGCTTTGAAGTTATTCTACTCATTTTTATCAGAGCGCCATCCTAGTTTATTCTTATGTTAAATCTAGCATATTATTTCTCAGTTTCCCTTTCCTTTTCACCATCTCTATTCTAAGCATGAGGAAGCAAGTGTGCCCAAACTTTAGGACTCTGGATATTGTAGTGTGGACCTTTTACTTCTTTTAGTATCTGTGACGCATGATCTCAAATACAGCATGGCTCAGTACAGAGAAGGCAGCAGGTATACAGAGGTAGCGTCCCATTATAAAACAATTATGTTGACTTGAAAGCAAAAGATATAAGAAAACATGAAGAGCAGCAACATCCTACACATGCGTCTCAAAGATTGTATTTGTATGTGGCTATCAGGAATATATTTGCAAGTTAAAAGAGATGTCCCTAAGTAGAAAAGGATCTAAATTCTAAATTGTTTTAAAAAAAGAAAATACTCAAGAAGTTCAAAGTCATAACTTTTACATAAAATTTTGCCCTTGGACTTTGAGCATCAAAAGAATATTATACAATCAGTAGAGTGGCTTGGTGTAATGTTTGGGAGGTGGGGGTAAGATGAGAATCTAGCCTTTGTATTCTGAAGCACCAGTCATTCCCCTAAAAAGTTAAATTAGACAAAGTTTCCTGTGTGAATTAGATTTCAGGAATTGTTGAATGGGCTTCAAGAGTTTCCTTCCAAAATCATGAAAGTTATACAAGAAAGTAAAGGAATGGGAAATATATTTAATAACTGTTACTAATAAGTTTTACTCAAATGAAAAAACAAACAAAAAAAGTTTTCACATTATTGACAAAGAAACCTTATGCATTTAAGGGCAAAAAATATTCTTGGCTCTTGTTCTTGCTTCTGCCACTGCTGTTGATTATTAATTTTTAATTTTCTGTTGAATTGTAAAGAAAAGTTCTGAGTTTCGTAGTCCATCATCTGGAAGCAAAGTATATTTAGTCAGTTTCTAGGATCAGATATAGAAAACTAATGACACATTGGTCCAGACTGCACATCCATATGGCTGGTTGAAACTGTCATCAAAGAAAGAAAAGCTCTTACTCTCTTAATAAAAGTGAGAGTAAGGAGAAGCAGTGAGAGCTTCTAGGAAGCTGAGTCCATTGGAAGTGATGCATTTGTCCAGAACCCACAGACATGGCTATGGAAAAATAAAAATCACTGATCATTTAATTTTTTTAAGGTACTATTAACTACAAATGACAGAGCCACTCCTTTCCCACGATCAAGTTCTTCCTCTAAAACTGTAGCAATTTACACTTAAACTTTTTAATTGATTAATTATTTTATGTGTGTATGACTGTTTCACCTGCGTGTCTGTGGGGCCCATGGAGGCCAATAGAGGACATTGGATTCTTCTGAAATTAGTTACAGACAGCTAGGAGTCACCCTATGGGTGCTTGAAATCAAATCTGAGTCCTGCAGATCAGCCAATGCTCTCTTTATTATTGTTGTTTTTATTACGTATATTCATTTTATTTTTTGCGAATGTCTTGCCTGTATTTATGTATGTGCACCACATGTCTGCAGGGTGCTTGCCGAGGTCAGGAAGTGGAACAGCTCTCCTGGAACTGGAGATAGGGATGATTCTGAGCCACCATGAAGATGCTGGGAATATAACCCAGGTCTTCTACAAGAGTAGGGTATACTCTTAATCACTAAGCAATCTCTCCAGCCCCACAATTTCTACTTGAAATTACATGTCAGCATAATTCTCAGTAGACACTCACTGAGAAAGAGGCGATTCTTTATCCCTCCATTTCCCAGCCTTCCTTACAGCTAGCTGTGAACCCTCGACAATCAGAATACAAGTTGGAGTGGTATGTCCCTGTGAGTCCAAAGCAATTAAACGTGTCCGTGGGCTCTCTACCTGCCATTCCCTGTGTGGCTGGAAACACGGACACCAAGTATTTGAGGCACTGCTGGAAGACAGGCTCCATGGACTCCCGCCTGGCTTACCGTAACACAGCTGTCAGGAACAGAATTTGGGAGTTGGGTTTAAACTTGTTTGTATGTGATCTGTTTCTCTCCACTCAGAAGAATGAACGATGAGTCATCCGGTTGGAAGTGGTCTCACTATTTTCCCTTTTCTTCCTCTCATTTAAAATGTGTTCTTTGGTAATTTCATACATGAAAACAATGTTTAGGTCATGTCCACACCCTGCTCCCCATTCCAGCTCCTCTCAGCTCCACACATGAATCCTCTCCTAGCATTGTTCTTCCTCCTCCTCTTCCTCCTCTTTGTTCTTACCATCATCATCTTCATCTTGCTATTTCCTTCCTCCTTTCCATCCAGTCGTTCTCTCATTCCCCTACCAAACGTCTCACTCCTTCCCAATGAATGGTCTGGGAATAGAGTGAAGAAGTCTTGATATTGTCTGGAAACTGTAGAAGGCTCAGCATCTACAAGTCAGATGTGTCTCTAAATTCCTCTTGACATGACAGTTTATTTTTGGGGTCATGGCAAAAAAAAAAAAAAAACCCTGAAGAAGATTAACTTTTCTAAGTGGTTTCAAACTATGGGATCTGTTGACCTTTGGCCCATAAACAGCTGAAGGGCCTGTGCGGATGCAAAGAGGGTTGTTTCTACATTGCCCGGGCTCTTTGCATCAGAGATGGGAGCAGAGTCTGGGGTAGTTCTCACATTCACCTACACAGGCTTTGGGAACTATCTCATATTAAAGAGTAGCAAGCTCTGAGGGGTGAGGAAATAGTAGCAAGGGTTCAAAATTTCACAACTTCAGATGTTCTCCAAGAATCTGAGACAAGCAAAGACGTTGAGGACTACCTCTGCAAACACACCCTTGGGTGTTTAAAGAAGGAAGAGGAAGCTGATTCTTTCTGTAGCACATGGCATGCATAGTACTATTAAACCCTCCAAGTGACATTTAGTGCTCTTAATCTCTTCCTCGTGTTTTCGTCGTAAGAGGTAACATCCTGCTGCCAAGCTTGAAAGCTTGTTCTCAACGTAGAAGGCATCAAATTTTCTGACTCATGAGTTGGCTCTTTAGAAACTGGCTGCCTATTAGGATAGAAATCTCAGGCTAGGCCCTGGTCTCAAAAGTGTAGGTCTCTGAGACACCTTTCCACATTAAAGAACAAAAGATTAGAAGCTGTTAACATAATCCTGTAATATATATGTTTTGAGGAACGTTGTATTCATTTTTGTAAGTTGATGCTAAAGTTAGTAAGCCTTGACTTCCGATGTGTAGGAGATGGTGGGTTGGTCCTTGTGTACACATTTTGAGCGACTATGGCAGAAAGGAGATATTGAGGACTCTCTGTTAGATGAATGATGCCATTATTTATTTATTGTCTACTCTACAACTTATTTATCTTATTTACCCCTGAAGATTTCCTTATCTTTTAGATGAATAAATAGAAACTCAAAAAAATGAAGCAAACTCTAATCCATGAATCACCTGTGCTCAATAATTCAAAGAACTGAAATGAATATTGGTCCCATTTGAAGCTGATCTAGGCCAAGACGATGACCACTAAAGAGAGTGTAAAGCTGGACATAGTCTAAAGGTCTAGACTTTGGATTCAGTTGCATTTCAGACTGTGTCACAACGTAAAACTGATTAGTATACATACAGATAAAGAAGGAGCAATGGGATACCACAAGGCATTCAAAGGGACGGCCAATGGGAATGATTAAATCAAACCTGGGACATTGTCATAGGACCCATCTTACCCAAGGCTCATCCACTTTGAGATTTTAAGCTTCTTACTTAGCATCTGTTCTCCTGTGAAGAAGCCCCAGGTCTGCCCCTACTCTGAGCTTTTCTGGGAGTCTACAACTGAAACAGTCCTGTCTTTTAATCCTAATACCATCATCTGAAGAAACCTAAACCAGCTCAGCAGGTTCTGATTGTGTAGGAATCCCAGGCTCCACTGCTCAATTGACCAGTTTAAAAACCTTATTCAAAATAACCTTCATCATGTCTTACCCTTGATGCCGATTAAAAGGGAGTCCCAAACCTCACATGGTAGGTCTACCCTCCCAAATCCATGAGACCAGTTTGAGCCTGTGTCCGAGCAGATGGGTGTTTCCACACATTGATTGGGATTTACAAGATAAATTATCAGGTTCAGAACAAACTGAGAATCCTGCACAGAATTTAACTAAAGTCAAAAAGTCAGTTTAACTGCTAGTGTTGCTGGGTGAAGAACCATATTTAGACATGGTGCCAAAAAGATGTCTAATGTACTATCTTCACTATGTGAACTGACCTTTTCTGACTTGTCACAGACCTGGCCAAAGGTTTGCTTTCCCCGAAAATACAAATTGTTCAGGTGTTTGCTGCATGAAGATATGAACCACCACCCTTGGGAAGATTACAAGAAAGCAGATCACATGGGAACTCCCTCATGCCTCATGCCTCTACCCCCACATCAAGGCTCCCTTCATGGGAAGATGGTGGCTGTATGCATGTTCATTCATCAAATAGTGTAGTAATATGAGCGGCGGGGCTGTGTCCCCAGCACCCCGGCAGCCTGCTAGCTTATGCCCCGAAATAATTACACGGACACTGTATTCTTTCAAACACTGCTTGGCCCATTATATCTAGCCTCTTCTCCACTAACTTTCGCACCTGGACTAGCCCATTTCTAATAAAGTGTGTAGCACTGAGGTGCGCTTACCGGGAAGATTCTAGCCTACGTCCATCCTGGGCCGGAGCTTGATCGCATCTGCCTGGGAGAGGGGAGCATGGCGTCTCTGAGCTCACTTCCTCTTCCTCCCAGCATTCTGTTCTGCTTACTCCACCCACCTATGTTCTAGCCAATAAAATGGGCCAAGGCAGTTTCTTTATTTTTTTAACCAATGACGTTCCTTCATCAAAATAGCTTAATAATCTTCCTCCTGCCAAGTAGAGAAAATAAGAGGTGGACAGAGAAATAAAAAAAAAATCCCCTGGGAACTTTGTAGAAATGTAGTCTTTACAGTCTCTGCATGGTATGCTTTTGGGTACTTAACATCCCAGCACTCAAAGGCAGAGGCAAGAGGTTCAAAAGTTCGAAGACAACCTGGGCTACATATGGAGACCCTCTTAAAAAACAAAAGTCAAACTACTCAGTGGCATAGTTTTTAGTTAGTATGTATAAGACTCTGATTAATTCCTAGCGCAAAAGAAGGTGTGAAGGCATATAAGTTTGAAATACAGAAGCTGTGCTCTGCAGAATCACATGACAGAAAAAATTTCCCCAAGAGAACCTGAAGTGAAAACCCAACAGGACCAGTAACCATCTACACATGTGCCAGCAAATCTGAATAATGAAATAGCTCATAAATTAGATTCCACAAGACTTTAAAAAACACTAGAATTTGGAGCAAACTCTACAGGAGCAGGATTGAGCCAGCAACCTGGGTCAGAGCTGGCTTGGGACAGTGAACTCCATAGAAACAGGTACAGGGGAGCAACCACTGATGGAGTGGGCTTAAGCCAGAGACCTCTGCAGGTTCAGGCATGAGCCTGGGACCTACAAGGGTGTAGGCAGGACCAGAGACTTCTGCAGATCCTACGTAAGTCTAGGACCATCGAGAGAATAGACCTGAGCCAGGACCCCTGCAGGTCCAGGCATGAGTCTGGGACCTCTAAGGGAGTGGGCAGGAACCAGAGACCCCTGAAGGTCTAGGCATGAGTCTGGGAACTCTGAGGAAGTAGGCCTGAGCCATGACCTCTGTGGGACCAACCCCAAGCCAGGGACCTCTGAAGGAGCATATCTAGACTAGGGACATTTACAGAAACACTTATGAGCCAGCAACCCAGGCCAGAGCAGGCCTGAGACAGCAAACTCAATGGTAGCAGAGCAAACTTCAGGAACACTGAGCAACCTCCAAGAACACAAGAGTGACCAATGAGGTAACTGGAACCATTGCACAGACTGCACCCCAAGGAGCAAACATCTGAGCCTTGGATCTACTGTATCTACTGACACCTGGAAGATTGATCACCAGAGTCACAGACAGCGCCAACTATACCAATTAGAGGAAAAGATGGGTAGACAAGGTAAGTACACATGCAACACCACAAAGAACAACATGATACCAGTAAAATCTAGTGACCCTACAACAGCAAGACTTGAGCAAACAAATATAGATGAAACAGAAGATAATGACCTAAAAAATAACTTCAGAAGAATATTTAAGGCCCTTAAAGGGGAAATGAGAAATTTCCTTAAAGAAATGAAGGAACAGACAAACAAAAAATTGGAAGGCATCAACAAATTCCTTAAAGGAAACCAAGAAAAAGCAAAAGGACATAAAAAAGAAACTATTCAAGACTTGAAAGCTAAAATAGAGACAATAAAGAAAACACCAGCTGAGGGAATTACAGAAATAGAAATCATGAGAAAACTATCAAGAACCACAGATACAAGTATAAACAGCAGAATACAAGAGAATAAGAGAGAAGAATCTCAAGCACTGAAGATACAATAGAGGAAATAGACTCATCAGTCAAAAAAAAACACTAACTCTAACAAAAGTTTAACACAAAATATCCAGGAAATATGGGACACCATGAAAAGACCAAAATTAAGAATAATAGATATAGAAGAAGGAGAAGTTCAACTCAAAAGCACAGAGAATATATTTAACAAAATCAACTAAGAAAACTTTCCCAACCTAAAGAAAGATATGCCTATGAAGATACAAGAAGCATACAGAACACCAAATAGACTGAATCAAAAAACAGTCCCCTTGCCACATAATAATCAAAATACTAAGCATACAGAATAAAGAAAGAATATTAAGAGCTGCAAAGAAAAAAGGTCAAGTAATATATAAAGGCAGACCTATCAGAATTACACCTGACTTCTCATTAGAGACAATGAAAGCCAGAAGGTCATGGTCAAGCATTGTGCAGACATTAAGAGACCACAAATATCAGCTCAGACTATTATTTATTTATTTATTTTTATTGATATTTATTGAGCTCTATGCAGTATCTATCATGACTACACAGTATGACCACAGTTTATCTTGCATAGTTATGAACGAGCAACTAATTTTCCATTTGCTTACATTTCTCTCCATGGCAACATGAGCAGCCTGTGAGTATCTGGGTAAGTGTTTTGATAAAGTTTGACTTCCTGCTATCATTCTGCATATGTCTCATGGCAGTAGATGATAAAATAGACTCTTGCCTGTTTATTTTTATGTATTAATGGCATATCATTTTTCTTAATTTTTGTAATGATTCTGCATGAATAGTCTCCTAGATTTTTCAAATATCACAAATCTCAAAAAAAAAAACCCTCCACAATAATCCATGTAAATAGACCCACTTAGTTCAAACCTGGGCTGTAAAGGCTCAACTAGATTGAGGCCCATTTATTTGTTCAATCACTTGATAGCTCATGAATGCACTATATTTAATTTCCCAGCACAGAAAGAGGGGAGAGATGCAATCAGCCAGTGGAATTTCACATATAACCACGACTAAGGCGTATTTTAAGCCTTGTTTACTTGTGCCACTCTTGAGTGCTCACGGCAGATTACTGCCAGGAAGAGGCTGTCACCCCGTGATCCGTCTCATCTTTGAGATGTCCCATGTTAAGGCTTCCAGGGTAATTGTCATGATTCTCATTTACTGCTTAGCCAAAGGCGCGCTGCTCTGCTCTCCTCCCTCAAGACTGGGCTCTCTCTGAGCTGCTCCCTGACCCTTCTCTGATGGCATGGATAGGAACTGAAGCCTCTTGGACTGGCGCATTCCCACGGAAGAACGAGAGGGTGGGAAGCAGGTAGAGTCATTAGGGAGGGAGATGAACCACCCACTCTTGCTCTCCAGACTGAATCTGCGCAAACCAGCACGTTCAGCATGTGCCCTTACGTTCACAGAACATTCCACTTCATTTCCTGCTCAAAATCAAAACTTTCCAATATTGCCCATGTTTTTTGTCTACTAAAAGAAAAGGTCCAGTAGCAATTATCCCATAGGACAAGTACCAATTATCCCTTAGGAGAAGTACTAATTATCCTATAACACATAGACCGTTTGGTAAGTCTGTTCACATAGAATAGTTCAGCATATTAATCAAGACATTTTGCCAGCACACTATTCAAGAAGCACTCAGAAAGAGAAGAATATTTAGAATTTTTTTCTTAAAATAAAGGTCAAAGGCTTAGTTTGGAGGAAGATCTTTTCCATATAACCTTACAGATTAGTTGGGAAAAACTGTTTCCATACATTCTGTTCTCTTCTGGTGAGTTGCTCTTTGTTCTGGTTGGTGCATATTTTAGTTCCTCATTTCTGAAGCTGTATTGCTGCTACATGAAAAAAATTTGACCATTCTTCATCAGATATATGATTCATTGGTTTAATGTAGAGTATGTATATAAACTGAGGCCCCCAAAAGCCTTGGAATGGTGATTTGAATCAATTGCTCAAGAAACTGCTAGCATGTCCTTATCTCTTGAAGGTAAAATAAAATGAAGGTGGTTTGGATCAGATATCTGAATATTCAGGGAACTTGTCTGTTCCCGTTTCATCATTGATGTAAAATAATGCTTTCTACACCAAAATATCTTAAAGTTTGAAGCATATTGGTTATGACACTGAATTCATTTGGTATCATTTTGATACCTTGAGACATACTTTTTAATATGGAGAAAGCTATTTTTAGCAATAATAATCAAGCATCTAATGGCCCATCCTCTAATGTTCTGAGATAATGTGCTCCAATTACGTTTAAATGGCTACTACACCAAAGATGCTACACATTTCAAAGCCATTTTTGCTGGCCTTTGCATGCAAGCATTGATTTAATGGCTTCATTTAACTGTACATTTTAAAGAATGTCTCCCAAAGGAAGACCTATTCTTATTAGTCAAGTCCATTTAAAGTATAATCAGGCTATGGTTAGTATTGTCAAAGCAATAATGTGATGTTTAAGCTGAGTTTTATAACACCTCACTAACACCTGCATGCATTTTCTTTTTGGCTTCCCACCATCATCCTGTAAAATGGTACCTTCATCTTATTATTGTTGCTGCTGTTTGAGAAAGAGGTTCACATGAGTGACAGAACCATCAAGTTAATGGTGATTTTAGGTACCAATCTAGGAATCCTGTCTCTCTATCCAGGGTTGTAACGAACGCCCGGGAAAATATTTCTCATACAATAAGCATAAATAGCCTAAGAGAAATGAAAACATTTTATATTTCTACCTTGGGAATATCTGCCCAAATCACCAAGGAATGTCATTAAGTAAACAGGTGCGTCAAAAGAATGCTTTTAGTTGAATAAAAATCTCAGGTAGCTTTTTAACACGTACGTATGATTCTCCCTAGCATAGAAAATTAAAACTTAGATGCATGCGATCTTTTCTGCTCTGCAAAGTTCTTTCTTGATGCATACTGTAACATATATTCCGCTCTCCTATTCCAGAGATGGGCCAAATTTCATACAACTGACAGAGAGGATTCAGGGTTCCAGGAAAGACTGAGTGTTAACTTTCACCAAGAGCCCCTCTCTACTAAAGTCTGACTGACGTGTGTTTCTCTGAAGGGTGTTAGCCACCTGCTGTGTTGAATTTTCTTTAGTACTTAAAGGTATTCTGAGATGATTTACAGCTGGCATGATTCTACAAAGGGACTGGGAAGCTAAAATCATCAGTCCTTCAAAATAACGCTGGCTTAGACCGTAAGAAGAAAATGCCAGTATCTCAAAATGGGGGAAGAGAAGTTTCTGGAAATTGTCTTCTCTATTATGAAAATTGGACACAAACCAGACAGTCAGGGAATGTGAGGAAGAATGTGTTAAATGTCATTTTCCAATGGTCTTAGCAATCACTGAGAACATGGACTCCACAGACCATAAACTTGTTAATCACTTCTCTGCAATAAATCTTATCTCAGCAAGCGTGTTACTCATGGAAAAGTTCTAGTGTAGTAACTAATTGAATTTTATTCTTCATGTTATCTTGATCATCAATATTACTGCTGTGTGCTCAAATGTCAGTACACAATTTGCAAAAGAAAGCTTTTGAAAATGGCAACATTCTTGAATTTTAAGGAGTCTGTAGACTTGATGGGAACTTCGAATTGGATTATTAAATGTTCTCAAATCTTTCCCCCAGTCATACCTCTTGGCTTTCAGCAACGTGGGCATTTTGTGATAAATGGTGCTCCCCATATTCCTCAGAGGCATTTACAAACAATTCGACTACCTGAAAGAATACTCAGGCACACACTGGACAGCTCTCACTCGACCCATAAAGCGAATCACACAATTGGGAATAAAATGGATAGTCAAAGCATGGCATTTTTTTCAACAACAATGCACCTTCAGGTTCCTTATAGGGCATCTTCCCCGAATCATCTGTTTAAGCACCCAGTGATGCACTCTATGAGCACCAAATTATACCAACCCCAAGTCAGTCTAGAAAACACAAGAATGAGTTAACACCCCTTTCTACATTGCTATGTGATTTTCCAAAAGAAAAAGAACAATGCAATGGAAAAAATACTTCACTATGATTATATTTGACCTGCAGTAAAGGAGAGAGAGGTAGAAACCTGACTAGAACAAAATTTGGTTGAACTGGTAATTTGGTCCTAAGCACATATACAGATTTATTTTTTTCCCTGCAAGTTATTAGAATGAAAAATGTAAGTTTACTCAATATTTTCCCTGTGCCTCAGTTTCCCTATCCACCACCATATAGCTCACGCCTTCATTCAAAAACTTCTCAGAATCTCTGTCCCTTTCTCTCTCCTTTCTCTTCTCCTTTTATCTCTCTCTCTCTCTCTCTCTCTCTCTCTCTCTCTCTCTCTCTCTCTCTCTCTCTCTCTCTCCTTTAATAAATGTTTAGCAGAAAATGCTCTTTGTTGACACATGGTTTTGTTTTCTCAACATTCCCGTCCCCAAAACATTACTGATTTGCATATATAGTCATGGGCTAGTTTTGTTACATGCTTCTCTGTTCTTTTAAGATATTTGAAATACCTTAAATACGAAATGCTCTCTCTCAGTTCAAAATAAGAAGCTAAGAATGAAAATTAAATTTTAAATTTAAGTATACTCCAGATATATTTTGAAATGACTCTGTTTTGTTTGAAGAAACAACCTATTGTTTGTTTTCATGGACTTTAGTAAGAGTTTACCTCATGCAAAGTTTAAGGGAAAGTTAGCCCTGGCTGATACTCGGCTCTTTAGTCATCTCCACATCCTTCCTCCTCATTGTCATCATTATCATCTATTCTTCGCTGATCTAAGGACATTCTGGGTGTGCTCTACTTTCTACCCACAGCAGCAGCACTTCCAAACGGGCGTGTGTGTGTGTGTGTGTGTGTGTGTGTGTGTGTGTGCAGCACAGGGATTACAAAGACGCCAGGGTTAGGAACTGACCCCAAGTCCTCATGTTTGCATGGCAAGCACCTTATCCATGGAGCCATGTCTCCAGCCCCATAAACTGATACTAGATCCAGGGAATCCTTTGTACATCTAGCCACAGGAATAGCTAGGGCTAGACTTCAAATGGTGTCTGAGTTCTCAAGCTACTGCCTCTGGTTTCTCAGTGGAGGGGAAGCTGCCAGTCCTCCCACTGAGTCCCAGAGCGGGAGGATCTGCCTACTGGCCTCCAGTGTATGTTTCCAGGAGATCAGTGGTCCTGGTACCTCCCTCATGGCCTCAGCCTCCTGACAAGCTTCAGTAACTGCTGGGCAGTACAACAGCGTTCTGGAAGAACGTGTCCCCAGATAAGGTTATCTTGAATCCTTCAATGGCCTCTCTGTGCAGCTCAGATCTGAGGACTGAGATTGGAGGGGCATTCATTTCTCCTAAGGCTAATTTTTTTCTTCCTTCTCCCTTTTTAGAAAAAAAAACTTAATTTTGCAGATAAGATGCTGTAATTTAGTAGACTCTAAGAGGTAACTGCATATGGTCAGAAGGGGCCAAAAGCAGTTTTTTCCGGGCTCCTATCCTTCCAACCCTTTTAATGAATGATGCCGCCTGCTATCAGGGAGCAGCTCAATAACAAATCCCATGATTGGAGTTAAATTGCTTTAGCTTCGCTACAATTACTTCTTTTGTTGGGAAGGAGTATTCAAGTTGTAAGGTTTATTGGCTTCTCACCGTTTTTTTTTTTTAAAACTCTCAGGTATAGTTGAAGAACGCCTGCTAGGTAGGATGTGGGAGTTAAAGGAAAATGTGCTGCCTTTTTAAAATCCAGATACCAGTGCTCCAATTACCAGCAATTCTTCATGATTTAAAAAAAAGTTTGCAAGACATCAGTTAAATCATAGTGCAAGAATAAGTAGGAGGATAAAAAAGTAGGAGAGGAAGAAGGAAGGAGGAAGAGGAGGAGAAGAAGGAGGAGGAGGCAGCTCTTTAGATTCCTAGTTACATCATGTGCTCATTTCTAGAGATGCTGGTGAACTTTAAAATAAAACATCATGTTCCCAATATCTATGTTGACCAAAGTGGCCCTATGTGAATATCCTTACATGCCGAAAAGAATCTGTTTGCCCACACTGAAAAGTAGCTTCCATAGTTGGCATTTGACATTATTTCTGAGTCGGTTTTATGAAATGTTGATAAATGAATGAGTCTAGCTAGGTATTTCTTTTTGCTTTCTCTGACTGCTGCAGGGCAGCTGCATACAGGCTGCTCCTGTCTTCTAGAAAAGCACGTTCAGAAGGCCATGGGGACTTCTATCTGCTCCAAGTTCCCGGGCATTTTGCAGTGATGTATTTTGTGATTCTCTCCTATGGAAGTTTGAAGACAATGGGTTGTGAGCCTTAATCCCTTAGAGATGCATGCTAAAAATCGGCAAACCAGGGCAGCTTCCAAATGGGTGGCAAGGAAGAAAGGGGCAGTGCCAGATAAACGGAATAGCATGACAGCACCATCCGGATTTCAACAGCTCCGATGGTAAATCCCATCAGTTCCAGCACTAACTTAAAAAGGAAATGGAAGAGATTACTTGGTTTTGGAACTGCCAGGAAAACCTGTAATGTGGGATGCCCTTCTGTATGTGTTGCTTTTATTGGCTAATGAATAAAACTGCTTTGGTCTATGGCAGGGCAGAATATAACCAGGCTGGAAGAGATAGAGAGAGTAAGCCGAGTCAAAGAGACTATGTAGCTGCCAACGGAGGCGGACGCATGTACCTGCCCAAGAAGCAAGAAGTAACAAACCACGGGCATTGTGGTAAAATATAAAATAATAGAAATGGGTTCATTTAAGATACAAGATTTAGTTTAGTTAATAAAAATCCTGAGTTAATAGGCTAAGCAGGATTGTAATTGATAAAGTTTTTGTGTGATTATTCAGGTCTGGGCAGCCAGGAAATAAATGAGCAGTCTCTGTTTACAAAATGGCAAATGTAGGGTATAAATTCACATAAGACCTAAAAAAAAAAAAAGCTTAAGGAAAAAAAAGGCTTCTAGACTCACATAATTAGAAGCCAAGCGCAACTTATTGCTGGCTGCATTTTTTTTCAGATACTCTCTGTTTTTTGGCCACAAGCAGAGTTGTGGCTTCTTTAAGAAGAGTCTTCCTGGTTCGTGGAGGAACACTTTTTGCACAGCTATGAATCTTTCAGCAGGTATTGCTATGAAGCACTTAAATGGGGTCTGTGAGCAGCATGTTACAAACTATTTAATGGTGACATAGACCCACTGTGTTCTTAAAGCTGGGGCAGTGAGCATGGCTGGCGGACGCAGTGAACATGTCTCTGCCATGTTGGATGGGGCGGAGCCAATAGGCAAAGCCACAAAGTTAGCTCCAGCCACACCTGCTTAACATTTTTTTAAAAGGCACTCCTGGTTAGAAAATGATTATAGATGCACAGTAAAGACTGATTCAGACCAAAAAATAAAAAGACCTATAAATGGGTCACAGTGTTGGATAAATATACATGGGTTTAAGAAAGAGAAAAGAAAGAGTAAAGAAAGTCATAGATTAAAGAAGTAAGGATGATTAAATATTAAAAAGTAGTAGAGTTAGAAAGTAAGCCTCATAAAGATGGAATATACACATAGAGTCTAAATTATGTATATTCTTATGCTTTCTTTGAATTTTTTACTGTGAATGAGCTAAGTTCAGAGAGACATTTCATTGTACAGGTGCTAAGCTAAACCAACATATGTACTTTTAAGGTATCTTGACTTAATAATTTGAGTCCAAGGATTTGTTACTTTGGAGAAAAAGTACTGCTTTTGTTTCCACAGACAATGGGAACCTACCTGTGGATTTCTTCTAGATTAATAAGGTTTGATGGAACAAGAACCCCCAAAAGGTCTCCATGAACCCTAAAAATACTTTGCCCAACAAACAGCAGAAATCAGCTTGGAGAAAACAACGCCCAAATTCCCAAAATGATTATTCATAGATGTTTGTTTTCATTTAAGGGGGGATATGTTGAAGGAGCTGCAGGCTGCGTTCCTGCAGCACAGCTCCCGGCTGCCTGGCTAGCTTATGCCCCAAAATAACAACACACAAATTGTATTCATATAAACACTGCTTGGCCCATTTCTATTAATGTGAGTAGCACCACGAGGTGATGGCTTTGGCTTACCAGGAAGATTCTAGCCTACGTCCATCTTGGGCTGGAGCTTCATCATGTCTGCCTTTAAGAGGAGTGGCATAGTGTCTGAGATCACTTCCTCTTCCTCCCAGCATTCTGTTCTGTTTACTCCACCCACCTATGTTCTAACCTATCAGGCCAAGCAGTTTCTTTATTAACCAATGACCTTCCTTCATCAGGGATATGATATAGAGATGAATACTTTGCATTGGTATGGATCTTGTTCTATTTATACAAATTTAAGGTCAATTTTGGTACACTATGTATATGTACATATATATTTAGACTCTTGTTTAAGGTATTATGTTTATACAGCTAATTTAAAAATGTAATATATAGCCGGGCGGTGGTGGCGCACGCCTTTAATCCCAGCACTCGGGAGGCAGAGGCAGGTGGATCTCTGTGAGTTCGAGACCAGCCTGGTCTACGAGAGCTAGTTCCAGGACAGGCTCCAAAACCACAGAGAAACCCTGTCTCGAAAAACCAAAAAAAAAAAAAAATGTAATATATAAATAAAATTACAAATTAACAGTCATTTATTATAGTCAAACTTGTAGCCATATTAGTTAGGTTTTCTAGATATACAGAGATATATTTCAGATGGATAGGTATTCTTCAAAGACCTACAGAATGTGGCATTTAAATTTTTTTTTTGCTTTTTTGAGACAGGGTTTCTCTGTGGTTTGGGAGCCTGTCCTGGAACTAGCTCTTGTAGACCAGGCTGGTCTCGAACTCACAGAGATCTGCCTGCCTCTGCCTCCCAAGTGCTGGGATTAAAGGCGTGTGCCACTACCGCCTGGCTTTAAAATGTTTTAAGAATTTAGACTTTTCTCTACAGTGAGACACATAGAGAAGCCGCACCAATTACTTCAGAGAGGCTGATGGGCATTGAAGAAACTCGTTATGGAATTCACCTTCAATGTGACAAGGACAACCATTAGGGCAAGGAACTGCTCTTTCCTAGACTGCTTGATGGTATGCTATATAAACTGGACATGAAGGACCCACAGAAAAATGACTGATGGACTTGTCTAAAGAAGGTGAGAGAGTCCTTCAGGGTTCCTGCTTCTTAAAAAATATGGAGATATTCTACAGGACATATGCCACAGCCAGTGCAGCCTGGATGCGGAGACTGGGGGAGTGGTGGGACTGAGACACGGAGGCTTCTTTTCAGGTAGAAGAACAGCAACTTTTATTTTGCCCACCAACCTTTTATACCTCTACTGTTTCTGTGGAGAGCCACAGGCCAAAAAGAACACAAACATTCTTGTCAATTACAGACCACAAGGAAGTTCCCCTGTTGGTCAGGGGGAGTGAGGGCATCTGGATCACAACACATATAGAAGAAAGTGACAACAGATATAGAGAAGAAAGCAGCCTTTCAAATTTCCTGCATGATGGAAAAGCTGGCCAGATATAGGCTGAAGATGGATGCCTCAACATTACAGAAGAACTTTAGGTGACTGTCTAGACAGCAAGATGTTACTGACAATTCTAGAGTTTTGGAAGTTGCTTATAATGCACTTCCTGTTTATTTAGGTAATAATATATCCTTCTGGTTCTTCGATGGAGTTGAAGACAGATAGTTAAAGTTATAGCTTTTCTTAGTTATGATAAAGGTTAAATTATAAAACTTTAGACTCACAAAGATAGAATAGATAATATACTATTTTCCTTGATTTCCAAAGGTAAATGGACTAGATACATAACTATAAATCTTGCTTGATAACTTTTGTTATATATAATTATAGTATGTTAAAGTTAAAACCTTCCTTTCTATTTAGACAGAAAAGGGAAGATAATGTAGGATTCCCCTCTATATGATGTGAGTATGTTTTATTTTCATTGGTTAATAAAGAAACTGCTTCAGCCTATGTCAGGGCAGAATAAAGCCAAGCTAAGCTTACATGATGATGGTGGTCTCAAAGGACTTCCCAGACACCCCTAGGGTTACAACAACTCATGTCCACCATTTTTCTCCTTACTCTAATTTAGAGAACTGTATCTTGTACTACAAGTGAAGGTCACCTTTAGTTGTGTTCTGGACTTTGTTGTTTGTTTGTGTTTATTTGTTTGTTTGTTTGTTTGTTTTTACCAGTTTACTCAAGTAACAAATAACACAGATAAGTTCAGTTCTCAGTTCAGTGGGAACACTGTTGAGTCTCACATCAGATGCGTTTCCCTCGTGGGACCTGAGGTTCCTAAATCAGATGAGCTCGTAGTTTCAGAGTTTGTGAGAGACTTTGTAAGAGGTCTCATAAGAGCCTCCTGTAGGAACCCACTTTCAGTATATATCCGTATATGCATGATTTACTGGTTCTAGAAGCACGCCACCAACTCCTAAGTGGAGATTGATTCTTAAGCTGCATACAGTGGTGAAGCAGGACACACCAGATGGGGTGAACATGAATCAAACAATCCCACACTAGCTCTGAATAGGTATTCTTTATTAAAGGGGAACTCATGGATCACAACAAGGAAACAGGAGTGGAATCCAGCATCCGGTGTGAGAGCAGGGAGTAAGAGAATGGGAGGAGGAAACCACATTCCATTTGGTACGCAAAAGCCATGTCCAACCTGGTACAGCCTTTCAAAGACCATTGGCTGAAGAACAAAGACCATTGGCTGAAGTCCCCCTTTTGACTAAATAAGAGAGTTTCAAACCCAATACAATACTGTATACAATAAGAACAGACACCAAGTATAAAAATAGAATTACAACCAGGATAAACAATAGTAAGCAATACTAGTTTTTAATGTCTCAGAGTGTTAAAGTGGTTGACTATTTAAGTTATCCTTTGTATCATGTTAATAGTCTTTTGTTACATTCTCCCCCCCATTTACATTGGGTATAAAAGCTATGCAAAAATAAACACAGACGATTTTAGTAATCATTAGAATGCGCTCCCGGTATTTTCTATGGTTTCTGTCTTATTTTTCATATATCTTCATATTCTTTACTTATATTTCTAAATTTCCATGCCAGTATCTTTGTAAGTGTTATTTTTGTTAAGGCTGGCTCATGACGGAGACCATCACAGAAAACCACACTGACCAAACTTCAGAGAACAACTAGTTGTAGGAGGGAAGTGCTGCTTGTTTGTCCCATCCACCCGGCTAGCTCAGCCTGGCAATAACCACACAGAAACCGTATTAATTAAATCACTGCTTGGCCCATTAGCTCTAACTTCTTACTGGCTAACTCTTACATATTAATTTAACCCATTTCTATTAATCTGTATATCACCATGAGTTCATGGCCTACCAGCAAAATCTCAGCATGTCTACCTCTGGCAGCAGGTCCATGGTGTCTCTCTCTGAATCTGCCTTCTTCCTCCCAGCATTCAGTTCTGTCTTCCCTGCCTACCTAAGTTCTTCCTTCTCAGGCCAAGGCAGTTTCTCTATTCATTAACCAATACATGCAACACATAGAAAGAAGGACCTCCTACACCAACTAGTCAATGAGTACCAAACCCAACTGATACATCTACAACATCACTCCTGCACCTAAGGTTCGGGGACATCATGGAAGCGGATGGAAATAGTGTAAGAATTAGAGAACCAGGAGGTCTACTGTGAAATTTTGACTCCTAGAAATGATAGGGAAGGTACATCCATGATACCAGAATATGACTATCTAAATAAGACACAAACCATGACAAAACAAATAGGCATGCTAACATGGAAGGAGGAAATCTCAATGGGACTCCAGCCCTAGACAGAGAAGTACAGGAAACTAAAGACTGCTGAGCGAGGGGGAATTAGTCTTCCCAGAAATGAGCCCTTCAACTGGATATACAACACCAAGTAGCAAATACTATACATACAAGAAATTCAGCAAAATAATTCATATTCATATATATTTGTATGTATACATATATGTATGTGATAATAATAATAATAAAAGAAAAAGAGGCCATGAACTTAAGGGGGAGTAAGGGGAAGAAATGGGAAGACTTGGAGAGAGAGGGAACATGGAAAATTTGGAATGAGGAAAGGGAAGATGGAAATGATACAATTAAATTTTAATTTTTAAATAAGAAAAATGAATTGAGAAGAGAATTAGAACTTGGTGGTCAGAGCACTAAGGAACAAGTAGAACTGCCATATTAGTGTCATTGTTTTTTTAAAAAAAGAAGCCTGCTACCTGTACTGATGTTCAATAGAGGCTGACACCCAAGGGGCCATCAGTCAAGTGGTCAAATAAAGAGTCTTATGGAAGAAGCTTCTAGAATAAGCACATTTCAATATCACGTGGGGAAAAAATAGGAAAGTTCCAGGGATCTGTCCTCTCTATTACAGAGTCCAAGTGAGTATACGGTTTTATTGCCAGAAAAGGAGAGAGAGAGAGAGAGAGAGAGAGAAGAGAGAGAGAGAGAGAGAGAGAGAGAGAGAGAGAGAGAGAGAGAGAGAGAGAGAGAATATAGATAAAAGGAAAAGAATAGACTCTAATAGAGGCTCGGGAGTTCAGAGCAAAGTTCAGATTCAAGAATAAACACATTCTCTAAAGAAGCTGATGCTGGTCTGCTAGCCTTTGACTTCAGGTGACAGTTTTCCAGGCTACACCTATTTTTGAGGCTAAATCTTTTGAGGTCTCACAAAGCAGGGGAAATCGAGGGTTGAAATCACTACTCCGAGCATAAGTCATCATGCATCGTAAACTCCCCACTACTTTATGCAATTCTTCTCCCTCTCCCTGCCCCACAATATTTACGTAAGCGCCTGACTCCCTAAACTCTGGAATAAGTAAGGCCTTCAATATCTGCTTCTCATCTTTGGCTCTTACCAAGTCCCCAGGAGGGCCAGACAATGTAACTGTGGATAGTGGTCTTCAACTATTGAGCTGTATTCTTACAGGACAGGAAGACAGCATGCTGGGTATTCGCTCTCTAACTCACTCACAGCGACTCTGAGATGAAGTTCATTGTAAATGGTCCCCAGTTTGACATGTATCTAACAGCATGAACCTGCTCGATCAGACTTTATACATGGCGCTACAAATGCTAAGGCAGCTGCACCTTCTTTTCCCTAGAAAATAGATGCTTTAAAGCATTCAAAACATATAGTCATTGTTGCGCTTGCCCTTAAAGCAACAAAAGACCTTTTGATAAAGGGTGCTCAGTGGCAAGTGTTTCCTGTGCGGAGGCTTGAGGATAATGGGCCCTGATTCAACAGCCTCCAGTTGAAGGTCTCTTTTGTGACTTTCCTGTGAACGAAGAACCAAAGCGCCAGAAGTGAGCACACCCAGAGTCACACCGGGGGACATTTCCCAAGTCCCAAAGAAATGGTTCTGTGTGCTGAGTTCCTTGCAGGGATTTGTGGGAGTTACACTGGTGCAGAAAGTACCCACAGATGTATTCAGCTCAAGTCTGAATCCAAGAATCCAACTAAACTCATATTATCCTTTTTGGGTTGAGTCAAAGAGAATCAGATTGCAGCTGTGTGGGTTTCTGGGCGTTTTAAAAATTTAAATCACCTTTTAAAGAGAAGTTGAAGAAACGGTAAAGTAAAATCATGTTTCAAAAGAATGTTTCAACGGTGAAGCAAACAAGGCAGGGTTTTCCTGCTTCTGTTCAGCCAAGCTGCCCATGGTGGCCTTCTACACTACTGACTCCACCCTTGCCAGCATCGTACATAGGTGATGCAACCATGCCGCACGTGGGTCACACAGGCCCTTTAAAAACCCCGGGGCCATTAGGCACTTCTACCTGAGGGTTTGTCTGCACATGCATGGCCCTAGAACCCGGAAGTGCCTACCATGCTGTGGCTGAATCATAACAGGAAGGAAAAGGTGGACAAAAATCACAATAAAGCAAGAATGTCTGTCTTTAAAATAACTCAATAAGATCAGGAAGAAAGTCAGTCTCAAACATGTATATCTGCTTCTATGTATCAGACTGTGTATGATTTTGGCTCCGGAATCTATAAAGAATTCCCATAGCTCGGTGAGAAGATCTCAGTAGAAAAATGAACAAAATATTTCAATAAGAGCTCCAGAGAGTAAAATAAACAAAATAGGTTTTTGACATACAAAATGATGCTCACTCTCCCTAACAAGGGAATGAAATTAAAGATCCAATTTTGAAAAGCACACACATACCTTCTAATGCAACTGAAATTTAGAACTGGTAATGCAACAGAGAGTTAGCAAACATGTAGGGGAAAAAAATGTGAGTTCTCCTGAACTGCTGGTGGGAATGGGAGCCAGCACACCCACTTCGGTAAACAACTTGAACCATCTACCAAAGCTGCCTGTACACATACACAGAAACCTGTAATTTCTTCCCTAGGTAAATAAGTGAGAAAAATGCATCAAGATGCTTTGCCAAATAACATGTAAAAATGCACACAGCATATTTTTCACCGTGGTCCAAAATTGAAAACAACCCAAATATCTGTCAACAACGGAATGGGAGTAGTTAAGTGAAATGTTTTATAACCACACAATAGAATGCCAACCAGTAATACAAATGAACCAGCTGTATTCAACAACATGAACCAGTCTCACAAACATAATGTTAAATATACCACATGTAAATGAGGACACACTAAAATGCTTACAGTTATGTAACTTGAGAATGTGAAGAATTAATCCACAGTGTTAGGAGCCAGGGCAAGACTGTCTTAGGGGAGAAGAGGCAAGTTTCTTTATTGCTCGTTACATCTATTGCCTTCCTGATCTAGGAATTGAAATATGAATATGTTTGCATGTGAAATTTAGTTACATTTTTGCATGATGTGTGTGCTTTTCTGCATAGATGATATACTTCAATAGAAGGTTTATTTAGAACACATATAACAAACACAATGAAGTGGGCTTACTTTCTCAGTTCCAAGCCCAAGCATATCCAAGAAGTAGGTATTCTTGTCTACTTTTAAAGCTGTATTATTGTGTGTGTGCAGAATGTATGTGCACAAGGCCCATGTGATATGGTGTGTGCATGGAGCTCAGACATTAATTCAACCTTTATATGAGTTGGGGGTGGCAGGGTGTGAAACTCAGGTTGCCCAGCTTGCACAGCAAATGCCTTTACCCATTGAGCCATCTCACTCATCCTAGGCCTTCTTTCCTTTTATTATAATTTAATTTCCATTATGAGTCCCATGTCTTTCTTCAGACTTAGTGCATTCCCGCTCCCTTACCCCAGAGTGTGGATCTAATCCAGCCCCAGATAACTGTCTAGGAATAAGGCCAGACCTAACTAGTGTCTGTTGCCTATCTGTAGCGATATCTGCTGAGTGTCAATATCCACTTTATTGTCTTCAGACCACACACACCACTACTGAGACATCCCACATCTAGATATAGAAGTTCTAATGTTTTTCTTTATAATTCCCCTTTGACATTTCAAGAAGCAAAGGACTCGAGGTTCTTTTTAAATAATTCATAAGCATCTAAACTTCTATGACTTTCCCATCAGGCTCACCCCACTTTTAGATGCTCAGTATTTTTTAAAGCTATGCCATGAGTCCACTATCCTTGAGTCCTTTATACTTCCCATAGCTCTCAAGATACTTGCAAAACTCAAAAGCCAGGATCCAATTGGAGTTAGGAGAGGAGAGACACACAGTGCCCTGAGACATTCTTTGATGCAAGGGATTAAGGGGAAGTCGCATGTACAATTTCCGTCGAAATTCTCATGAAGCCTTGTCTTGCCTTCTCAATGCTTGAGATTCCGACACCATGAAGCCCAGGCTAGCCTCCTAAGAGAATGAAATACAATGTGGAGACAGAGCTTGGTCAGTGAGACACAGCCTGATATCGTTGGTTGGTGACTGCTGTTTTGGTGAATCCAGGCAAGGACCCACAGAATCTAACAAACCAGCGGTCAGTCTTTCAGTCCACTAATGCTCTGGTGGGCGGTTACCCAGCCGACACACAATGCAGCCTCATGTCCAAAGCCTTGCACGGTCTGTCCTCTGCCTCTGCTCCTTGTCTGTCTGACGCAAGCGGTCTCCCATTTCCACTGGAAAGCTGTTTTCTGCTTAGCACATTCTACCCAAGCTAGGAATACATTTCCCTCCACCATTTCCCAGCTAAAACGTTCCCATCTTTCAAATCCCAGATCTCTTGCAAAGGCCGGCGAACCCTTTTCTGACTACCCAGTATAATGAGGTTCCCCACCTTTTTCTTTCTGTTGTTTTCTATTCATTCTTTCTTTTTATTCTATTCTTTCTTACAGTGTTATCATAACATACAACTATGATGTATGTGTCTGCTTAATGTACAGCTTTCTCTACAGGCAATATTCATGAATCCTACTGTTTGTAGAGAAAATTGAACATTATATACATTTCCAACTCCAAACCCAGCATCTATATCCATCCACTGACTCACGTATAGTAGTTGCTTAATAAACATGTTTTTTTTTTTCGTTTTGTTTTGGTATTTTGTATTTTTTTGTTTTGTTTTGGCTAGGCTATATACTATATTTCAGGAACATCTTGATTGGAATGTCTAATAAAACTAATTTCCAGTCACCAGTCTACCAAGAAAGGCAGATCGCTGAGAGTCCAGAACTTTGGTTGCTTCAGCTGTGTTTCTGTGCTGAGAAGAATAGCTGATAGGTAGAACATCAATAAATGAAATGATTCCCTGCCAAGACTGATTTCAAATCTTCCTAAAGCTCTTATTCTTATTGTTCTGATTTCGGTAAAAGGAATTAGTCAGACACCATTGACTGAAACAATATTTATTTCTTTGAAACTTGAGTTAAAGTCCGGGGAATCTGATTTTATTAACTCACTGTGGATACAAATTAAGTTTGACGGGGTTTCTGAAATTTTACCTTTTCAAACACAATACCCACACGTGTGTTCCCATACCATTTAAATAAAGACACAGCTCCAGGCATATAGAGTTCTCCATATTTTAATAGTACTATTAAGTAAAAAAGGACAAGGCTTTGTTAAAAATTAAGATGCATAAGCTGAATAAAAGGAAAGATTGGAATAACTGGGAGGTGAAACCCCTTAAACACATGGGGTGACGCTGCCACTCCCCACTATTAGCACATTTTCCCGTGGTCATCAAAGGTGGCTCCTGAGGCCCCTGAATTAAGGTCTAGGTTCCTGGCTACAGAAGGGGTAAAGGGGAAGGGGCAAAATGATGCCCCAAAGAGGTTTTATTTTCTTTAAATGTTTCTCAGAACCCCTACCCTGTGCTTTGTATTCAGCCTTCTTTGGCAGTCCGTAATCTCAAGGGAGACCAGAGCACGAAGTCCTTCAGTCAATTTACCTCGTCTCTCAGAATAAAATGAAGAGTTTGATTTGGGAAGCCTAGGAAAATGGACATTGGGCTGGCAACTTGTATGGTCAACACTGCAGTCACGTACCGGAGAAGAACACCCCTTACCTAAGAATGAAGCAAAGACCAACTCTTTTGTATTACGGGGGCCCACAGCCTCCCTGCTTCAATATCCCTCCATGTTCCATGTGTTCTTCTATTGTGCAGAATATGACCAGTGTGGATTGAGTTGAGACACTTGGTTTCTGTCCTACCAAGGATATTACAGAATTTGGGCATTGGAAACATAGATGCCCATTTTTAAAAATAGACTTACCTTTCCAGTATTTTCTTTGAAAGATTATTTTCTTGTTAATTGTTTTGCAACAAAACCTGGAGTTACGTTCCTGCCATAAGTTCTCGTACGTACTTTGATGCTATTGAGAACAATAATAGTATTGTGTTGTTACTACTCTACCCTTCCTGTCAGCCCGTGTTACCCTGGGATTCCTCCATCACAGACACAAGAGCACACTGTGTATGCAGCGCTCTCCCTCTCTCTCTCTCTCTCTCTCTCTCTCTCTCTCTCTCTCTCTCTCTCTGTGCACATGCATATGCCACAAATTTTTCTAAATGTTAACAAAATGCATTTCAAATAAGCGATGGAACCCAGTATTTTCAATCACTCATATGAGTTCAATATAATTTGCATTATCAGCCAGAGATATTTTGCTATTGGTTTTTTTATTTAATAAAATAGCATGTTTTGTACTTGACTGTAGTCTTTTTTTTCCCCCAAGTGTGCCACTTTAAGCATGAAAAAGCAGCTCCTGTTCCCAGGAACAGATTACTTCCAGAAAAGTCTCTGTGTCACTCTCAAGCTCCCCACCCTTGCCTTCCTGCCTCCTTCCGAAGATGTGGCTTTTCCTAGTGCATCACAGTGTCTTTACATATGTATTTAGGTTCTGCCAATGTGCTGTGCCTTCCTCGGAGTCCCAAAACTGTATGATATTCTTTTTAAACTGTTTACATAGTTTTAGTTAAAATGCCTTATCTCTCAATAGCAGTAGAGAACACTTTGCATGCATTTGAGATTTTTTTAAAGGTCATGTCATGAAATTGGCAGAGAATGAATCTCTCTCTTTGATAGTCTCTATTTCTTTCCCATCTCTATATAGACACTGAACAATTGATTTATAGTTCAGAGCTTCCAAAGTAGAAGGACAGAGTCAGGACTAAGCAGAGCTCAAGAACTGAGTAAATGTAATTCCCAGTAAAACCAAACTTTTTTGTTCACACACACACACACACACACGTGAACACATATATGTGTATATACATGTATACATACATACACACACATGAATATATATATATATATATATATATATATATATATATATATATATATATATATATATATATATATATATATGGTTGGCAACTTGCAAGGTCAGCTCTGGAGTCACATACCAGAGAAGAACACTCCTTACTTAAAAATGAAGCAAAGACCAGACCTTTTCTGTTATATATCTCAGCAAAAAGAAAAAAATAATAAAGATGTCCTTCAATATGGGTATAACTATTGTAAACTTGTAATGTTTTGAATGAAAACTGTTCCAGGTAGGCTCAGGTACTTCAATATTTGGTGCCAAGTTGGAGTACTGTTTGGAGAGGTTATGTACCTTTTAGGATGTAGAGCTCTGCTAGAGGAAGTATGTCACAGAAGGAGGGGTTTAAGCGTGTATCCCACTTCCGGTTCTCTCTCAGCTTCTGAGGCATGGTGCAGATGTGACTCTCAGCTTCCTGATTCTGCTTCTGTGCCTTTCCCATGGTTATGTTCATCTCCCCTTCTGGAACCATAAGCCAAAATACATTCTGCATTCCAAAAGTTGCTTTTGGTTACAGTATTTTGTCACAGCCACAGCAAAGTAACTAACATAAAACTCAAGAAACAAACCCAAGGGAGCATGAAACTAAAAACTGCCTATAATGTTAATCTTCATGGTCTCCTTGCGAATCTTTACCTATGATCAAAAACAAAAGCAGAGACATGAACTACCATTCAAATGCATCCAATCTAAACGGCAAATCCCAGGGATGGATGTTCATGCACACGCATCTTGCATGCTGGCCCAGACATAATTAATTGAGTTAGGTGCAGGGCCTCCTCTGCCTTAGGTAAACCCTAAGCATGACAGTGTTTCTACCTGCCATGTCCTTGATACACAGATAGCTAGACAGACATATAACAAATACATTGCTCAACAAGTCGGGCTTTTGTGAGATAGTTTCTTTGGTTTCTCATCAGTTCCCTAGCTGGGGTGAACATACATTTGTTGGTGTCTCACCAGGACAAGTCACATCATAATGAAGGAACACATAGACACATATTTTTGCAATATGTCATTATGAATCATTATCTTAACTTTTATGAATATAAACCATGGTGTATTATTTAATTTTTGAATCTCTGACAGCAGCAAGCTCAGGGAGGATCTATTGCGGCTTCTGGTGCGAGGCATACAAGGCCATCACGGAGGGGGTAGCTTGGGCACTAGGCTGACTCATCCCTGACGGATGACAGGAGCTGTAGCTGGTTATATGGTGGCCGTAGACAAATAGCAGAGAGCTGAGGAAAGAACTACACAGGCAGGAGCAACCTTCAAGGTACCAGAATTTCATACCTTTCCTAAGCAGTATGGTCAACTGAGGAGCCAGTGTTTAAGGGCATGAGCCTGTGGGGCCATTTCACATGCAAAGCACAACGTTTTAAGAAGGGAAATTACAGAACCTCCAGGAGTCGTGCCCATCTATCTTCAAACAACATAAATCCAACAACAAAGAGTCAGATACCCGGTAAGTCAGTCAAACCAAAATCTATGCCAAAGTGATTCATCATTTAAACTGAATTCATATTCATGTTTCCCCATACTTGAAGGCAAACACTGCAGATGAGGTTATTTTTAAAATGCATCTTCTTGACAAACACACCAGACCTTCATTCGATGCTAGGATTACTCAAAACAATCATGTATCCTTACACAATACAGACAAGGAGCAGTGTATGTGTCTGCAAACCATTGCAAGGTTTGGACCACACCAGGGCAGCACAAGAAGACTAAGACAACCAAGCCTCACCCCTCTTATAGAACAGGGCTTACCTGAGTGTTCTTAAACAAAAAGAGGGAGCCCCAAGATTCCTTCCTCTTCCAGTGCAATGTGGACAAATCGATCCATTTCCTCAAATCTCAGTTTTCACTGCTGCTAAAATTAAAATTGTGTGGATTGGCCTCTGTGTCCCACCTTGTCATGGTGATGATCAACCATACTGTATGCTCGTCACACACCAAAGGACGAGAAAGCAAAGCATTTCTACTCTATTCCTCTCTGGCTACCTCTAATTCCCATTTACTACAGCTTGTAAACTATATATGTGCACACAGAGACACACACATGTGCACATACGTGCACACGCACACACACATGGACACATGATCATTTAATGAATGTAAAGATCATCATGTTGCCGATATATATGATGTATACTGTATATTCTATGTATAAGTGCATATACTATATATATGTGCATTGCATATATATACTGCATATGTAATATATCATTAACCATTTCAATTGCATTCATTTTTCTAAACTATAAAATATGGCATATTGGTTACTTTTCTCCTCTCTGTCAGAAACAGAAATTTAAGGGAGGAAGTGGCTCAGGGGGTAGTTGATTACAGGACCAACTACTGAGAGAACCTTGTACAATGCTGTTATCCAAGTCCTAATCCCAAACCAGGTAAATGATAGTCTCCGGAGTTTTGGGGGAAGAGCCCTAAGTCATGTTTTGAAGTCACCCAGATGATTCCTGGGTGCAGCCAGAACATTAGCATTGCCTGAGAACTTGCTGAAAATGAAACTCTTGGACCCCCTCTTAGGGGCCTCATCCTGTTGACTTTACCCAATCCTAATTACTCCCCAAAGGACTCATTCTCCAAATAAGTAATGAATCTATGGATTAAGTTGACAACATACAAAATTTGAAAGACACGTTAAAGCCTTCACAGCCCAGTAGTAGGATGAAAAGTTCCAAGGGAGGCCAACCACATACTTTGTAAGGGCTACTGGTGAATGAAAATGGGGTGCCACTTGGAAAAGTAACAGTCAGGGAACCAAAACACAGATTTGTACGCTTTCTTCTGTAGTCTCTCTTCAACCCGCAATAATGGTTTTTACTTGTTGTTGGGTCTTGTATTCCTGGGCACAGGGTTGGGACAGGAACCTGGGGGAGAATTCTCAAAGGTTGAATAGAGGCTTCTGCAAGCCACAGGGTGACATGCTGGATTGAGACATGTGCACATGTGTCACTTAGCCTAATATGCTGTTATTCTTAAAGCTTGGATTTCTAAGAAGACAGGAAGTTAGAAAAATGAAAGTGATCGCCTCCTTAAACAAAATGTACTTTTTGGATGAGATTGTCTACTGAGGTAGGAAACAAAATCTTCCTAAAACTTCACAGGACTGTGTTCCGTAAAAATTAGATATTTTTGCTTCTCTACAAGAAGTAAATTCCCTCCTTTGAGACTGGGGCCCTTCAAGTCCAAGTCAAGGGCAAGGCACTAAGAAGCCCAACAGTGTTTCAGAGATAGTAAGATGCCCCTATAAACAGTGGGGAGCTTAAGGCCAACTTCAAAGAAACCTGACTTTCATCCCAGCCCCTCTCCTTGGCATGCTAACCCTAAGACTGCTGGTGTCCCAAACTGGATTTAGAGTGATTGGAGACTCCTGGCTCTCTTATTGATTGATTGATAACCATTCTTAAATCTCAAAAATCCTGCAGTGACTTAAAAGAGACATTACCATATGGGGAGAATGTCAATTTAAAGGCTAAAATATCCAACATAGTAACAGTATCAGTCCAAAAATTGTCTTAAGGTTTCTTTGTAACCCAAAGTAAAAATAGAAGCACTGTCAATTCCATAATTTTTCCATACTACCCATTAGGAGAAAAACAGCAACTTGAGAGAGAAAAACATCTTCATTAATTACTAACCTGGTTATTGAAGATGATGACAGGCGATGACCTCACTGATAGCCCGGGAACAGATGCCAAGGCTGTCTTCACTGCTTGTATCTTATGGTGACCTTACGTGGAAAGTGTTGAAGCATAAAACAGTAGCAATGACTATATTGTTCCTGGGATTCTATTTCATAGTGGTGCTCATGGATTTTTATTCCCACAACCAGACACTGTCATGTGGCGATGTGGGTGGACACAAGTCTAGGATGCGGAACTTGCCGATAGGCATGGACAAGCTCTAGGACAAGCTTCTACCCCTTCTAGGGGTAGAAGGGCTACTGTCATTCGTTACCTATAAAGCTGTTAGAGAAAGGAAGTTCCCTGGCATAGTCGATGGTGAAGGAAACGGGATCCCACATTGAGACTGAATGCTTATCACCTGCTCCTTCCTGCATCTGATATGGAAACACCTTCCTTTTCCACCCATCAGAAGGAAGACAACCACGCTTGTCTTCATACACTGGATAGAGAGCAGATGATGGGCAAGATGGCAGACTTGTCCTAGGGAATAGTGACCTCAGGAAAATGCTCAGACTTTCTGGAAAAGTGTGATTGGGCTATAAATAAATGTCAGTCTGGCTAACACAGTGCTTGTGATGCCAAGGGAATCAAAACAGAACTCTGAGCCATCACTAAGGAGGCCATTTGAGGCATGTATAATTATGACTTAAGCCCTCATTTGGGCACTAAAATAATGCCTTTTTGTAAACAGAAATATCAGTTGTGATCTATCACCCAAATAAATGGCAAACTTATTGCTGACTTTATGTAGATTAATGTGTGATGTAACCAAGGAACAGGTAACCAGGGGGGAAATCATGGACAGAGGTGGTCTCTACTGCTTTTCTCATTACTATGGCAAAAGCAGTTTAAGGAAGTCAGTGTTTGTTCTGGCCCATGGTCTGAGGAGAGAAGGTCTGTGGTGGTATAAACCATCATACTGGAGACAGGCTGGTCACGTGTCCACAGCTGGGATGCTGAGTGGGAGATGCTGGTGCTACGCCACTTTGATTTTTCCTCCTTTTTACTCAGCCTGACCTACCCCTACCCCCAGCCCTGGGATGATGCCACTATTCAGGATTGGCCCTCCTTCCTCTGTTAAAGGTCTCTGGAGACACCTTCAGAGGTCATATCACCAGGTGCATCTCCTAGACAGTGCTAAATCCAGTCAAGCTGAAAATAAAGACTGGCCGTCCCACTGTCCATGACAGGGAAAAGAGAAAGTGAAGGTTCCACTTGCTAAAGACAAAGTTTAACAACATAAACAGAAATATTAAAGTGTAAGTTCTAAAAATACAATATGTTGTGATCATAAAGGAAGACACAGGTTTTCAAATGCCTGATTTAAAAATGAAAACATCTGGATGGTCAGTTTAAAGTAATATGTAAACTCTGGAATTTAATCAAAATGTCTCATAGTTTGTATTACTTGGAATTTATAATTCTGCCATAAAATTGGAAAGCTAATTTCCTGAGAATTTACTAAATACATTTAAGAAAATTTAACTAGATAGTGAAAATGTCTTATATCCATTCCTGTTTTAATGAACTTTACTGATTATTGTTAATTATGTTGATTTTACTGTTAGTGCTCATTTCAGTATGTTATATGATATTTCTAACTAAAGAGAAACAGTTTATTGTCATCTAAAATTCTATGGGGCCTTTGTAAAGTTAATTTTTCTCCAAGGTTGGAAAATGTCTCAACCTCATAGAATTGGAGCCAAAGGCATGTCAGTTTAATGAGAACGCTTGGTGACCTGGGAAAAGGATTACCCACAGTCTTACTGAGAAAAAAAATATATTGCCCCGAGTCTAATAAAAATTTTACTATCCAAGCAAGTCTTCAGAAATGGAGTTCATCTTCATTTTCCTTTTTCTAACTTCATAGCAAAGAGAATAACCTTTGTATCCAGGTCTCCATGGAGCCCAGCACACACAATCCAGAGTCTGGCATTGCCAGGATGTCAGCACCCTGGGTCTCCTACTCTACAGACAAGTGTGTGTGCGCAGCAAACACTTTTCCTCCGTGGCTCATATTACACTTGATAACCACAAATGTGGATGATTATTTAATTTATCTCCATCTCTTCCAACAGACACATATACCCAAAGGTTGAGCACAGCGACTGTTTTGCACCCAGCATACTCTGTTCATTCTAGGCGCATACCTGGACCATGTGGATGTTAACTGGCTGAATGAATGGAAATCAACATTAGGGACTGGAGGGATAGTTCAACTTGTGGAGAACTTGCTTACCACGCACAAAGGCCTGGTTTCAGTCCTCAGAACCAGATAAACCAGACATGGCACCAAACGCCTAAAATCCTATCACTTAGGAGGTATAAGGCAAAGAAAGCAGAAGTTTAAGGTCATCCATGGCTACATAGTAAGCTCTGGGCCAGCCTTGGATACATGAGGCTCCGTCTCAAAAAAAGTTAAATTTGGGAGAAAAATGCCAGGCTTTGTCATGTCTACCACACCCTCAAGCCAATTGCAAGAAGCTCAGAGACACATGATGCTAATTCTTTATATTTCAGTTACAGTCTTTGGTTATGTTTTTATACAATATTTAGGCTAGAAAGTGTGCTTTAATTTAAGTATGTTTAGTGTTAATCAGTACCAGTGACTATGGACAAGCCATGTTGAGGAACACACAGCAACTTCAATAATGAAGTAGACACACGTAGGGAGGTAGGAAGTGAAGGCCCAACCTAGGAGCTGTGAGACTTTGTGGGACAAAAGTCCCCCACCCCCAACCAAATCCTGTGAGAACTGGATTTGCACTCAGAGTGTTCTAACCCCAGCACACGCCATAGACCTTGTCCTCTGGTGTTTCTCTCTAATCTCCTTAAATTGTCCTCTCCCTGTCTCTCTTTATTATGCACCTTGTTGCACTTAGAAACGCAAAGGCTAAGAGCTAAGGAATCTCATACTTTAGGAGAAAGGACGCCTGTCCCTGTTTCTGGCCTTCATCTCCTGACTGAGTAACTTGATATGTTGCCCTGTAGGTTCTTTTTCAAGCACAGACAACCTAGAGTTCCTTCAGTGGGAGATGCTGCAACATCTTAAGTTATGCATGTACTAAGTAGCATATACATTTTAAAGTCTAGGTTCTCAAAGCCACCCTGGATGGCCAAAGCAACTAGAACACATTTCTTGTAGCTGGATCACAGAGTCCAGCTGAGTGGTCAAGAAGGCCATGTTCCTCTCATCCTTCCTGATCCACCAGAGAAGGGCTACCACAGGGGAGTTTCCCAGCAGGCTGTTGGTTAGCCCACATTTCTTCTCACTGTGGTCTTTGACCAAGCTCCAAGTCTCATCTGACACCTAGTTCTTACACGAAGTCCCAGCACATCCTTCACACTTCTGCATGTAGCCAGACCAGGGTTACGAAGTCAACTCAGTTATAGTGGTGTTAACTGATAAGCCTGGGGGAGCTGGTCACCTGGGACTATTTGCTTTGGAAACTGGATATAATACCACAAGCACAGAGAAGCAGGCCACATGCAAGCAGCTTAGATTAGGACTGTGCACTAAACCAGTGAAGGTTGGAATACTGAGGACTCATGGAAAATGTTGGGATTAAGGGGCAACAATACACAAAGCCCACTTCTAGGAAGAACAGTTACTCACATACAGAAATCTGGCTGTTAAGTTGGGAGCATAGCCTCCAGCCACTGGCACCCATCCCAGCCAACCTGGCCTGGGAGTTGCATTGCTCTGGGCTCCAAATCCCAGCATGCCAGGTCCTGACCCCTCCCTTGGGGTCCTGCCACTCCCACAGGGTATTTAAGAGGAGAAACACGTGGTTCTGGGTTTGCATGGGCTCCCTGCTTTTCTGTCTCCCTGCGATATGCTTGGCCACCGGAGAGCGTCATTCTTAATAAAATGATGGGCATTTTGATTTGGTTTGATTTAACCTAATTGGATTTCTTTGTGCTGACGGAGCTGCCCCTTTCTCAGTATTTTTACTTAACACTGACTATTAACAAATAAAACAGAAGCAAGCATACAGAAAGTACCAGAGCAGAAAACTAAGGAAAGCAGAGGGCTGTTCGGGCTGATATTCTCGGGTATGCTTTGTCTGAGGGAGTGGGAGGTATGCCACCCAACACACACATTTCGTTTATTTCAGTCAACAGCTTGTGAATACCTACTGTGACGACTTGACCAAGAAACATCACGCCAAATCTTTTCCCCTCCCTTCTGTTTGGCACCCCTGCCCTCTTACTGCAGCCTGGTTTCTCTCCCTCCCTGTCTTCTCTCTCGGTAGCTGTTACCCAGTGTCCCATCCCATAAACACTAGCTTTTCTCCAACCCCTAACTCTCTCAGACGACAAAATGGTAAGGGGTTTCTGAACATTATTTATTTATGTATTTTTTAGAAAACACGTCTCACAGTAGCCCAGACAATCCTCGAATCCATAATCTCCCTGCCTGCGCTTCTCAAATGCTGCGGTTATGAGTGTATGGGCACCACCATATCTGGCTAAATAGTTTTTAAAATAAACTTCCATGAAATATCCAAAACAGAACTGTTGGATGTTAGCCGGAAGCAATTTTATCTAGAAATATGCTGATGAGGGCAAGAAAAATCTAGGAGTTCTAGTTTTACACACTGACTTGCCAGCAAATAATCCCACTGGGTGGGTAAACGGCTGTGTAAGTATTAATTATTACCTAGAGCTGCTGGGTTTCTTACACAAAGAACATTAGAAAAGGAGCCGATGCCTGGACCACACCAGCTTTGGTATTTGACATGTGTTTAATTCGGTTTCTATCCACAAAGACAGAGACAGTATCAGACACTGTGGAGGATGTGGTTGGCCAGATAAAATGTTCTCCTCTCATCTCAGACTTAGAATTTAATAGACAAGAGACACAGGGCGAGATGGCCTGGAAAGGCCCGTCACAGAAAGACAGTGAAGGTGGTGGCCCTAGGAAGGATTACTGTCCCGATAGTCAAGGAGAGCTTCCGGGAGGAGGGATGTCTCACCTAGAGAGAAAAGACGGAGCTGGAATTGTCCGAAGGGTTTTGGAAACGGATGGGGAAGCTGAATCTTAAGTACGGTGCTGACATGCGTATTTCTGCTTCCTGTTCTCTAGTAAGGTAACGGGGGCTCAGGGGTTAAAACTCCCCCTGATAATGGTGCTCGGGCGCCTAGTCCTCGGAACAGCTGAAGCCCACAGCAAGGCGAGTGTCTTGTCCTACTTAGGACGACGGGTCTCTGGCTGCACCTGCCGTCTTCACCTGATCCAGGCCCTCTGGGAAGCACCTGTTGGGATGGCAGTGCCAGATGAGAAAGGAGGGCAAAACAAGGCCGCAAGCAGTTCTCTGGGGATTTCATCATGAAGCCCAAAGGCCCACAACCCGGGTGTCCTTCAAATTCACCAGTGAGCTCCAGCCCATCGTCTCTCTTTTCAGGACAGGTGCTAGTATCCAAAGGCACGGGAAACACGTGCAGATAGTTTACTTAGACGCTGTATTTAGAGCAGACCCACCATGAATACCTTCACTTACAAGACAGACTGGCAACTCGGTTTACACGGCCGAGTACATCTCAGCTCAGAGATGAACAGAGAAGGTCCGCGAAGAAAGGCCTTGATAGGCAGCAGGCGTTCCTGCTGGCCGCTCACACAGGCTCGGAGCACCGAGAGGATAGAATTAAGTGACTGACGTCAATGCTCATCGCTAAGTATATTTATTTAAATCCCGAACGACAAAAGGCAAACACTGTAGACATTAATGAAAACACAAGGCAAACATTTGGCTCTTTTGCTTCACTCAGCTGGCTTGGGAACCTTTATGCCAGACTTAAGGCCACGCCCTAGCTGGTCCCAGGACTTCCCAGGGAATGTAAAGTTTTTTCTCCAGAAGAATGGTGAAATGCAGGTGTCTAAGGTGCCTATTAGAGACCTGTTAAATTATCAGGTGACAAAAAGCGTCACTGCTAAAGTGTTTCTTCTCGTTCAAGACCCTGGATGTAAGCTTACAACATACCCCAGCTCACCAGGCCAGGCAATGACCCCGTTAGAAGACAGTAGCTAAGCTCTTACACGGATTAGTGTGTTATGTACACAGGTATGATGCTGGCTCACACCCCCGCTGACTGGCATGGACTCTTCTGGAAACACAAACAGAGCCTCACAGCAGCCGTGTGCTTCTTTTCTAAGCTTTCCTCCCCGTACGCAGCGTGGTTCCCAGAGTTAGCGGAGTTATTTCTGACTATGGTCTCCTCAGCCGTTAGCAAAGCTAACTCACTGTGGACCGAGTTCAAACAAACCCTGCCTGCTTCATAACCCCATAGGCATTTCACCCTGACCTAATTCTTCTACACATTTCTATTATCATGGGAATGAGGACTATCTGTGGCCTGACTAGTCCCAATACCCTTAGGGCTGAAAGAAAATAAGGCAAGCTTCCCCCCCCCCCATCATTCCACCGAGATTTCTAATTTCTCTCACTTCTTCATATTACCTGTTCTAAATTCGTTCTCATATCACGTGGCACCCTGGCCATCAGCAGGGTAAGGTCTGCTTTAAGACCAAGATAAGCTAATGAGCTAAGAAGAGGGGTAGCTGCGTATTGAAGTCTTCAGTGTTCCTGGACACACCGCTGCATTCTGGAGATGCTCTGGGGTCTGCATGGCTTCCCATCTCCACCTCTCCCTCCGCTGACTCCAGCCCCAGCCACACTCACACAGCACAGCTCTCCAGTGAGGGAGGGGAATGCTGTCTCATTCTAGTTCTTATATTCCAATTTCTTCCCGTCCTAAAACAGCAGAGACAGTGACTAGAAACAAGTCCAAGGCAGCAAAAGGATGATCGATACCAATTTCTCCCTACGCCTCCCCCAGCGTAGGGCAGTAGTTCAGAGATCTCCTGTGAAGCTGGAGGCAGGCCAAGGTCATGCCACAGATTCACATCTTTTAGCCCTTTGAGCCCAAAGGTGTGTTGCTTAGGATCTGTACCTGTCTTTCCTTGTCTGAAACAGGGAGAAAATGCTGATACTCTTTTGAGGTTGTTATGAGGGACTCTGTATGTACAAGGTGTTTAGTATACTGCAAGCTGTCATTGATACTGGCTATTTTAATGCCAGAAGAGACATATTCTCTCTCAGATTATAAAGGTTGCTAGTTTTAAAAAAAAATCAGAATTTAAATAATTATTGGTCTCACTTTGATTTAGCTTTCAAGATGGTGGTTGTTGTTGTTTGGTTTAATATTGCTTTGAGGTTTGAGAAATCTTGAGGTTTATGCTCTAGGAAAACTACACACACGAGAGACATTTTCTAGCTACCTATAAAGCTGGTTCCTCTTTTCATCCTGGTGTGAAGACCAGGAATCAGGCAATTTCAGGGATTTCTTTGTGGAAAGATGAGTCGTCCAGATGGGCATGAGCCCTGCTAACCTATAAATAAATCTTTCTTCAAATCATGTTGTTGGAATATAGCCTTTTATGCTGTGGCTTTTTATAGAAATAATTGGTGTCAGTATAGCTCTAGAATCCTAAATCCTAAAAGGAAATGGTTTCTTCTATCGCTTGCTGCCAAAATTATATTCTTTTCTTGTCTAAATAGTATTAAGTGACCAGTCATAGAACACTAACTACAAGATCAGTCAGGATGTTCAGCAAAGCGCCAAGCCTGCTACATGGTGAACACCTCTATACTGGCTAAGTGGATCAAAGAACCAGGTCAATATAGAAGCAAACAGCTGGGGTGGGAGAAACCATATTTTGCTTGGGAATAGCCAAGAGAAGATCTTATCATAGGTCTTAATCCCAGAGTTATTATTTTTCTATATAAAGCCAGGCAGTTCCAGAGAACCTGTGCCTACCCCTAACCATGGCACAGTTCCAGAGTTGCAGGTATTGTAGAGGGACTCTTTGAGCAGAAGGCACTGGGGAGGCCATCTGCAAAGGAGCTACATTTGCAGCAGGTGCAGCATTTGCTCACATTGAGCAGCAGGACCATCCGGGTCTTGTTAACCGGTCCTTCCATTCTTCTGCAACCAAGACAATTAAGCCCTGGATTTTATTATCTGTGAACACATACATGTCGAATTCTAGGACCTGTTACTGGGTAAGACTCCCTTCTGTTTCCAGCCTAAGTTATCGATCTTTGGAATGTGGGAAAGATGAGCCCTGGGACTTTCTGTGAAGCACCATGTCTACTATACAGCTAACGCCTATATGCTGGCCAGACCAATCTTAGAAACAGGCCAATATTGAAACAATACACTGTTACAAGACAAACTGTATCAGGCAAGGGTCTTACTTTCCTCATTTCCAAAATTCTGAGTCTGGTCTCGATAAACTCTCTGCTTCTGTCATTCAGGTCGTGAGTACAATGGCCACTTACTGTATTTCCTGACATGCTCGGGTTCCCCTAGGCCACCCTGATTTTGCTAAAGGCTGGCTTTCATTTTGCTCTCTGAGAAGAGTCTCTGAGTCCTTCCTGTCCACATACAAATGAGACCACTTGCTTTACCTTGTATGATTAAGAACTTCAATGATCAACTTTTCTTTCTTCTTTTTTTAATTTTCTTTTGAGGGCCGTGGTGAATATCACAGCTATTCTGAATGGCATGTGTGAATATGTACATTGATGATTATTTCCTCTCACATCCAGCCTCCATTCATTGTAACCCCGGGTCTGACGATTTCAGTCTCGAACACAGCCATCAGCTAATACGGGTCTTCTCTGGATTCTGTCTTCACAGCCTGCTCCTTAATCCTCAGCATGTCTAGAGGGGCTGCTTATCCTGCCCTGTGGATTTCCAGAGGGGATTAAAAAACAACCTCAGTCATGTCATAAAGCTTCCTGCCTAGAAACAATAGAACCATTTCTCTTTAGTTTGAATTTATTTTTAAAAGAATTTATTTTTTTTGAGAATTTTGTACATGAGTACTGCATTTATGTCATTTCTATCCTTCTCTTTCCCCTCCAACTCCGCCCAGGTCTCCCTTCCTACTCCCTTTCAAATTCTGATGGAGGAAGGTCATCGGCTAATAAAGGAACTGCCTTGGCCCATTTTATTGGTTAGGACATAGGTAGGTGGAGTAAACAGAACAGAATGCCGGGAGGAAGAGGAAGTGAGGTCAGACTCCACAGCTCTCCTCTCCGGAGCAGACGCCTCAGAGAGACGCCATGCTCCCAGCTCCCAGGCAGACGCAAGCAATGAAGCTCCGACCCAGGATGGACATAGGCTAGAATCTTCCCGGTAAGCCCGGTGCTCACAGATTATTAGAGATGGGTTGATCGGTATATCAGAATTAGCCAGTAAGGGCCAGAGCTAAAGGGCCAAGCAGTGATTAAATGAATACAGTGTCTGTGTAATTATTTCAGGGCATAAGCTAGCCGAGCAGGCGGCTGGGGTGTTGGGGACGCAGCCCCGCAGCCGCTCTTACTACTACAAAATTCACTGCCTCTTCTGTAATTATTGTTTCATATATATGCACATGTATGTATATGTATGTACATGCACATACATACAAACTATTGAGTCTATTTAGAGGTGCTTTTGTGTACATGTGTGGAGGGAAGGTCACTTAGGTTTAAAATAACTTACCAAGAGGTTCACCCTTGGGGAAAACAGATTCTTCTCCTAGCGGCTGTTGGTTGCCTGTAGCTCTTGATCTAAGGGTGATGCCTTGTGAAGTTTCCCCAACTATAATGGCGTATCAGCTGGTGTTGTCATTACACAGGTCTTGTTTAGGAAACCATAATTGTTGATATGTTATGAGCACAGATTCTCTGTCACATTTAAAAGATACTATCTTGCAGCAAGTGTCTGGTCCGCTGGCTCTTACCCTCATCCCATCCCATCTTCTACAATTTTCTCAGAGCCTTGGGTGCAAGAGTTGCAGTGTAGATGTGTCAACTGGGACTCGGTACCCCATGGTCACTTATTATTTCTCTGTATTTTGAACAGTTACAGATCTCCATAATTACCTTTATCTACCAAAAACTATTTGATGAGAAGTGAGAACTATATTTATCTCTGGGTATACGGCTAAGAATTTGGAATATAGCTAGAGATTATGTTGGTTCAGGAAAGTGGCAGTAAGAGGCTCTCCCCTCCCCCCAACCACCTCACCAGCCATGGGTGGTTGGATAGGCAAGCATTTCCTCCTATTGTCTGGGTCTTAAGTTCAATTAGACAGTTATTGGTTATCACAAAGACACAAAAGCCACTGTTGCACTACTGGGAATATCTTTTCAAGTGTGTTGTGGTTTGTAGTTTTTACAGCCGGGTAGGGCTACTGATTGCTTTTCTTCTTTGGCACCTTGCGTAACATCTTGCAATACTATGCTAGCTGGTCCTCCAGCAGGTTTCCAGGTAAATTTCAGCTCAATTCTTTCAAGTCCTTTGTCAGAAGTGTGTTATATCCTTAGCAATGGTGTCTTACCTTCAAGTTTGGGGAAGCAACCACAAGCAATGAAAATAACCTACATTGTTTGAAGAGTCTCTTGGAATTTTTTAATTATTTCTTCTTTCATTTTCCCCCTTTCTTCCTTCCTCTTATCAGTTCCTTTCTAAATGTTATCTCTTTGTCCTTATCTGGGAACAGAAAGTGAAAAGCTACCATGGACTGGGTATGATTAGAAAAAAGTTAACTACACAGTCAATGTGCATTAGCATGGAACTCCCGTATTTATTATGATGGATTTGAGGTAAGAACAATGAAGCATCATTTCAACTTGATTCTTTTCACACACACATGCACAAATGTGTTCTAATCATATCCCCCATTATCCTTCTTATCCTCTTTCTCTCCCACAGACCCCCTTTTTCTTCCCAAAGTCTACCTCCTATGTGTGTGTGTATATGTATGTTTGTGTATCTGTGTGTATTTGTGTATATGTATGTATGTGTGTGTGTGTTTGTGTTAGTGTGTGTGTGTGTCCCACAACATTTAATGAGAATGGTGATGGCTAGACTGCTGTTCCTTTCGGAGACAAGGCTGCACATGCACAGGATCATTGGCCTACAATTCCCAGAAGCAGCAGAGGACACAGCATCCCATTGAACTACAAATCCCAATTCAACGAAAGCCACGTATGCGCAGGACATTTTCCCAGACGCACCTGGATCCCTTAAAAACTGGGAATGCCATAACTCTCCCCTTTTCCCCTTTCGTCTCTTCACCCCCGTCCCTCACCTGTCGTCACCCCCACCATTAAAGTTCACCCACGTGGGACCGCCGTGTGTCTCGTGTTTTCTCTCCAACCCGGCAGAAAGAACAACATAGACCATGGAGGAAAATAACTTCTCCTTACCAGGCAATCATTAATAGCTTACAGTTCCAGAAGGAGGGGTGGGGTCTTATATATCTTTGATGGTGTATGATTTAGCACAATGGTGCACAGGTCTTGAGCAGGTAGCCTAAGCTGCTATGAAGTCATTGGTGCAACAGCTATGTCATATGCAGAAGGCATGTTTCATGACGCTACTTCCTATCTTTCATTCCTTCAGCCTTTCTTCTCTCTCTCTCTCTCTCTCTCTCTCTCTCTCTCTCTCTCTCTCTCTCTCTCTCTCTTTCTCTTTCTCCCACCCCCCACCCCCTGATGTTCCCTGAGCCTGGGAAGGGTTGACAAAGATGTCCTGTCACGTTTAGAGCTGAGCACCTAGCAACGATGGAATGCTAATTCCGGAACTATACATAAGAATTATACAATTTAAAACTGTGAAGGTAAGGTTTTATAGTATTTGAATTTTTCTGCCTAAATTTTTAATTGTGATCATTAGTGAAATAGTTTTAGTGTGGGCGTATGCAAGAATGTAGAATCCCACAAGAGGCAAGAAAATCTGGAGAGATCTGGAACCAAAAGCAGGTGCTAACATCTGCTACCAACTGGCATATAAAGAAGCTGAAATCAAAAATAGTCTTAGACTTTCTGATTAGGTATCTCAAAACACACCTGTCTCAATTTGGAAAGAAAATAGATTTTGCAATTAAAAGATTGATAATTTTGTCTCTAAGACCCAACTAGATGCAAATAAACTTTATGATTTCTATATTCTTCACTGTGTTCTTTCTACATTTGAGAAAAATGCACTATAGCAAGGGCATGCTGGGAGACCAGTAACATGAAGACTTATGGAGGGAAAACCAGCATTCATTAATAATAGTGACTCATTAAAAAGTAAACATTTACTTAAAACATTTCACAGAAATGCTGGGAGATCTCTTCTACAACGGTGTCTTACCTTCAAGTTTGGGGAAGCAACCACAAGCAATGAAAATAACCTACATTGTTTGAAGAGTCTCTTGGAATTTTTTAATTATTTCCTTCTTCTTCCATTTTTCTCCTTTCTTCCTTCCTCTTATCAGTTCCTTTCTAAATGTTATCTCTTTGTCCTTATCTGGGAACAGAAAGTGAAAAGCTGCCACGGACCGGGTATGATTAGAAGAAAGTTAACTACACAGTCAATGTGCATTAGCATGGACCTTCTACACCGTGCTCTAAGCTTAATGCTTAACTACTCTCCGGCCCAGTGCCTTCGGTTTTGTCCTGCCCTGCAGCATGTACTCAAACCTCCACCATTAATGGATCATTCGTCACACTAGATTTTTCTTAGCTCACCGCTTCTTCAGAATTCAAGACTTACTGCCAACATTCTCACTTTTCCACAAGATTAATATAGCAGTATGGGTACCTGGTGTACTTTGCAAACATCCAGGAATCATAATTACATACTTAAACCTTGGAACACAGGAGATATTAATCAAAAAGGATGAAAGAAAAAGGGAAAAAGTGCAGTTATAATTAATGAAGTTTAACTGTTCTCCATTTCTGAAAACTAAAAGATTATGACTTAAATACATTAAAGTAACAGGATAAAAGAAAATTATCTTTTTATTAATTAAAGTTGTTCTTTAACAATTTCATGTAAATATGCAATGCATTCCAGCTATTTGCAAGTGTGTCCCTCTTGTCTCCCTGCTAAACCTTCCCTCCTTCCTACACACTTTTCTTTTTTAAATTGTTTTTATTGAGCTATGTATTTTCCTCTGCTCTCTTCCCTTCCTCTCCCTTCACCTTCAACCCTCTCCCATAACTCACATGCTCCCTATTTACTCAGGAGATCTTGTCTTTTTCTACTTCCTATGTATATTAGATCCATATATGTCTCTCTTAGGATCCTCATTGTTGTCTAGATTCTCTGGGATTATATATTGTAGGCTGGTTTTTCTTTGCTTTATGTCTAAAAGCCACTTAAGAGTGAGTACATATGATATTTGTCTTTCTGGGTCTAGGTTACCTCACTCAATATTACAGTTTCTAGATCCATCCATTTGCCTGCAAATTTCAAGATGTCGTTATTTTTTTCTCACTGTGTAGTATTCCATTGTGTAAATGTAACACATCTTCTTTATCCATTTTTTGGTCAAGGGGCATTTAGGTTGTTTCCAGGTTCTGGCTATAACAAATAATGCTGCTATGAACATAGTTGAGTACATGTCCTTGTGGCACAATTGAACATCCTTTAGTATATACCCGAAAGTGGTATTCCTGGGTCTTGAGGAAGGTTGTTCCCTAACTTTCTGAGAAATCGCCATACTGATTTCCAAAGCGACTGTACCAGTTTGCACTTATATGCATACTTTTTGTTTTGTTTCCTTTTATGACCCACTTAGCTTACCCAGGGATATCTATGTGACCATGGAACTCCACACTAGAACATGGTCAGCTCACTGTCAGAATACAACTAAAGCCAATGACACTCTGTCTCCTGGGACCTGTCAGTAGCCAGTATTTCAGCAGAGAGGGACAGGACCTGTGAGCCTCTCCCCTATCAGTGACTGACAGTTGACTAGCTCTGTCCTACATAGGACCATTGTATGCAAAAGCAGCTATTGTGAGTTCATGATTTCTATGGTTCTGTCAGTCCTTAAAGACATTTCACACCTTCCTCTCTTTCTCACAGCACTTATGTTCTCTCTGGTCTCTCTTCTGAAGCGTTCACTGAGGATCAATGTCTTATTTAGGGCTGAGCATTCAACACACTTATTCACCTTGAGGTACTTTGAGGGGGGGAAAGATCATTAATGAAAGTTGTTTTTTTTTCTAATTCTGATTTGCATTAGCTATCCAAATTAGTCTTCTAAACTCCTGCAGTGTAGGCATTATTATCCTCATCTCACCTGTAATGAAACTGGACTTGGAAAAGTTACTTCCTCCAATTAGTACTTACTAATTGCATATCTAAGCATTATACTATATATGCACATGTATCTATTATATGTATAATATATATCATGATTCAAATCCAGGAACATCCATCCAACCTCATCCTGGAACCCTTAAAATAATCATGAAATCTCTGTCCTAAAAATACCTGATAGTGCCATTATTAGAACCATTGATCAATATTTTCCCTTGTTCATGAGTTGTTATTATAATAACATTATATAATGTTTAGTTAAATATACATTCTTGAATATGCTTACTCTAGAAGGAGATATTGTCCAAGACCAGTAATTCCAAGTTTGGCAAATAATCAAAATTTTCTGGAGAGCACTTAAAAAATTATTCCCTAAGTCCAACCATACTGAGTCAGAACCTCAGTGAATGGTCACAGAGTCTCCATAAATTCAAAACTCTCAAGGCAGGTTTCAAATGTCATCCAATTGGGGAACAAAGAACACGAACATTTAGAAATACCATGCATTATAGATTTTTCAAAATTCAGCAACATCCTTCACTTCATTTCATCCTAATAGATACCTGCCAGGTAGAATGTAGGGTAGCTATTTTGTCATCCTTGGATATATGCACAAACTATTTCGGTAAGGAAAGGAAATTTGAAGCATCCTCATTCATCTTCCTAGGTAAAAACATCACTGAACCCAAACCAAACAGCATTTGGATACTCAGCATCAACGGGGTAAAGACTGCACCACCACCATAATCACCACCCCACCCGCACAGCTCAGGTATCACTGTGGAAGAGAAGGCGAGAAGAGTGGAAGAGCCAGGGGTAGAGGACAGCGACAAGGAAGCATTATCTTCTGGATATGGCAGAGCAACTGCACACATGATCTCACAGAAACAGTGACAGCACACACAAGATCTGTGCAAGCTCAAGCCAGACCAAATCTCAGCATAGAGAGGGAAGATGGACACACAATACCACCCACCCCTAGCTGTGGAGAAAAATGGCAATGATTAGCAATCGGGAGAGGCAGAGATTTTTTTTCTAAGGGTGTGGTTTCAGATAACTTACCATGTTCCAGTTGAAGACCAGATATCCAAGGATATTTGAACAGCACACATTGGGCTTGAAGGGTTTTTTTTTAAAGGATACAAAGTTAGGTGGGAAGAGAAGTAGGGGTGGATCTAAGAAGAGTTGGGGGTAAAATCAAAACACATTGTACAAACCCTCAACTCTCAAAGAACTAATAAAAATGCAAATGTCACCTGCTAGACTTCCTTCTTTCCTCGCCTTTTGTGGAAAACACTGATTGGATAGCATTATGGGCTGAAGTATGTCTCTGAAATCCATGTGTTGCACATGAACTCACAGTGTCTACAACAGGCACAAGCCTTGCACAAGTACCACCCAACACGGATGGGGCAAAGGCTCGTGATATCCCACCCCATTCTGAGAAACTATAGGTTGGGACGGAAGAAGTTTTCTTGTTCAGTTTAGGCTAGTGCCTGAGGAAAAATACAAGGGGAAAAGGAAGGAAGGAAGGAAGGAAAGAAGGAAGGAAGGAAGGAAGGAAGGAAGGAAGGAAGGAAGGAAGGACTGACTCTAGGGGGAGTGACATATATTATCATCAATCTTTTCTTCCCTAAGAATTCATCTTTATTACATACTAGAAATGTGCATTTCACAAAGTTGTCTAAAATAGATAAGCAACAACCAAAATATCTTCCTGGCATTCCAGGACTTCTGGGATCGAGGGCTTCCCCTCTTTCTCCTATTGTCTACTCTGAAAGGTAGAAGCAGCCACATCTCTGTTAGATGACCAGCATCAGATGATGGGTCCCCAAGTCCCAGGAGATGTTTCCCCAAGACCTTTACCTCAAGATACAAACTATCCCAATAAACACTGTGGTTGTTCAATTAAAAATATTCCAGAGTCCGAGGATGGGGGCGCGGGATCCTGAGACATGTGTCATGTTCTCCCTAGATGTTTCTATGTGACATCCTTTAGCCATATGGCCACAGTTCTGGTTGGCAAGGACTTTGAACTGAGAATTATTTATCCTCAAATAATAGTCTTACTTTCTAATTCTGAATAAAAAGATCTTATAAAACTGTTATTTTGTGCATATTTTAATCATTCACATATAATCTGTTTTGGGGTTATGCCTTTGACTTTTATGAAGCAAAGATAAGATGTGTGAGTGTTGAAAACATTTAAAAGTGTAAATAGATTTATCAGCATGACTAATGCTGAACCAATTTTGTAACATTTTCAAATGTTGGAGTATTTGATAATTTAATCCACCAAAGATCCATACATATTTTCTCTCATTTTGTTGTAGCACATCCATGTTATGTTTTAAAGCAACTCAACATGAATTATCTACTACAGGAATCCACACAATTCAGGGTTTGGTCTCAAATGGAGTCACAAGGCAGAGATTAGAGGTTGTATAAGAGCCTTGGAATTTGGTTTCAAATCCGAAGTCACCAACGAACACCGCTTTAATTCAGAGTGCTCGAGCTGCACACAGGATGCATCCCAGAGCTAATATAATTCAAAACTACATTAGCAGAATAGATAAAGGGAAAAATCCACAGAAACCATTTGGAATTATGCCACAGATTCAACACGCAATCCACTGAACAAAATAAAACCTCCCCATGGAGGAACACAAGCCTTGTGTATATGGGAGCAGTTAAGTCAAACATAATTACACTTTTTTTTTCATCCTGACTAGTTCATCATTGTTTATCAACAAAGCCACAGGATAGCAATAGAGAAATTCCTGTTGTGCAATATGGTCCAAATGGATTCATGGGGAGAGTTGAGGCCAGATGCCCTGGTTCCAGTACAATTCTGATCTGGGCTGGTTCAAGATGGTTGGGAGTATCTTCAGCCATCCTCTTCATGTTCTGATTCCATCTCTTCAGCCTCAACTTCCACACTCCTTAAAACCCCTCCCCTTCTCTAAACTGAGGGCTCTTTTAAAAATAAAGACGTAAACAAATAATTCCCGTGGAGCCACCAGGAACCAGGAACTGACCTCTGTCCTAAAAGAGATAAGGATGACGGTGTGGGCATTTCTCCATGGCGCTTTCATTCTGGTGAAAGGTACTGTCACTAATAATGGTGTCGTGTGTGCTCGGCAGGGGCAGTCCTCGGTACAGCACAGTCCCAGCATGGAATAGCAACTGGTCGTGGCCTCCATTGTGCTGAGCAGAGTCCTTCTGAGTAACCTTTAGCAACATGATATGACATGTGCCTCTTCCAACAAGCACTTTAAGAACCTGGTCTACCTTCTTACTATGCTTCCCCCGGTTCCTCCTCCATGCAGAGGACTCTGAATTCCTGAAGACAGAGCCTCAAACTGCAAGGATACAGATGCCTGAATCCCAGACAAAGAAAACCAGTACCCAGCTAATAAGGAACTGGTAAAGAAGTACGTAACGAGCATGAGATATGTTCACTTACAGATACACGGGGTGCTCGTGCTTACAGGGCTGGCCATTAAGCAGTACTGTGTAATGGATGGCCATAGCCACCATGGAGAACAAACAGTAGGACTCAGGAGACGAGGAATGTTACAGACAGCAGTTATTAATCTAAATGCAGTGCTCAAGGAAGACCTCCTCATCCAGTACCGCGAGCAGAGCGGAAGGAAGTAGCAATGGGAAAACTTTGCAAAAAGAAGAGTGGGCTCAACCTCCCAGGTTTGGGGGGCCATATACTATGCCCAAAGAACATTGTTAAGACCACAATGGGGGCTTGGGAATGAAAGAACACAAAGTACTCTTAGCTGCTGTGACATCTCTCAAGCCTTCTTACTAGAACCTTGTCTTCTATACATAGAATAATCTACTCACCTCTCTCTACCATTTCCCTTTTCTTCCCCCTCTTCTCTTCCTCACCCAAATCAAGAGAAACCGGGTATCGGGGACACGGTCAAGGCAGTGGTCATTTTTGTTAAGACAAGACACATATTTCATATAGATGGCAATGGTTCAATAAAGATGAACAATAATGGAGAATAAAATAAATCTATGAAGACTCTCGTTCAGGAGGGAAAGGCAAGGGGCACAGTAATGGGAGCCTTGGCTAGGAAATGGGCCAGCTCAGCAGTGGCAGTGGGAGATAAGATAAAATCCTCGGATTCAGATGGGGCTATGGGGAGGTGCAGTATAGAGCTACACAAACAAAAGGCCCCTCTGCTGGTTCTATTTTCTCACTGAAACAACCACCCTGAACATTGCCAGAGTTTAGTCATACCAAATAAGACCAGACCAAGTAAGTGTGTGCACAGGTCCAGCCTGTGGCAGCTGTTCACGAATAAGGTAGAACACATAGAATTGGAGAGAACTTGGGTTCAAGGTGTTTGAATCTTTAAGATAACGTTAAAGATGATAAAGATATGGGCTAAAAGATGAGGGCCTGATAACAATGGTAATCATACTCCGTAGGATTTTGTTTGGGCAACTGAGATTACAAAGGGAATGGAGCCATCCCCGAAAGCTGGAGGATTTGATATGTTCCTGGCCCTTGTGTAATTCAAGAATGAGCAAAGTCAAGGTCTTAAGAGAAGTAATCTTGAAAGCTAAAGACAGTGTGACTTGGCTCAGTGACGTAGACATTCACACTACTTGCTATTCTGCAAAGCTCTGGGCATTTCAGATTTACTTTGGAAGTTGCATTTGCCATGCTGTTGTTGGAATAATTCTTAATTCTTCATAGCTCAGTCTCTAGATCAGAAGGCATCTCCGGTCCATCTTCCCCCAATTCTCCGCATTGAAAGGAATCTTCTTGTCCTTATGTGTGATCACCTTACGAGTCATCCTCAAGCTTCCCGTTCCTAATCCAGAGCCAAGAGGCTGCCTCAGAACACTCCAGCCCCACACCCTCCCACAGCGGCCCTACTCTAATGATTTTCCAGTCAAGGTGCTTGCCTTCAAAGTGCAAACTGGGTCATGCTATCCTCCCGCTTGGGGCCCTTAATAGACTTTCCAATTGCTCTTAAAGAACAAATTCTTTCCATTGGATCTATGTCCCTGCAGGTTCAATTTGAAGCTGTTCTTCAGCCTCCACACATTTTCCTCAATCCGGCACTCTTCTTACCCTTTAGACAACAGTTCACGCATCACCTCCTCATCCAAGATAGCTAAGAATGCCTGACCACACCTTCACACATCACCCCGCCCCTCTCCTGCAGCACTGAGGCAGGATCGCCATTTCAGACTAAGGTCAAGGTAAGAGCCAGTGGCTGGCTGTTTTGCCTTTCGGATCTTCAGGTTGAACCCCAATTTCTGACGCTGAGTTTTTATTAACCGTGCTTCACCCAGTGGCCCCCCATGACTCTATCATTATTTTGCATGGCTATTTAGTTGTGTTCTCACAAGACTCCCAAACTCTCATGAAGACAACAGCCGTTCACTATATTCTCAGCATCTTCCATGGTCACTGACTCAGAAAACCGCTTCAAGACCATCTCTTCACTGAATGAAATCATTAATAAATACAAGGGTCTAAAGTTTTACTTAATAGTCTTTAAAAAATGCCAATTTGTTCCCCTGGGTATTTATAATTCATAAACTAAAAAAGAGCATGATCAAATATATGCTCACGCACGCACGCGCACATGCGTACACACACACACACACACACACAGAGAGAGAGAGAGAGAGAGAGAGAGAGAGAGAGAGAGAGAGAGAGAGAGATTTATGTGTCTCCCCATAGATCTTTAAAAACCCTTAACCAGACAAGTTAGTTGCAGTTTGCAACTTACAGCCTAGACCTTAATTCTTAAGGAGAAACTAATGAAGGTATAGATAAACCCCTCATGGTTTCTTCTTGAATACGAGTTTCCAGGAAACCTGAGTATAAAGATCTCCTCTCAGGCATCAAAGCCATGTGCACTGGAGCTTCCCTCCAGAGAATATATTGATACAATAGGAAAGGCGAGAGTAGTGTTTGCGAATGCAACTGAGAGTCGCTTCCTAAGCATCTCCTGCAAAACGGAAAGCGGTTCTCCTTGCCTGGTTTCCACACTGCAGTAGAATTTTTCAGACTTGAGCGCTTTTGTGATGAGGGTACTAAACAGTCTTCTCAGGGAAGTTACCCACTTGCTCACTCTCTCTAACAAACAAAAAATATAAATGGAGGCATATAAAAGCATACAAAATAAAGTGACCAATAGATGCATAGCTAAATATTTTTCTACTCCATCTTCAATTAAGAAAGCCAACAGAAATATGAGAAATCCTTGAAGTGTTTCCTTTTTATCATTAAAGTATTTTATCAGGTCTGGAGAAACAGTTCAAGCAGTTAAGAGCACTAGTTGCTTTTCCTGAGGACCCGGGTTCAATTCCCAGCACCTTCGTGGCAGTCCCAGGGCATCTGGCACCTTCTTCTGGATTTCCTGGGCACTAGTACACACATGTATATATACGCAGACAAAACACTCATATACATACAAATACACAAATAATAATTAAAAAGATTTCATGTAGGATCTACTTTGAAGAGGATGGGCACACCTATATCCTCACTTTGGAAACTGAGATAGGTTTGAGGTCAGTCTGGTCTACAAAGCAAGTTCAGGCCAGATGGGGCTACATAGTCAGACTCTGGAAAAGACAAAGAAAGGGGAACTATTTTGAAGAAATTTTTAGAATGGTTTGATTTTTACAGCAGAAAGACGAGTTAAGCAAAAGTAATACTATATTGTGCTGCATGCCTTTTTTTTTTCAATATTCTGTCAGTATTTTTTGCTCTGAGGACACTTGAGAAGGGCAAAATGCAGGCCAAGTTCAAGCAGTGGCTCCGCAGTGGTGCTCCAGGAGAGCTTGCCCTTGCCAAAGCCACAGTGCCACCCAGACAGATCTGCCCCCCAGGAAGCCAGCAGGGCTGTGCCTTGTGTTATCAGCTCCGCTAAGAGCAGGTTTCTCGCCACCTTCTTTCTCACACCTGAGAAACGACCCTATTCTGCAGCCCCACGCTCGCATCCAAAACATCTTGAGCTGACTCCAACACTCATGCCTTTGTGACCAGTTTTAGAAATTGACATATTATTCAGAATCTGATACTTCTGGGCTCATGACTCATCGTCTCTCTTTTCACACCGGCTGCTTCGGGAGTCCACGTGAGATGTCCTTCAGCTGTGGCTGTTAAAATTTACAATTACACTTCCTATGATGCTTTGTTTGAACTGATATTGGTAATGTTACTGTTTTTATATTTAAAGAACAGTCTAGTTATATATATATATATATACACATACATATATATGTATATATTTATCATCTTCTATTTTCAAAATTATCCTCAATTTTTGCTATTATCCTGGTCTTACGGTAGCTTTTGATCAAAGATTTTAAAAATTGACTTGACTAAAAGAAGACAATATGAGTGTTTGGAGCATCAAGGCAGCATAAGGAGGAAGTCAATTCTTTGTATTGTTCCAGGAGACAAGAGAGAGCATTTAGGTCTTGACTTGAACTTGGTCAAGAATAAGAGGATGAAAAGGAAAGGGAGAAGGAGGGAGACAAGGAGGGAGAGGAGGAAGGGTAAGAGAAACCTTGATAAAAATACTGTTGATAAAGCTCTGACCTTGGAGTCCACAGCCACTAGTGGCTGAACTTTGCACCACTGCCCCGCGTCACCACCACCCCCGTGACTAAACTAGTGGGCAAGCACCTGGAATCTCAGTTGCTAGAAGGCCGAGAATGCCACCTCAGTCCTAGCCCCTAGTGTCTCCTTTGATACCTGCAGAAACAGCCCACACAGGTCTCTACTTATCCCCACTGCAGCCCGGGCCTGTTAGCTGCGCTTTGCCTAAAACATTCCTGGTGTTGCCCCCTAGAAAGCCCTGGCTCATTTTCTTAAAACATTGTCTATTCTGGTTTTCTTTATGTTGCTGTGATGAAGCACAAGGAGCAAAAGCACCTTGGGGAGTCAAGGGTTTGCTTCGTTTCACAGGTTAGAGTCCATCACTGAGGAAGTCGGGCAAGAACTTGAAGGGAGCCGGGCGATGGTGGCGCACGCCTTTAATCCCAGCACTCGGGAGGCAGAGGAAGGCGGATCTCTGGGAGTTCGAGGCCAGCCTGGTCTACAAGAGCTAGTTCCGGGATGGGCACCAAAGCTACAGAGAAACCCTGTCTCAAAAAAAAAAAAAAAACTTGAAGGAAAAACCGTGAGCGAATGCTATTTGTTGGTTTGCTCTCGGATGCATGCTTACCTAGCTAGCTTTCTTTTTTTTAATTAAATTATTTTTTGTACAATATATTTTGATCTTGCTTTTTCTCCTTCCCTCAACACCTCCCAGATTCTCTATAACTTCCAAACCACCCAACTCTATATTCTCTCTCTCTCTTTCAAAAACCCAAAATAAAAACAAAACCTCAAAAATGAACATCAAAACAAACAAGCAAAAGACCAATAAGACAAAAATAATGCCAAGACAAAACAAAAATTCCACAAAAGTTCTATTGAATTCGTTTTGTGTTAGCCAGCTACTTCCAGGCATGGGCCTGCCCTGGAGCGTGGTTGGTATACCCAGCGACATTCCATTGGGGAAAACTGTAAGCTGACTGACCTTTGCCAGTGGGCGTCAACTGTGAAGAGCTTCTTGGTTAGGGGTGGCAACCCCAGATCCACATCCCCTTCTCATTGCTGGGACCCCATTAGCTAACTTTCTTATATAGCCTAGAACCACCTGTCCAGAAAATGGTGTGGCCCACAGTGGACTAAGCCATTCTACATCAACTAACAATCAAAACAATCCCTCATAGACACATCCATAAAGACAATTAGTCAATTGAGTTGTTGGGTTTTTTTTTTTCAGGTAATTCTAGGTTGTCAAATTGACAGTTAAATTCTAACTAGAACAATATCCGTTGTGTGTGTGTGTGTGTGTGTGTGTGTGTGTGTGTGTGTACACCACCTCCACTCCAGACAACTGAATCTTTATCACCTTTAGAACTCTTCTTAGACTATACAGACATGCCCATGCAAGTACACTAGCCTTGGACGATGTAAGGCTCAGAATTCCATCGAATCTCTGCTAATTTGTCATTTAATAGATGCTAATGTGTTCAAGGCATTATAACCTGAGGCTACCCACACACTGCCCTGCAGAGAGGGAAAGAGAGCCTTAGACACAGAAGGATGGTGCTTTGTTGGTGGAGACTGATTGTTCATTCCCAGCTGTTTGGACCCGAAATAACACACAGAAACAATATTAATTGCAATGTTGTTTGTCCAACAACTCTAGCCTATTCTTAACTAGCTCTTACATCTTATATTAACTTATTTCTATTATTTTATATTTTACCATGAGGCTCAAGGTTTACCAGCAAGGTTCCAGGACACCTGTCTTCTCTGGCAGCAGTCACATGGTGTCCCACTGACTCCTCCTACTTTCTCTATATATCTCTTCTAGCCTAGCTTTACTCTCTTAAGGCATTGGCCAAAGGCAGCTTCTTTATTAACCAATGGCAATAAACCACATTCACAGCATACATCACCTCCCACATCGGTACTTGACCAGGGTTATTTCTTCTCTACCGGATTTGTCATTAGTGAGTAGGGACAAACCTTCCAACGACACCCAACTCTACGTACTTCCCACAGCCTTCTGAATGAATGCGGGTCATTATGGCTCAGTCCAGGGAAGCAGCTTTACAGACGACTGCCTTTATTCCCACACACCTCTAGCTCAAGGATGAAGAGTAGAAATGGCTAGTGAAGTAGCAGGTGTTTCCCCTGAGCATGTCCCCAGGCCGTCATAAACTCCCACACTGACCCTTCTGTCTTCCCCAGAGATCCCACACCCAGTGACCACTCATGAATGTAAGCAGCTTCTCCATCCACCCTAGTTGCTGTGACAGAGACCGTGACCCAAAACAACTTGGGGAAGAAAGGGTTTGACTTATATGAACTTATCACAGTCTTTCACCAAGGAAAGTTGAAGCAGGAACCTGGAGGCGGGAACTGAAGCAGCATCCATGGAGGGTTGCTGCTTACTGACTTGCTTGCCCTGGTTTGCCCAGACTGCTTTCTTATACAACCCAGGACCACGTGTCTAGGGTAACGCTGCCCACAGTAGGCTGGTCCTAACCATCTACCATTGTTCAAGAAAATGTCCTTCGGTCTTGCCTACAGGCAAGCTGACGGAGACCGTTTCTCAACAGAGGTTCCTCTTACCAGATAACTCTAGCTTATGTCAAGCTGACAAATAAATAAATAAATAAAAACTAACCCTGATACCATCTCTCTGAATCCAGGAAGAAAGTGTGTATTGCCCAGTGCTTATGTGGCAGAAAGAGGGGTTTGGTGCACGGAGCTATCCCTCTGGCACCCAGTGAGTTTCGGAGTCCTAGCAAGGCTGTCTTCATCACAGTTGGGACTGAAGGACTGAAGAGCTGAACACAGATTGGGAGGGCTCCCATCCCATCTCACTTCTGCTGGCGGAAGCCCAGCCTCTTAGCCCTTACCAGACTGAGGGTGGCACCATAGACGCGGTACCCTTCTAGTTCCCAGGTTCATTTTGATGAAATATGGCTATATGGCGACCTCCACTGACTAGCCCTTATACCCAACCTGGCTCAGGGCTTGGGAGATTTGGTTACAGACCAGTCATAAACCCATGGCTCTTATCCCCAGTCTCGGCAGCCAACTGTTTAAAAAAAAAAAACTTTCCTCTGCCCCTCTTGAGGGAAGGAACCAGGCCAGGAGGCAGGTTTCTTGTTTTTCTGAGCACCGCCCACCCCTACCCTGCATCAGCTGAAATGATTGCAGTCACCTGAAAAGCTGGGCTCTGAGCTCGCTCACTCCGGAGAAGTGTTGCCATGTACAGATTTTCTGGATCATTTTCAATTACTGCGAGAAGGTGCCAATTGTTAAAACTAAGAAAATACCCACAACGGCTGGGATCGGATCTTTTCATTACCTCTTTAGGTAATTTGTTCTGATTGCAACTCTTTCAAAAGACAAGATTACACACCAGGGAGGTGCAGAGATGAAGAAAGGGAAATCTATCCCCTGCTGAGACAAGAGCAAGTTCAACTCGGTGTTTGAAAGCAAGGGCCAGATTCCCTTACCACGCTAATGAAACCTTGTTAGCTGTGTACGCGGGAGCTGAGCTGAGCTAGTGAGAAGGGAGCCACTGGCAGAGGGCAGAGGGCAGAGGGCCAGGGTCCCCGTGCATTTGGAGACCGTTGCTTTCTTTGTCATTCTTAAAGAATAGGAACTTAAATATTTGCTAAAAAATAAAACTGCTGTCATTAGACGCAGCAAGGACAAAGTTGCAATCCAACATCACTCAAATGAAAAGGGACACTAGCCACGTTTGCGAGTGGTAAACTTGAGTATTGGTGTTTTCCAACTTTCCATTACCCCACCCCATACACGTGTTGCCAATTCTATTTATCCCCAAGTCTCCCCTCCCACCTAGGTGGTATTTTCCTGGTAAGCTAAGGGTGGGCTATTTTGTTTACAAGCGGTAAGTAGTTGCTTGCATTCCTGTCAGAAGCTACAGACAAATGGCTTTCCAGCTGGCAGAGGGAGAAGCAGCCTGTCTCTGCATTGAAAAGATCCCGGCTCCATGAATAACCAGCACCAAGCAGAGACAAAGGGCACTGGCCCAGAAATGCGCCTTGGCATAATACCCATAGAATGGCATACATCTGGGGCAATTAATTCTTAACCAAAGAGGAGGGCAGGACACACTCACACGGCCGCTAGGTATCCGTGTCATCCAGGGATTACATACTCCTGTACGAAATGCAGTGACCCACACAAAAAAGCAGAGGTTCCAGCTGACCCAGGGCCAAGAAGAAAGTTCTGGACTACAAGGTCCAAAAGGAGGCACGGTGACAGAAAGATCAGATCTCCTCCCTGCCCAGGGAAGCTTATGCTTACAACCGCTAAGGTTTTCTTTTTTCTAGCTCTACATTTGCTGGATACATAAAGATCTTGCATGGGAATTGTGTAGGCCCAGGAAGCACACCCACGCATACAGGTGTGCCATTGTTCGCTTGATTCTTGCCCCATGTGTTTTCCGTCTAATCAGCTGAGAGTTGGTTGAAGGAAGAGAAGCACTTGTGTGTGTGTGTGTGTGTGTGTGTGTGTGTGTGTGTGTGTGTGTTTACATAAAAAGGCAGAACATTGTGCATTTTAAAGTTATCATAAAAAAAACTCATTTTAAAGTTGTTGTTATTATTATTGTATTATTAATTGGGGGGGGGGAGTTTTTCAGAACCACCATTACCAGGATTCTCGGTTTTACATAGAAGAAAGCCAAGTGAAACTAAGGTGTCTTCCATCCTGGCCTTGCTCCAGCCAGGGCAGGGTGTAACTGGATCCCAGGCCATGACCAAGATAGCGCTGGGCCCTCTGCAGGCTGGGGAAAAACAAGAAAGATTCACAGATGAAGAAACAGTGTCACCTAGTGGCGATTTATCAGTTTCCCAGCCAGGTTGTCATGCAACTGCACTGCTTTTCTGTGCCCTGATTTTCCAAGACAATTAATATTTCAGAATGTTTTTCTTTTCTCCGACTTCCCAACGCTCAAGAATCTTCAAGTTGGATGCCATCCAACAGCCCCCTTGCCTGACACTTCTTATGTGAGACTTTCCAACGTAGACACAGCAACCATCTGCCTCAAGGACCATATCCATTCCGGCTGTATTGCCCTCGTCTTGCTTCAAGTTTTCAGCAAAATAACCATTTTCATGTGTGGCTTCATGTCTTTTACCAAATAGTAGTCAAATCAAGGCTGTGTGTGTGTGTGTGTGTGTGTGTGTGTGTGTGTGTGTGTGCAGGGTCTAGATTCTGCTGTCATTCGGATGCTGGGCCAAGAGAGACTGCTCCCTCTTTCCTACCTGTCCCTGGTCAGGACCCATTGTCGGTCCTTGAAATTAGTTTAGCATTGCCCAGGACAGCATTGTGAACACGCATGTGGATGCTTCTCAGGCAAGCATATCTATTAACTCAGTTTTCTTCTTCGAAAACGTTTGCCAGTCTCGCTCTATTTGACAGGCCTGACCTGTTTCTACCTCCAGACCCTAACTTTGGAGATAGGAAAACAAAATAAGGAACAAAGAATGGTCCTGTTTACAAAAGGCCCTGCCATTGGTGAGCACAAAGGACAGTGAGAAATCCCTTCTCTGAAGCTAGACAAAGATCGCCCAAAGAGGAGACAATCGATTTAACTTTGGAAGGTTGAGAGACCCCTAGATTTTCCAGTTTTTCTTTTAAGTGGATGCAACATCTCAGGCTGATGGGGGACAGAAAGCCCAGAGTCAAGAGCGTTCACTAAAGAGAATCACACAGGACCGTCCTCAGAGTCAATCTGCTGCCATCTTCATGAGTACCTGTGAGTACTTAGAAAAAAGATCACCACGCAGGGCTTATTGGCTCTTGACCTTCCTCCATAGAAAGGTGGCTAGGGAGGGCCAGGACCATCCGAGTATCCAGTCACTCCTCCCAATCAGGTTGTGCTATCCTGGCCTAATTGCACATGACCTGAGGTAAGAGGTAATTTGTAGACTGGGAAGAACTGGGGGATGGGGCGGTTTCCTATCTACACAACTGGGAAGGGGGACTGTCTTTCATGTTGGATGCAGGCTTTCCACATTGCTTTGTCAGGACATCTCATAAATACACAGGTTACTGCAGCATCAATTTTGGTGGATTCATGCCTCAGTTTGTCCTTTGGACCTTTGTGGGAAGGGTAGACATTGTTTATTTCTCCCCAAGAAAAGGAATTTTTGCGACACTGAGAAAGAACCAAGGAGTCCAGGAAGAAGCCTGAAGGGAAATGAGATAGAATGGCAATTTAAAACCACAGCAGGAGGATGCTTAAATGCCCTTCGGAAGAACTTGGCCTTAATGTACAATTAGATTCCATCAAATTATGTAGCACAGCAAAGAGACTCCGTGCAGGTCTCTGGAAAACACAGCACTTTATTCATCCTGGCCATCTGAAACTATTTCCTCCACAAAATGGTCCCTTCATTTAATAGTCAACAAAGCAGAAGCCCAGAAAATGAGTTGCTTGTCAGTATTGGGACTAGAATCTAGATGTGTTGGGTCCATCTTGTTGTCATAAAGAGACAGGTACAGCGTGCAGTATTTTTAGAAGACTAAAGTCATTTCGAGCCAGCAACTTCCTTGCTGTCCTTCCGTTTGCCCATTTATCTGCTTAGAATACACTTGCACTGCCCTCCATTGTCAGAGCAACCGCATATGGCAGGAGCCTCCTTTCTATGAGAAGATATGGTTTTATAGACACTCTACTCAAAACACTCGCATAAGAAAGACAAACATTCCCATGAGACAGGAGTTTCAAATGAGTAAGGGAAAGTAAGCCACTGTGGAAAAGACAGGTCACTGAAGATATCAGAAGAGCTTGGCTCTGTACATGCTTCCAGAATGTTCTGATTCTGTTGACATTGCAAAGTCATTAGCCCCACTAGCATCAGAAGAAAAGATAGTCAGCTTGTATCAGCAAAAGACAATAACAATAGGAGCAAGGTACAACTACATTTACATATGCCAATGTCTTCATGAAGTCCATGACTTTGTATGCTAACTTAGAAATTAATTAAAATTTGCTTAATAAGACAATCATGGCAACTAATTCTAACTTGATGTTCTAGAAACCACTATATTTACTTAAGAACCTTGTTCATGAAGTTGGTCAGCACTTTCTATTTCTACAGTGCTTATAGGATTAGGATATTTGCTTGCTAAAATCTTAGCAAAAAGACAGCTCTGTCACTCTTGCTGTTGTTATTCCTCCCCTCAACTAAACCCAGCTCGACTCCATCCTCTGTGACCCGCCGATACATAATGCAAAGTGCGTGACTGAGATGACATTTCTTTTCTCCAAATGAACACCAGGCATTTCTCGTGGAGCTGAAAGCTAAACTCCTCTGATACGATGCATTGACTGACACCATTACTGAGGTGTTTTATGTTGAGGCTAGAATTCCACTCATCGAGGGAACACCCAGTGGGGTAGGGTACAAGATGGGCTGTCAGGACTCCGAAGCTGCCAGACCACAAAGTGTAAGAAGATTAGCACAGGTTCTCCTGGGCCCTGCTGGTGTCAGCCGGCACACTAGAAGGTGTCATTCCTAAACTCTCCTAGAAATGAGGCCGCCTGGGCTGACCATACGAGGTGGAAATGCCCTGAGGCCTGGCTGATGTCTCTCACTTCCTACTTTCCTACAACCAGCTTCACTGGCACCTCTCAGAACTATCTGCAGAAACTGTGAAGCTTGCAGAATCCTGGATTATAAAAACATTTCTGTAACCGCTGAATCGCCCCTGTCAGATGTAAATAAAGCCAGTGACCAAGACTCTCGATCTTCATGCGTGACTTTCTGAGAGGGTCTGCTCTGTGGCTTCAACTGCTTGACATCAGAAAACTTAAAACGCTACACACTCGAAACAGAGTGTAGGGCTCGCTGGACTGAAATGCAAAGTCCATTGAAAGTGGTGGCCTCCGTTCATGTATTATTACAAGGCAGAGACATCAGACCTCTAGGGGAGCTATAATAAACTAAATGCCACAACCAAAAGGAACTGCTCATTCATGAGAGTACCATGGCCAAGGAGAATTGTTCATTCTCCTTGGCCATATTTTGAGAGAAGAATCCATGTTCATCCATCTGAACAGTTATCAAATGTCAGGCCATAAATGGACACTTTCAATGAGCCAGATAGAATGTGGTGACTATGGTCCACTCTCATGGAACTTAAAGGTAAAATATATATATAAAAGAGTCCATCTGTCTTGGGTCTAAAGCGAGAGGAATCACGAAGAGGAAGTGGACACCAAACAAAAGAGACGGGATAGCACACTACATAGGGTTTAGGAGGTGGGGCCTGATGAAGACCATCTACATTGTGAAGCCCATTGCTGTGCTTCTTCTTAAAGGCTCCGTACACCGGCCATCTGTCTATTCTCTACCATCCCTACCAGTCACAGAACCTGTTACTGAAGCTGACTATCTCTTACCAGGTGAAAGCACAGCCTTTGTATTTTTAGACTACAAATAAGCCATGGATAGCGTGAGTCCGATAGTCATCTCCAGCTATAATCAGATAGATACCAAACCCCCCATGTTCCTTTGCTCCGGAGCAGTCAGCTACGTGAATCTAGTGATGATTGAAAGTGTATCCAACACAAAGCTACCGCAGCAGTCTCAGGACCACACAACCACAGCCATGGGCCTAAGTGATAAACCCGTGTCAAGGACTAAATGTCAAAACTCCTCTTCTGGACAAACAAAAACTTGTAGACCTTCAGACACAGGTCAGGTAGGACCAGGAGTACTTTGATACTGGCCACCAGTCATGGAGCTGAGAATGAACAAGACCAAAATGAACATCAAGCAGGTAGTCCATGTGAAACGGGCCATTATGACAGGCAAGATAGAAACATAACCTATAAACATTCAAGGGAAGAAATTAGATAGCAGAGATGCTAGAGGCCAGAGTCTGCCAAGGGACTCGGGCGGTGCTGCTACAGATCCATGGTTTCATACACGAGCAGCCAATTGGCTGCAGGCAGAGCGGGCATGGCCTGCTCATGGCGCTCCACTGTCTGGGTGCAGTGAGGAGCAACATCTATAGTTTTCATGTGAATATATTACACACTGTTGGACATCATTCTAAACTGTGAGACAGGCCACTTAGGGTCATTGTCAGCTTGCCAAGGACTGTGCCACGGAATAACAGTTTCTGAAACCCAGTCCTCATGAACTCTAACGCAGACACTCGGTTTCCCAAGAAAGCTCTGAAGATGAAGCCCAGAGCATCTGGGGTCTTCTATGGAAATCTCCTTGGAGAGATGTTGTAAATTATTGAGCTGCCACATTCTTTATATCTGCAGTCAGTGTTCAAGATCCTGTTGATGAAAGAGACAACATACATCTCATGTCAAAGGCTTTGCAAGAGGAGACAGAAAAGTTGGCTCTGTCCCTGATTAGATCCTCCAGTTTCCAGTCCAAGGTGCCTTTTAGAATTAATATCCTACAGTTCTTCATAAATCAAGCTGTGCATTATAATGAAATATGCTGGCAAAAGACAGGCCCACGAGGGCTTGTATAATCCCCCTTAAAATCAATTATTAATGAATGTTTGGCTTGCAGACTTTGTGTGCAAGAACTGGCCTGGTGCCCACAATGTGATCTTCTGTTCCCATTTACCAATCAAGGCTATTATAATCAATAAAGCCTTGTTAAACATTACTGTGGGAGTGAGAAAGTGAACAGAGCTAATAACCTACTACATATGTTATTATTGTCCCTCGACCCAGGGGTGTTCCTTTCTCCATCACCTGGATTCTTTGTGTTGCAAGATATCCTGGTACTAAAAGATGTACCAATTAAAGTATATTCTCAGTCATTTACCTATTAAAAAGATGCACTTTTTTTCAATTCAGGATTTAGAAACATCATTTCAGACTAATTTCCTGAACTATTTTCTATTTCTTACAAGACTAATAATTATTAGTTTAGCCAAAATGGATATTTGCAAAAAACTAGATACTTTAGGTGAAATAAAAAACTGTTAACTAACTTATTTATGGTTTTTTGGAAAAACAAAGAGTTGAACAAGAATATCAGGTGCTTTGATATTTAAGTAAAAAGCAAACAAAAAGTCACCATCATCTATTGGTCCCAAAACCCTTCCAGTTAGACGTTCTGTATGCAATCACAAAAGGTTGAGGATTAACTTGGACCAGCCTTTCCAGCAGACTCTCATTAATCAGAACTCCATCTCAGTGTGTTCCTGCTTAAATTAAGCCAAGATTCAGCCTTCAGTGTACTCCCCAGTAAAGAACTGAGGTCATGGTAACAGCAGCTAGCCAACATAGGTAACTTACATATGCTGGGCGTTGGTCCAACACTTTAACTGTATTAATTTTTACCTCATGAGATATGGGCTCCTACCCCTGCAATTATGCATGTCTAAATTTAAGAACTAGACATACTATCTCATAGTTATAAACCTGGAACCTCCGAACGTTGCCCAGTGACTTCCTAGCATGCATTTGTGCTTCTGTTTTGTGAGGAGCCTGTCACAGGATGACAGCGTGGCTCCTGGGACACCCAGAGGATGCTTGTGCGCTAACAGAATCAGAGCATCTCCCCCCGGCAGGATCCATATACTATTCAGCTCCCAGAACAGCAGCAGTCCTGGCTCAGTTTACCCAGATGACAGGCCCTTGCTCCATCCTGTAGACTAGACTCTCCCACACTCTGGACTCTCAGAGCTGGACCACTAAAAAAAAAAATGGCTTCCCTGCTTCACTCTGAAGTGCACTTCTTTTTCTATAATTCTAGATGCTAACCCAAATCTTCCATTCTGAAGCCACAGTCGAAGCCTTCTTTATAGTGGATATAGTACACCTGGAAAGCTAATTACAATGTTCTCTCCCTCACTCTTCAAGGACTGTTTTGACAATGGGTCATCCTGGGCATTCTTCTCTGGGCCTTCTGAACTATGAAAAGCTGCTGTTTGTAATGCAGGGTCTAGAGACAGAATTAGTTCCCAGGAGGCTGATGGAGTCTCAGAAGTGTCCCCTAGGACTGCGGGATGCTACCGTAGATATCACTCCAGACAGCCCTTGCAGAGACCCTCAGTCACATCCAATGTGTAACTCGCCCTGATGCAGAGGACTTTCTTCTCTTAACCACTTATGGAATCAAAGCTCGTTGAATCCAGAGGCACCTGCACAACACAGCCTGGAGTTGATATGATATGAGGGTGGGTCATTGATTCATTCTCATGCCTGAGAGATCAAACCCGAGAAACAGGACAACTGGAGAGCTTAACTAGAATTCTGAATCAAAATGCAAGTCAGGTCTGAGAGTCAGATCTGTGAGGAACCAACTGTCCCCCTGTAACAGCAGGGACACCCGTGAACATGCAGCTGTGCGAGCAAGAGCAGGATTGTGGGTATTTTTAGACAACTGTTCTTATGTTGTATAAACGCTGTTTAAATAATTCATGCCTTCATAATCAAAATCCTACACACCAACTACAGTAGATTTTATCTGCATACACCGGGGAGGCTTAAAACATTGCTATGTTCGGGATGGCGCCCATTATCGTCCTCCAAATTCTTCATTGCCTTGAAATTGTGGACCGGAATCCTAGTTTAAAAATCAGCAGAGGAAAATGGAGCATGCATTTAAAATAATAAGAAAGAAGCGTGCCTAACATTTAAAATAATGTTCCTCCCTCCCCTTTTTCTGGATACACAATAGAATTGGCTTGTTTCAAAAACACTAAGCCGAATATAAATTTATAATGTTAATGATTTTTACTAGTTGTGAAATTTAGTGAGACCGCAAAGTATGCAAAGAGCATTATTGCGGGTTGCTCTTCAACCAGAGCAAAGTAACACACACTGCTCTTAAGAGGGATGAAAGCTTACTCAGATACCATAGATGTGCAATAAAATGATAACGAGTTTCTATTGTTTTCTGACACCTCATTGTCTCTTTTCAAGGGCATTTGGTATAAGAAATCGTTAAGGCTTGATGCTCTCTGACTATAATAATAGAATGACATACTTAGTCCGCTGAAAAGCAGCCAGTACTTGTGGGGACAAGAGAGAGGCCAGTTTTCCCAGCTTCCATAATGATACCAACTAAGACATCGATCTCCCTGACAAAGATGGATGACACTTGTCTCTGTTATATCAGGAAGACATCAACTTCTACACCATTAGTACACACATGGGCCTTAAGAATGAAAGAAAATAAAATTTATACTTAGCAAATCTATTTTATTTTCATTGATTTTAATATAGTTGCTGTAAATGTAGTTGGGAAAATAAAATTGCCTGGTCTTTATCTAGAGAATTTAAGGGCAGCTAAGAAGAAAAGGCACACTTTCAAGACAAGGGATACAAACATAACATACATAAAAGTTAGTTTTTTCAGGGGCACAACTTTGGAGAGTCAAGTTAAACTCTGCATTCCTCTTATCTTCTCTTTCTATGTCCAAACATTCCTCAGTTTCAGCCCTCTGACTGCACACAGGGGTGGAGCCTCAATCTAGCTGCATTGTGAGTACTCACTCAGTTAACATATACTAAAAATATGAATTAAAGCTCTATCGTCTACATTCAATTAGTAAAAAAATCATTTTAAGAAACTGAATCCATGAACCCAAAAGTAACAAAAAGAATGTCTTTGTGTCACTTCGTTTTTTAATACATAAAATATGTCTCTGAGGCTAATGGCCATGGGAAGTTTTATTTGTTGTCCAAAGGACTTGGGAACTCAGGAAGGAATGGTGGCGGGGGAGGTTTTGGCAGGGGTGGAGCCCAGGAAGGAATGGTGCCGGAGGAGGTTTTGGCAGGGGTTTGGAGAACAGAGCACAAAGGCACATGATGGGAGTTGGAAAATATTTAGAAAACGCAAATACAACAGCATGTGTTAATTCTCAACGGATTGGTAGCTCAGTTGGCTTTCACGGGATTGGGGGGGGGGTGCAATAGGGACCCTGCAACCCATTCTGGTGATGAATGTTTTATTCAAATGCCATTGTTAAGAGAAACAGGGACCTCTGTGGCCTGTGATGGTTGCATATTTACCATGTCGAATAAAACAATTTTATCTCTAACTAAAAAGAAAGAGGCCAATATGCAAAGTTTATGAATACAGCTCCCAATAGGATGGTCACTCTCAGGGATGGAAGCAGACAATGAACGAAACCAAAACAGAATCAAACAAACTCCCCGGGACACACAGCAGCAGCACAGGCCCTTAACCAACGGCACGAGTGACTGAACTTCAGATCGATGGGTCTGGAGGCTTAAACAACTCCAGAATCATTTGTGTCTTTCTGTTTCTCCCAGCGCCAAGGCTTGGAAGGCCTCATACATGCCTGCCTCACCACAAGCTCCAAACCCACTTCCAGAATTCCCAGGGAGTCTACTGGCCAGTGTCGGAAGAAAGGAAGATGGGTCTATTTCGGCTGAGGTAAGACTGCATAGCCAGGACCTCTGTCTGCCACATGCTTCAGGTTCTAGAGGCCCCAGGAGTCTGCAGAACCCACAGGCACAATCAATAATTTCAACTGAGCTTATAAATATCAACTGTTTGAAGATACACCAGATGTAAATGTTTTTAAATGTTTTTTAGGAGCATTTGGGAGAAAAAAAATCTTTTTAAGGGAATGTCTTGTATGAATTCAATTCCAAACCATTTCTCATCCTCAATGCATTGTGACTCATTATTTCTGAAGACTCAGAAGCTCAGAGCCCGTGTGCTGGGTTCACAGCACCCACCTCCACTTTCTTCGGTTTCTTTGGAGCTGCCCCACATAGATCCAGTTACCCGTCTCTGCGCTAGCCCTTAGGAAGCTCTCCACTGCACTGTCCCCGTTTCCACAGCAGATGTTCCAACTCAGGACGTTATCTGTTCTCCCTCTGGATCCCAACATAATCATGCCAAAAACACAGACAACGGAAAATACTGGCTCTTTCGTGCACCCAAATGCTTCCACTGGGATTCCACTGCGTTCAGAGTCAAGTCTACATTCCTTGGAGGGGGGATTACCCCAAATCTCTGCAGACCTGGGCTCTACCTGCCTCTCATGGTCAGCTCCTGCTCTGCAAGGCTGCCAGCATTCCACAACCCACATTCTTGCTACTTCGCAAACACCATTCAATGTAAGCTTTTCCTAAATCCTGACGTCATTTCCCCTCCTCCTTTTTCTGCTACCTATCCTTCAAGATGGATGAGCATCTAAACCTGTGTGTATTGGAGAGACAGTCTACAAAGAGTGGTTTTGATTGGAGAGTAGCAAACTGCTGCAATCAGAGTGTGCCTGCCATAGGAAGCTATGAGAAGTTCAAAGGGGTTAAGGCAAGGGGGCAAATGAAGAGGATTGCGTCAGACATTTTGAAATCTCCTTGACCATAATGATTAACAACAAGCGTGGCGTCTGTCTGACTTGAACAGAGACAATGGCTGGGTAGACATCCTCGCAAAATGCCTTTCGTTAAATGCTGTGGTGGTCTCTGGGCAAGTTTGTGGTTCTAAAGATTCTTTTGTGATGTTACGATCAGGCAATTCTCCCTATGTAGGAGCCCTTCTTTTAGAACCTCCTTGTTTTATCTACTTTTCTCTTTCATTCATTTGCATGTGATGTGTATGTGCTCTTGTGTGTGTGTACATGTGCATGTATGTGTACATAGGCCTGTAGAGGTCAGATGTCTGTGTCAGGTGGCTTCCTCAGTCACTCTCCACTTTATTTAGTTATTTGTTTGTTAATTTATTTATTTACTTGGGTCAACATCTTTCATGGACCCAGGAGTTTCTAGACTCTGCTAGATTGGTTACAAACTCCAGGACTCTGCCTACCTCTTCCTTCCCAACATTCAGAGTACAAACTTAGGCAACCACAGTCAGTTTTACATGACTGGGAATCTGAACTCAGTCCTCAGGCTTACTGGGAAAACAGTTTACTGAGTCATTTCCACAGACTCTTGGGAGTCTTTAGTTGTTGCTGATTTGTTTTTTGTTTTTTTTTTTTGTTTTGTGGTGATGGAAGAGTGCTGGTGTTGACAATGCAACTCCAGTTTTTGGTGGTGGTTTTGTTTGCTCGTTTGGTTGGTTGGTTGGTTTTTGTTTTTTTGAGACAGGATTTTTCTGTAGCTTTGGAACCTGTCCTGAAACTAGCTCTTGTAGACCAGGTTGGCCTCGAACTTACAGAGATCTACTTGCCTGCTACCTCCCAAGTACTGGGATCAAAGGCCTGTGCCACCACCACCCAGCAGCAACTCTGTTTCGATTCTATCAACTTTCATATTCCTTTCAGATTTGGCTTGCCATACCTTTTTTGTTTGTTTGCTTTTGGTTTTGCAGGACAGGGTTTCTCTATGTAACAGCCCCGGCTGTCCTGGAACTCACTTTGTAGTCCAGGCTGGCCTTGAACTCACTGAGATCTGCCTGCCTCTCCCTCTTAAGTGCCAGAATTTAAAGTGTGCACCCTCACCACCTGGCTTACCATAATTTTTAGAAATTGCCCTTTAGTGCTCTCGTTTCTTCATGCCAACCTAACACACTCCATAGTCCATGTGCTAAGCCTGTATAAAGTGCTCTAGGTATCTATGGATTGTAAGCTGTCTTCACTCTCCACGACTGTGGATATCAGTTCACAGATTCCTGCTCTTCACTTTCGCATCCCAAAATTTAGCTCGGACTTAGTTGAACTCAAGATGTGTTTTAAAGATAAATGAATGAGCCGGGCGGTGGTGGCGCACACCTTTAATCCCAGCACTCGGGAGGCAGAGGCAGGCGGATCTCTGTGAGTTCGAGACCAGCCTGGTCTACAAGAGCTAGTTCCAGGACAGGCTCCAAAACCACAGAGAAACCCTGTCTCGAAAAACCAAAAAAAAAAAAAAAAGGATAAATGAATGAGAAAACAAATGAAACTATCTTCATCTTTGAGTACAGAATCTGGGAAAATCCAGAGAAAGACTCGGGCCACCAACTGGGGACCAAATGGTCAAATGCCTGAGCCTGTTGGGGACTTTCCCATTCCAGCCACAGTAGATAGTGAGTCTCACCACCTGTGGAATATCTAGGCCGACTTCTTTTATGGAAGACTATTATAAATAAATCTGGTGCAAGCTGGACCCACAGATAAGGAAAGCAATTGCATATTACTTATGGTCCCACTGAGATTTAGAAATATATATGATTACTTGGAAAAGCAGATAAAATCCAAAAATACAAGACTAGGTCTCTAGGTACCTAGTATGTTAGCTTGTGTTCTGCTTCCAGCTAATATTCAAAGTGAGCAAAACCATATGTAAACCTCTCCTGTGTAAACTGTCCTGGGTCAGAAATTATATCTAACCATGTTCTCTTACCGGTAACTATATCATTAAAAATCCAAATAAGTCCCATTTATTCTCAACCAACTTTGTCAAGACACACAGGGATAGGTTCCTTTAAAATGTAAGTATCCCTTCTGCAATGAATTGGTCCCCTCTGGAGTGCCCTTAAGGTTTGGAACACACTTATTAGATAAGTTATTATTTTAGTCTTAGCTGTGTTAGAAGGGAAAACTGAACCCCAGCACAGTGAAGTTATTTATCCAAGGTCACCCAACTACTGAGTGCTCACATAGGGCCAGGAATTGAATCTAATACCATCGTTAGTCCCATGTTATCAGAGAACCAAACCTCAGCCACGACCACCAATCTATATGCTTATCGTTAAGGTACATTGACTTATAAGAATTTTGCCTTGTGCCCATGATGCATCTTACAGTTTTCATAGGCAACTCTCCTGTGTTTGAGTTTTATTTACTGGCAGGAATATTAGAAGGATGGAAAGAGAAAACACAGCGCACGAGTCTACCCCCAGCTGCCCAGCACCCAAGATTCTGATCAAAGCTTGCACAATCCTCTCTTTCAAAATTCTGCAGGTTTTGTCATCTGACCTGCTAGCTTTTCATAGCGCCAACTAACCCACTTTTCAAACGCATTTGGTTTAAAGTGGTCATTAAAGATGAAGTGCTGTGAATGAATCAAAGATAAAACTTGGGATCACTCAGGTCTATGAGTAAACAGGACAGCTGCACCAGGGAACATGAAAAGGGGGTGCTTTAATAGAGGGGTGCTTGCCAGAACACCAGCGCACTTTGACCAGGAAAGGCATTAAACAGAGGGTACGATCAGCTTTCTTCCCCCAAGAGGCCCTAAACAACATCCAGTCTCTGTTCCACACATGGTGTCTATACACAAGGCTGGAAGAACAAGTGTCTCACATTGCAGGGGTTGGTTGACATAAACTCATGGAGTCAACGTTGGCAATGACTCAGGGCATCACAGACGATGAGCCCCTTTTCTGCACAAAGGGTTCTGCCTCCAGCTAGTATTTGAGGTAAGCAAAACCATGCATGAATCTGTCCTGTATGAACTGTTTTGTGCCAGAGATGACATTTAATCAAGTCCTCTCTTCTGTAACTGTATCATTAAAAATCCAAATAAAGCTGGACGGTGGTGGAGCACACCTTTAATCCCAGCACTCAGGAGGCAGAGGCAGGCGGATCTCTGTGAGTTCGAGGCCAGCCTAGTCTACAAGAGCTAGTTCCAGGACAGGAACCAAAAGCAACAGACAAACCTTGTCTTGAAAAAACCCAATGTATAGTATAATATATATATATATATATTATACATACATACACACATACATACACATATGTATATATATGTGATATATACACATATATATATCCAAATAAGTGCTAGGGAGCAAAGACACAGGATACTGTGCCTCCCGGAAGAAATAGCACTGCCATCGCAACTGATGATAATGAACTGATGACGAACCATCAAAGTAGGTAGAACAAAAAGCCACTTTCAAGCCGATGGAGCAGTGTGTGTAAAAGCACTGGTCTAGACAGCATCTCTATGAAAATTATAAAAAAAAGACCCCACCCCCAGCCCTTCTGCTTTTACAAATAAAATTATCTCGAATGTCCGTGGCACAACCCTATGCTAATACCGTACCTATCGGTCATGTGTGGTCACCAGACGTGATGTGACTAGACACAGTAAAGGTGTGGTGGAAATACAGAGTACACATGCAGGGTCAAATGTTTGTCCGGGATGAGAAGAGACTAAGACAGCTCAACTGTTTTCACATTGACAACATGTTGAAATGGTACCATTCAGATGCATAGGGTTTAATAAAATATCCTTAAACTGAATTTTATTTCTATTTATTTACTGTTTGTTTGTTTGGGTTTTTTTTCGAGACAGGGTTTCTCTGTCTAACAACCCTGGATGTCCTGGAACTTTCTTTGTCAACCAGGCTGGCCTCAAACTCACAGAGATCCACCTGCCTCTGCTCCCCTAGTCCTGGGATTAAGGGCATGTGCCACCATGCCTGGCTTTATCTTTTTGAGGAACTATTATTTTTCAGTGTATGTGTATATGTGTGTTCCTGGGTGAATAGATGTTCCTCACATGTGTGCAGGATCCAAAAGAGGCCAGAAGAGGGGCCAGATGTCCTGAAAGCCACCATGCTGAGGCTGGGAACCCAAGTCCCATCCTCTGAAAGAGCAGTAAACCCCCAAAACACTGAGGCGGAGTTCCAGCCTCAGCTTCATTTTATTATTATTTTTTTGTGTGTGGTTACAGAATGTTTAACTGATGCGTGGAACTTTACGGCTCCTGCAATGCTTCTATTGAATAGTGTCGGCACACTCTTTTATGTAGTGGCCTTGAGTGTACACAATCTGGCTAACCTGGGTAGTAGGAATGGCCAGGAGGACTGGGGAAAATGTAAGCAGAACAGAATCCTGGTCTCCAGAGACGAGAAAAAGAGCTGTGTGAGGGAAGACGAGGCACGGTCCCCTGCTGGCTTCTCCCTCTGAATCATCCCAAGCTGCATCCTCTGCTGTGTTCAGGTTGCTTTCCTTGCTTTGAAGTTTGTCCTCTCGGTGGTTCCCATGAAAGGGGACGTTAACAAGACAATCTCTAACCAGGGACACACAGTTTAGCACGAGACACAGGCAAGCACGTGTGAAGAGTTTTCAACTAAGAAGGGCTCAAGGGGTAAATAATTGGGTGCTGTTACTGATTGATTGATGGACATGGCTAGAAAAATGGAATGATTCCTAGACAGACATGCACACCAATCGTGAGACAAGGTGTCGGTGTGTGATTGATGACAGTGGCTCTCAGAGCCAAGGGCGCACACTGTAAGGCTAAGAGGGACAGGAGAAACAGGTCAGTCCACCACCGTCCCCTGAAGACCTCTCAATGTTCACAAGCGGGTATTGCTTCTCCACGTGAGACACACACAATTCTCTTTAGCTGTCTGGATGAATAACGTGTGTCTCTTATACCTTCCATTCATAGAGGATTTGGGAGAAAGAGGAAAAGCAGTGATTGGAAGCATTCACTTAAGAACACTGAGGGAAGCAAGAAACTCTGTGTCCTATCCTAGAGAGCCTCCCGCGTCGGCGTTTATTCCTGCTCCGTTCACAACAGCAAGGAGAAAGAAGCAGTTTAGATGGCTGCGAACACATGAAGGGTTCACGAAAATGTGGCCCATATGCACAATGGAATTTTTTTCAGCCATATAGAGAAAGAAGTCATGAAAACTTTAGGGAAATGAACGGAACTGGGATATGCTATTTTAAGTGAGGTGGTCTCAGAAAGACAGATGTCACCTGTTCCCTTCCGCCGGCAGATCCTAGCTTCTGACTTTCCTATGTGTGCTTTTACATTTTTCCGTGATGAGTTGAGGCAGGGAGACTAGGAAGGGGCACGTGAAAAAGGGAAAGGGGCTTTGAAGAATGGGCGGTGGCGAGGAAAATAGAACCGTGTGATGTGAAGTAGGCTGGGGTACCCGGGTAGGAGGGTACAGACGCAGATGCAGGTGAGAAAAATCACTACAACTAAGCGCATATGTGCCTTGCAACATGTATGTAGATACCACAAGAAATTCTGCTTCTGTGTATGCTGATTTAAAATTAAATTACATGTAAAATTTTGAAATTTAAACTTTTATTAATTCTTTGGAAATTCCAGACAATGTATTTGGATCACGATCACACTTTTTCCAGATTTACCTCCAACGTTTTTTACTCACCCAAACTTTATCTTTTTTGTTGTTGTTTTAATGACTCCAATTTGTACGGTCGAGATATTCCTGAGATTGAAGATGCCCACTGAAGTGTAGTTGAGCTACTAGGAGTTTTCAGAGGCCATCAACTGTTCATAGCTCCTCAGCTAAGGGTGAGTCTCATGGCCCCCTCCCCACTCCATGCAAGAATGTTGTCTTGCTTGGCCTCATGCAGGTCTTTTACAGACAGCCACAGTCGCTGTGAGTTCATGTATGCAATGGCCTTGTCACATCCCGAAGACACTCTTTCTACTCATTTGTTTCAGCTTTATAAGGAAAATAATTCTGTATATATAGTGACTTAATTCTGGAATTGACAATAAAACCAATTCAGCTATTTAAGTTGTAATTTTGTCCTTGGAAAGGTCGTTTAAGCTTTGCTACAGCACTGGAAGTTAATATTGCCATTGCTTTCAATTTCAGTTCTCAAGAAATTGAAGCCCTGAGACGATAGCTAATCTGTCCAGGAACTCGTTACTGTTAGGTTCTTACTGGCTTCAAAACCCAGGCAGTCTTGCATCTGCCTCTGTAGCTCATCCCTCCCCGCCGAGCTTAGAGGTCCTGTGCTGAGCATTGTCCATATGTTTCATTTATATTAAAGACAAAAAATCATTAAGAAAAACTAGGGCAGAAAGTTGGCATCCCCTGTTGCCCTTGCTGAAGCCATGGTCAACCCTACTGCATCCCTTGGCACCACGGCTATGGTACACCCCTGAGACAAGTCTTCTTGAAGCTGTTGGTGGACAAAGTTCCAAAGACAGCAGAAAAATTTGGTGTTCTGAGCATTGGAGAGAAATGATTTGGATATAAGGGTTCTCCTTTCACAGAATTGTTCCGGGATTGATGTGCTAGGGTTCAACTTCAGCTGCCATTATGGCATCGGCAGCAGGTCCGTCCATCTACAGGAGAAAACTGAGGATGGAAACATCCTGAAACATCCACGCCCTGGACTCTTGTCCAAGGCAAATGCTGCAGCAAACACAAATGGTTCGCTCCTGTTCATCTGTGCTGTCAAGGCTGAGTGGACAAAAATATGCGATCTTTTGGTGAAAGAAGGCATGAGCATTGTGGAAGCCATGGAGCGTTTGGGGTCTAGAAATGGCAAGACCCGGAAGAAGGTCACCATAGCCGGCAGGGGAGAACTCTAATGGTTTTGACTTGTAGGACCTGCCATTCTCTTTATAGGTCTGGACAGCACCCCTGCCTCATCTGCTAACAACGTCTATAATCTATGCTCTCACTGAAGTTCTTTGAGCTCCATATTTACCTCCATATCAAGTCTAGCTGGTTTGCAGAGTTAAGTTTGTGATTATAAACTTAAAGCTAAATAAGAAAAAAGAATGATTAAAACACTGGAAATTATCTACTTTGAAGTATTCAACAAAATGAAAAATTGTTGTTTTATGTATTGTTGACTCATAAGGAAAGCCATTTTAAATCTTCAAGGGGACTTATTATTTTCTTTCCCTCAGAAGTCAGTCCATACTATTTTAAAACATAAAGCAACACGAAAGCCTGCTTTGCCGCTCACTTCCTACAGGGTTCGAGAGTGGACGGTGTGTGCTCATGTTAACCCTCGAGGTCACAGTGCACTGAAATAGCTGCTAATATTGCATCAGAAAGGAGGGCCGTGCTTGCTACATCCTTCCTACTGGAGGGACCACTCTAGGTGTGATAAAGGTCTATCACACAGACCAATCTACTGTGAGCGATGCCTGTGGGCCGCAGGTCAAAGCAAACAAGAGCCAGTGTGGGTTGGTGTTGACGTCAGTCACACCGTTGGCATGACCAGCAGGAGGGCTTCTCTGTTTGTCCAAACAAACTTTGCTGTAAACCCAGTCTTTGCCAAATTTACATTGGGCCACCCTCAGCTCCTCCGCTATCGTGACCTCTCACCCCCAGTGGTCAACTGCCGTGACCTTGTTTGAGATCAGAAGGAGCCGAGCCCTGCAGTCTTTGTGCAGGTTCTAGAGCAAGCCCGTGAGATGAAGCGCGCCATTCGGGCGAGCATGAACCAGTCATGCAACCTCCTTGGGCCTCGACTCCCTAATTTGTAAGTTGAGGGAGTGTGATAATACTTACTTCAGGAGAGGGAGCAAGGGCTAAACGGGTGTACATAGGACTATAGAAACGGCTGGGGTACCGGATGTACAAGCTGCCATTTTTACCGTCCAAAGCAGGCCAGCTTTATCCAATCACAGCCACTTCCCAAGCCCTCTCCTCCGCCTTCACATACCCACCAGTTTATACTTCCCAGTCTCCACGGACTTGTCTGTTTGTGACATTTCATATAAATGAAATCTTATAACATGTAGTTTGTTTTGGTTTAGGTTTTGGTTTTAAGACAACAGGACCGGAAAAGAAGCCTTTATATATTAGAAGTCAAATAAGAGGATCCACCCCCACACACACACAAACCGCCCTAATAGCGCAGCCATGGCTGCCTTTCTGCACAGGCGCAGGCTCTGTGGGGGGCGGGGGCTCACAGGAGGAGGCTCAGCCTGATTTTGAGGAATGAAACATTTTAAGCACTGAAGCTCATTTTCCATCGCACGTATTACAGGAAGCCTTCTGTCCGTGGAGGTTTGCAGGATACACCCCATGACAGCATCTCATTACCAGCTAATTATGCCCCCTGCTAGGAGATGAATTCCTTCCGCTCTGACCTTCAGGATAGAAGTAAGAGAAACTTCTTCAAACACGTGTTAGGTAGTCCCAGGCTAAGACTCTCCATGTGGTTTTTATTGTTGTTTTCAATTTTGTTTTGTTTTGCTTTGCTTTTTAGTTTTTTGAGGCAGGGTTTCTCTGTGTAATAGTCCTAGCTGTCTCGTAATTCACTATGTATACCAGGCTGTTCTTGAACTCACAGAGATCCACCTGCCTCTGCCTCTGGAGGGCTGGGATTAAAGGCATGCGCCACTACCGCCAGGCGGTCCATATGTTAAGAGCATAACAGTAATGAGTCTTGCTTTAAAACATATTCAGGCTATCTTTTGGCCTGAAAATGCTATTGAATTGCTTCTAGAAAGAAAACCCCTATATGGCTCTTACAGAGGAAGAAACAGTGCAGAATGAAAGACTTATCAAATCCATTCCTGATTTGAGAAGAAAATAAGAGTTTCTCAAAATCTGGAGGTCTTCTGACATATGGTCTGGAGGAGATTACAGTGTGGAGAGCAATTAGCTGTCACTAGAAGTCCAGCCATGAATTTAAAACAGCAACAGCCCGGGTTCCATGGTCCCTGAACCTCAGAGAGCAGCCAGGCGCAATATACCAATGCAGGTTTCATAGACTACTACAGGTCTTGTTTTAGGTAAAGATACTAAAGAAATTCATTCATGCAAAATATGTTATACCAGATTATGTTGTGCAATTGAAACCCTGAGGCACCTAAGCATAATTTCCTATGAAAATATGTTTTATAGATATTTACATGGTCAATTATGGGACTAAATAATTTTATTCAGAAGAGTGTAATAAAAAAAGAACAATGGATCTTGGATGCAAAACACCTAGCGTAAATTATAACTCATGCATTCAATATCCTTGTACCTTAATGCCCAGGCTTCTTCTTTCTCTACTTCCATTGTAAAATAACCATGACCTCCAAGTCCCTTTTAGCTCTAAGAATCAACTGATGTCTAGTTTCACCCATGGGCTGATGTGACTTCTTACACAGCCTTGAAGTCTTGCAGCTGATCTCCCAGAGTCAGGATGGATTCCAAGGAGCAGAAGACAAATGGGGATTCCTGTGCCTCTGGTTTGGGAATTAAAGACATTTTCCAGAGGCACCGCTCTCTCGTCGACCACAAATACGATTAAAATGGAAAGTATTTTTTGAATGTGGCAATGAATGAAAGAATAACGTTGTGCTTATCACCCTTGCTTCTTAGTTATCACAGAGCAGGGTGTCCTGACGCCTCTCTAGGTAAACCAGATTCTCCTGAAGCTGTTAAGATCTGAGCTGGCCAGTCTTCAAGCAGCCCAGGGGAGTAGCAGACAGTTCCTGTTTATTGCCAGTACCTGAGTGAGAGACCACTAATTAGGGAACGTGGAACCAACCTTGGGTCATTTTTGTGGGTTACACGCTGGCCCTGGAGAAGGTTGCCTTGTTACTGGAACAGACTCAGCCTTTTTTTTTTTTTTTGCCAGCAGTGAAGATGCCCACTGCCCTGTGACTTCTCTGATTACAGGCTCACTCAGGTCCACTGGGATTTCTTTATTCTAGGTCAGTCCTCTTTATCAGAGGACTTAATGGTGATCTCTGGATATTCATTCCTTTATAGGTTACCAATTACAGTGGGGTCACATTACACTCTGGCCCCATCTGAAAGGGCTATTGAGATCCTCTCTGCATACTGTACCCACTCATAAGGCTGGACATGGCCCTGTTTTATAACTATATAGAAACTGGGCTGTAATACACAAGGAAAACATGAGAATGGGCCTGTCAATTGCACACTTTACATGCCAAGATATTTAAATTGCCTTTTGCAATTCAACACAGATTGTATTTCTAATTTACAAATGATGACCCCCATGCCAATAGAACTGGTGAAATAAAACCAAACTCTAACCCACTTGGGTTCCCTTTCTAGCCCTGGGATTTTTTCCCCTTAAATTAGAGTTTGTTTCCCAATCTATTTGAACAAAGTGAGAGATATCAGCTTTCACTGTAGCCAAAACATTTTACAGGAGATGATGAAAAAAAATCACCATGAGGTAGATAAGAGGGTACACATGGTATCACCACAGGGTCAAACGAAGGTGAAGTTAAACAAACATTTCTCGGTAGTCTAGTTTGAGCGCCCCATCCTTCTGCTTACAGGATACATAATTCTCAGAAATCAACCTTCTTGCTTGGGTTCCTGTTTCTATCTCCACACCTACTGGGTACCAGTTCTAACGTTTACTGCTGCGGGAAAGGCTGAGTTCAAACGTCCTCACTGCAGCGCTGCAAGGACCAGGTTTGTGGGTGTGTTGTATGCTTCACACTGAAGCAGGTTTGTGGTATTTTTACAAAAACTGGTCTCTGCTTCTCAAAGAACTAGAGAAACCATTTTTTCCTAAGCGTTGCAATGGTCAATAGAGCCAAAGTGCAAAGTGCCTATTAAAGCAAGGGTTCAGAAACTGACGTCACTGCCTCCCAGTGACTTTAATCTCCTTGTTAGGGCACCGGTCGGGGACGAGGGTATCTCTTTATGTTCCCTGCAAACATGGGAGTGATCCGATGTTGTCATTCAACTGCTTTCAAGAAACACAGCATCTATAGCTTGGATCTAGGCTAGATGCCTGCATGCCTGGCTTCCTGCTGAGATCTACAACAAAGGATACAATAACAAGCGGACAGGAAACCAGTCGCCTTGCATAAACTCAGTCTTGGTAGATCTACTTAGATACAAGCTTCCCAACCTTGGACTACTGCCATTGGGAGCCAGATAATTCTCCCTTGAGTAGAATTTCCCTGCCCAATTGGAGGCTGCTTAGCCCATCTCTCCTTCCTCTTCCTAGATGCCAGCAGCAATCCTCCTAACATTAAAAATGTCCCCAGACATTCTTATTTGACAATCATTGCAGGAGTAAGGCACCTGAGTCAGTCAGAGGATTTGAAATGGGTTTCTAGCTATTAAAAAAAAATCCCATTTTAGGGCTGGTGAGATGGCTCAGTGGCAGGATACTTGTCATGCAACCATGATACCCCAGTTCAATTCTCATTGTGGAGGCAGAGAACTGACTCCTGAAATTTGTCTTCTGACCTTCACACGCAAACCGGGACCACATCTCACACTCAAAGTCACATGCAGGCCACACACACACACACAACAGTAATACATAAAATGTTTAAATCCTATTTTACGATTTTTGTTTGTTTTTTTCTGTTTTTCAAGACAGGGTTTCTCTGTGTAATAGTCCTAGCTGTCCTGGAACTAGCTCTTGCAGACCAGGCTGGCCTCGAACTCACAGAGATCCTCCTGCCTCTGCCTTCCGAGTGCTGGGATTAAAGGCATGAACCACCACTGCCTGGCTACATTTTATAATTTCTTTAGATCAAAGGCCAGGGTGGTTTGAGTAGACTGCTCAAGGCTCCTTTCCCAGTCTATAAAGCACCAGTCTGGTTTTGCAAGTTCCTGACTTATCTGAAAGGAGGGGCGTTTTCTAGTTCAATAATCAACAAAATCCTGTCTGAGTGGTAAACTAAGTAATGACCCTGGTTCGAGCAATATTTGGATTATTCTAGAACATATCGCTGATTGATAGTAAAAAGAAAATCCATTTCTCAACAATTTCGTGCTAATGTCATCAAAGTGATGACTGATTTGGGCCGTTCAACTCTCTCTGTCACTGATGAACAGGACACCTGTGTTTCATAATGTGCCGTAAGGGAACAGTAGAAGAGATTCTGTGTCTGAGTGGTTGAACAAGTCAAAGGGGTCCTTTCCACGCCTCTCTCCTTCTCGCCCCGCCCACCCAGCACACAGGCATGCGCATACCTTTGCAGCCTTTATTAATCTAGATATTTACCTTCTCTGAGCTGTCAACTTTACTTGTGATTTCATTGGTTCATTTGTCTGTTCTGGAGACTGTTTGTGTGTATTTTCTTTGGGACAAGGACTCTGAGTGGAGCCTAGGCTGATCTCAAATGCAGGACGGCGTAGCCCTCCTCAATTTGCAGGCGCTGCCATGGCTGCCTAAAGGAGTCAGGAATCTCTTCAAACGGCTCTTCAGATGAAAGCCAAGCTTGTGAGACAGTGTACTTCTCTCCCGCCAGGGGTATTCTTGGAGCAGAATCTAAAACCACCAACAGAAGGGGGCATTTAACATTTACACATATACTTTTTAAAGGCAGCAGAATACATTTTAGTATGAGATTTTAAGGTCAAAGGACTATCTTTTTATGTAGTACACTCTCAAATACCTTCAAGGGAGAGGGGAAACCATTCTCAAAGACACACATGTCCTAACATTAATATATATATATATATATATATATATATATATATATATATATATATATATATATCACACATACACACACATACACACAACTTATTCAGGCCTTTCAAAAGCAAAAAAGTCCTGTCATAAAAACTTAGTTCATCCACACCTGCCAACCCCTTAGTGCAGTTTGAAGTCTTCGAGCAAATCTCAGTCTCTGTTGTAAGGAGACTTGTTCCTTAATTTCAAACCTTACAAAAACTTTCTCAACAATCCATAATCCAACTTGTCTGTGGAAGTTTCGGTAGCCCCAACACCGCTGTTCTTTATCAGTCAAGCTAGTCCTCCTCCCGGGGCACCTTACACCTCTGCGGACACTGTTCGGGTGAAGAAGGAGTCTCTTTAACTATGTCGTTTTGTTTTCTGACTTAGTTTCAAAGGTCTCCTGAGTTTTTCTGTCTGTAAAGTCCTGTCCCTAACCAAGAAATCCCAGAATCTACACATGGAGCTGAACTTGATCGTATTCTTGACTCTGGATTGAGAACGTTGGCCCCAGATGACAACTTTTTCAAACACAAGACATCTCCCCCTTTATGCTCGAATTTCTGTACATAGGACTTATGATGACAATTTATACAATACATGAAACAGAACTCAAAATTTTTTCTTTTACAAAATGTTCATTATGAACCTAATATAAACAGATCCTTTGTAGAAATAACAGCTGATTTATTTGATAGCATGTCATGCTTGTGGTGGCGCACGCCTTTAATCCCAGCACTCCAGGACAGGAACCAAAAGCTACAGAGAAACCCTGTCTCGAAAATCAAAAAAAAATTTATGTATCAAACCCAATATGCTACAGGGTGTCCAAATATTTAACCAGACCATATTCTGGATTTAAACTAATATCGAAATTAATATCGAACCCAGTATGCTAAGCAGACAGACCTCCACAATGTGTGTGTTCTACACTGTTAGAATCTGAACCGGAGCCAAAGGCTGGTGTTGCCTCAGGAATCAGCGTTTGGGTTAGAATGTCTGCCCTTCGGTTGCGTGGTGGCCTGACAACCTTTGGACTTGAAGTGGGATGCCTGCCAATCTCCACAATGACAGGATAAGCCAACCCGTTATAAAATCTCTCCCTTTCTCCTGCAAACATGGATGGTATAGATTTCATATACATGTATTAATAACGGCTACGAAGTCATTTCTAAGCACATTAAGTCAGTGAGCTAGCCCAGCCGCAGAAGATGGAACACCAGAAGGTAACATTACCCATAGCTTCCCAGATCAGGCCAGGCCGCTGCCTCTATTATAGGTCTGGCCTAGGGTGCTTGCTGGTGGGGTTGCTTAATTTAGGTTCTTTTCAATCAAGGTAAATCTGCTTCTTGGAAAACCCAACCGAATGAACTACACAACTTGAAGTTTCTGGCTCGCTGCTTGCAAGGCTCTGGGGTGCTGGGGCAGAGAGGAAAACAGAAGGTGGGGACAGCTGCTGATACATTGTGACAACTAACTTTGGAAAGTCTTTGCAGGCTTAAACAAAGTAACAAATACCCTCCTGAAATGAAGCTAATGAAAATGATAAACACAATTTTTTACAAATTAAAAAATGCCTATAACAAATAGAGTATGGTTGGTAGAGAGAAATGGAATGAAGGTTTTTTTTTCTTTTTTACTTCATTTGGCTAATTAATATTACTAAGTAACTAGAGTTAGGACATTGTGACAATATATTTATATATACCATAACTGCTTCTTTCAGTGGAAACAGAGATTAAAATGAGACCACTTTCAAGTTGTTCAAATATTCCTATTTGCACTGTGAAGTGTCAAATGTGAACTGTGGAATGGCAAAAGCCAGTTTCTAATCATTGCAATCCAGAAAATGGGTTGGTTTTCTAGAAATTCCTGGGGCTAATAAATGTGTTTATTCAAATGTAAAAATCCTTTAAAGTTTGAGAGCTTGTTTGGAGGTTCTAGCAGGGGAGCACAGCTACTCGTATACCCTTGACCGAAGACTGGTCCTCCTCTATTCGGGGAAGGTCGTTGCTTTGGTTAAAAGTTAATATATGTCTTTCACTAAGCATCAAGCATCTATGCAAGTGTGTGTGTGTGTGTGTGTGTGTGTGTGTGTGTGTGTGTGTGTGTGTGTGTGTGTTTAATTCAGGTTACAAAGCACAATGGTGGTGGGAAAATATTTATTTTGCTCTTTGCTATGGCACTATCACTTCTCACTAGTTCTGTGTCTTCATTTCAATGTCAGAATCTTAGTTTGTGACCAAAGAATTCATAAATATGGCCTCTGACTGAACTCCTTTCAAAGATGTGGCATCCTGGGACAAACAAAAATGAGGACATGATTTATCTCAATGGAATTAGTCCTGCTTTGTTGTTTTTACAAAAAGGAAGACTAGAGGACCCCCATTTTCACTGTTACTGGCCAGTGAGACAACTACAGAAATAAAGGCCGTTGAGTCCTACCTCCCTCAGGGAGACATAAAACTGATAAGCACTAAACTGAAGAAAGACCCATTGTTGACACATGGCATGTGTCTTTGTCATAAACCTTGTTTGGAAGAACCCAAACTCTGGAAAGCGGCCAGGTCTCTGAACTCTGTATTACCATTCAGGTGTTCTATTAACTTGCTCGGCATCACAGAAACCTTGGGGAGGAGATCAAGTGTGCAGGGTGAGAATCCCAAGAAGTGGGAAGAAAGATACAAATGAAATAGATAGCGCATCAAGCAGGCCAACAGTGCAAAAATTCCGTTAGAATAGTTCTCTCTTCAGGACTATCGCTGCAAGCCACCAGCTGGACCCAGTCCTCCAGACTCACAGGTGCACAGGGCTTGGAAAGCAATGGACTTGTTTCATACGCTCTAGGGGTGTGTGTGTGTATGTGTGTGTGTGTGTGTGTGTGTGTGTGTGTGTGTGTGCATATGCTACAGACTCTAACTATTCGCTGTGGCTATATTCTATAAAATATCTACAGATACTAAATAAGCAAACGTTGACGTGTTTCTCCTAAAGAGAAATACTGGGTTACATCCCTGCTAGCCTCTGTTTGAGGCATCTTGTTAATCCATCCGTGTATAACCTTGTTTTACATTACTGTCTTTTAAAGACTCCTTACAGCTCCTCTGAGACTATTGCCTGAATGTAGTTTGGCTAATCTAGCAAATGCATTTTTTTCTCTCCATGGTACATCATAACTTTCTTGGGCTTTGGAATACCAGACAACGCCAGCCCTGTGCTTAGAGCCATTTTAATGTTAAAATATTAAAGAGTATAGAAAAGTGCAGCCAAAACTGTGGCATCAAATAAGTTGCGTGTGCTCTGTAAAGGTCATGTGTTGATCCGTGAGACCTAAAACAGCAAAGCAGTGCATGTGCTTGTTGGACCAAAGTCGGGAGCACACATAACATGCAATTCAAATTTGCCAGCCCTCTGCACATGTATGTGAGCAACGCCAGGGACGATGGGATGCTGTTCGGGACAGTTAGAAATAAACCTTCACAATTAGATCTATCTAGAAGCAATGAGGTCAGCTGTGTCTTCTGTACAAATGAATGAGTGTCATTGTAGGGACCAATAGTTTGCTTGGTTGGTTGGTTTGGGGGGGGGTTGTTTGTGTTTTTATTTTTTTTTTGAGGGGAGGGTTCAAGACAGGGTTACTCTGTGTAACAGCCCTAGCTGTCCTGGAACTAGCTCCTGTAGACCAGACTGACCTTGAACTCACAGAGATCCACTTGCCTCTGCCTCCCGAGTGCTGGGATTAAAGACGTGCGCCACCACTGCCTGGCCAATATTTATTAGTGTATTTATTAGGATATATGCATAGTACAGGGTGCACAAATGTAAACCCCAAGAGCTTCCCCTCAAGGGATGCATACATAACTGGGGAGCCAATGCATGGCTGGATGAAAAGGCAACTAGGATATTCAGAAGATAGTCAGCCATGGCTGAGTTTTATTCACGTGTTATATGAAATGTGTGCACATTTTTATTGCTGTTATGTATGGCTATTTTATTAATTACTTTCAGCATCAACTTTTCAGGGAAAATTGAATTAAGAGAGATTAGCTGGGCACTGTTCAATTGCAAAAGATCATAGCCTCATGGGACTATTCGAGCCAAAATTAATTAAAGATTAGATTTTTCAGTCCCCACTAGCCACATTTCAAGTGCTTAAAAGTGACATGTAGCTAACGGTTACTTATCTGACAGTGTGGATATAGAACATGTTTATAGTATTAAAACATTCCATTAAAGAGTGCTTATTTAACTTCTGAGATTTATGTGTGCGAGAAACCAATCAATGAGGAAAATTCATAAATGCCAAAAAAAAAATCTCATTGGAAACCATACAGACTGATTTAGATTTCTCTTAATAACTTGAAAAGGAGCCTTGTAACACTCTTCGCCATCTCTCTGTCTCTGTCTCTCTCTGCATCGCAGCAATATTGTGCTAGAACAGCCCCAAACCATCACATTTCCCCAAAGTTCCCCCAACAGCACTGGTATGTCTATGATAAATAAATAGCAATCCTCTGACACCATGGGGCTCAGGGAGGGTTCATCACACATCAAAAATAAACTTAGTCTGTTTTTCTGAAGGCTTTTCCATTCGATCTTGGCCAAAAGCAAATCCGATTGCATCTGTTTCGGTTCATTCTCACGGAGCCATTAAAAGTTCAAATGTGCCAAATGTGAATGAACCAGAAGACAGAACTGGCCAATCAGACTGATCATGACGTCATCAGTCACTTACCATGCAAGCTTTGTAATATAAAACTCATTTCTCTAGAGTTTACCAAGTTCCTTAAAAACTTCCAAATATTTTTCCGTGTACTGTGGGACCCTAAACACCCTGGGTAGCTTTACAACCTTCTTCTACATGTGACAGTCATTTGTGAGGGCAAGGGCAGAAGACAAAAGAAATCCCGTGCTCTCTGGGCCTTAAATGGACAGTTTGGCGCCAGACTGCTCCATTTTCAGATCTCCATGTTAAAACGAAATGTTCCAAAATATGCCATTTTTCATCCTGCCCTTCCATTCCCAGCTCTCTTCTCATTCCTAGCCTGGCTTGGGAGGCACTGACCCTATCTAGGGAGACAGAGGGGAGCAGAAACAAGTGAAGGACTAGACACAGCAGTCTCCTGGATGCTACCCAAACTCTGTCTTACACTTAGGAAACGGAAACACAGCTTCGTGCTCGAGCACAGTTTTGATAACTCCTCCAACTCTCCCATCCAACTGAACGATGCTCACAGAAAAGGAAGAGCATGCCTTCCTTATCATCCCAGCACAGACACCAACCTGTACAGCGAACGGGCCTTCAAAAATGCACGTTAGTCACTGGCTTGATCTGAACACTGCACCAAATTGTTCCTACACCCGGTAAATTTCTACCCCATAAAGGCTACAGAGAAGATGCCACTTTGGCCCTGAGAGGCGTCTGAGATCATCAACCAAGTGTTGCCTCTAGTAGTGCAGCTTTGACCTAGAAAATGAATATCTGATCTTGTCTGAAATTCACCTGATTTAAAAAAAAAAAACAACTCCATTCTGAACTTCTAAATCCAAAGATTACATGGGAGAGAGCACCGAGAAATTGATTATTCCTCCTGAAGGCTGGAAAAGCTTTCCCCATCCTTCACTCACACCTTAGAAACTAATCTGACAGACTGAAGAGCTCGCTTTTTTCTCAATATCATCTCATAGACTCTTTTTAAGACAGACACTTCCACTGTAGCTCGTCCCAGAATTCACAGCAGCTACTGCGCATCATCTACCTGAATCTGGAATTAAAGGTCTGAGCTACCCCATCTGGTAGACTTAACTCCTAGAAGTAAGACAGATTCTGTGTGGGGCTAAACTGAGCATATTGTTAGGAACACAGCTGGCACCACCTCTCATTGGGGGTGCAGCATTCAACTTTCACAGACACGGGCTCCCCAGAAGAGGGGATAATAACAATTTTTAACAGTCTCGACCTTAACCTCCCTTCATATACAATTTTGATTGTTATTTTTAAAAACTGCTTTTGAGCATAGCTGAGCCCTGTTGCACAGCCTGTCCTCACCGAGAACATGAAAAGTGATTTTTCACTCCTAAGACACTGAATAGGCAAGTTTGAAATCTGCTGGCAGAGGCATTTTTGTTTTATTGGCTGATGGTAGGACTCCAGGGACAAATTTCATCTCTAGACATTACCATCTATATGAAATAACAGAATGCGTTGGGGCTGGTATTTTCAGCAATGCGACACCCGAGCTTCTCCTACTGCTCATATGGGAATCATGATTAATTATGATAAATAAGACGGACAGGGTTCATATTGGGTAACAATACTACCAATGGAAGAAAAGATGCTATCTTATCAAAATGTGTATGTGTGTTCAGGCATTTGTGCATGCCTGTGCACGTGCATGTGTGTGTGTGTGTGTGTGTGTGTGTGTGTGTGTGTGTGTGTGTGTGTGTGTGTTGTGTGTATGTATGTGTGATATTTACCAGCTGGGTTAGACAAATAGCTTCTGGCTTCCAATTCTCCTGGCCTTTGACTATTTGACATTGGGGTTGCAGTGTGTTAGGGATATTCATTCAGTCCCTAAGCCTGCAGTAGCCGCTCTAGGAAGTTAAGTAACTCGGGTGGTCACCATCTTCTTCAATAGGCTCTAAAAACATGTTTCTCTGATGCCAGAACCTGTCGAACCTAAAGGCCCTCAGGGTATAACTTAGTGATCCCTATGGGTGGTTTTATTTTAAATTATGTTCTAAACAGTGTAGTTACAAGGCAGACGTACTGAGGGAGTTGACATAAAGGCATGCAACACGGATTTCTCAAATTATTGGTACTCACTGTATGTACATAAAAACAATTTACCTAGCACTTATACCCACAATATAGTTGCAAACAAAACATGAAACCAGATAAATAATAAGAAAAAAATATGCCTGGCAAGATGACTAACAGGTAGCGCACAAATCCAACGACTTGAGTTCAATCCCCAGAAATCACTTAAAGATGGGAGGAGAGAATGAACTTCACAAGGTTGTCTCTGATTTCTACAAGCCAACCACGGTGCATGCCCACTTCCTACCACACACATGCATCCTACACATGTGCACACACACATACAGAGAGCAAATTCAGCTGGTTAAACTTCCTTTCCACTTAGCTGTGCTTGTGTAACAATGCAGAAAAATTAATAAGAAAGAAATGAAATCTATTAGAGTTAAAATCCAGGCAATTGCTAGTTCATGCTATTGATCCAAAGTTTTGTTTTTTAATCTAATTTTAAAACAAAAATATTCATTTCTACTTTAAAGAATTAATCAAATCCTGAACATGTTGTACAGGAATCAGATCTACACTAAATAACATATACCTCACAACTAGCACTGCTTCGTTGATTATAATCTAAACTCAAAGGGGGCACAAAAATAGACATAAGTCACGTTCTTTACTTCATCTTTATAATCTCTACACCATATTGTTTATTTTAACCTACTACTTAAATGCAAGAATTTCCCAAAGGATTGAAGACATTAACTTTATCAGTAGCGAACTTGAAATATTATGAGCTTGTCCCAGAAACAGGCATAAGCAACTAAATCATTGTTATATTGAGAGTCAACTGGGTAAATGGGAATTTTCCAAATTAGTTTCTGTATAAAATACAATGTTTACTAAAAGACAAGTAATATGTGTATATAATACACACACATGCTTGTGGCTGCTTGTGAAACTTGTGTGATGCTTAAACCAACAACAGATTTTATTCAAGGACTATTCCTTCACAGAGAGGGTTTAGTATTAGCACACAGTGATGACAAAGGGCGGGTTACTGGTAATCACTTTTAGTGCTGCTGATAATTTCTGTATTGCTACACAGAGAGTTGATCCAACCTAGAGGTCCAGCCTCCATCTACCACCAAGATCATAAAGTCAATTTTTTCCACTTCTTCTGTGTTAGGGTGTTGGAGACCATCTGTTGTGAGATCATTGGGTTCTGGTGTTTTCATGTTGTTTTTCAGATTATTGGGTGAATTCTTTCCTTGGCGCCTGCCCATCTCCTCCTATCGATGCTATCTAAGGGGTCTGTTAAAACTGGTTCAGGTTTCCCTGCTGGCCAGGGGCTCCTCTTACAAAATGCCCTCGCTCTGTTTCCTGGTTCCTGCCGGGGGCCAAGATCCCTCTCACCCTTCAGAAGGGTCTTCAGGAGTAGGACCCGGCTCCTCCTTTGCCAGGGACCTCCTCAACCGAAGGCCTACCTCTTTGGTTTAATTGTAGTGGGGCGATCTGTTCTCGGTGTTGCACGCGGTCCCTGCAGCCTGCTTCTGCTGCTGGGACGGTTCCTGCTGCCAGCAGCCTGTGTCCTCTGCTGCCGCTCCGGTCCCAGCCAGTCCCAGCCAGTCCCAGCCAGTCCCAGCCGGTCCCAGTAGGTCCCCGCCGGCTGTGCTGGGCGTCCTCCAGCGCGCGGTCGCCTTCCGCCGCCCGATGTCTACCACCAAGATCAACTACTGGATTTTAGGTACTATATAATTGCAGAAGCTCAATGCACATATAGATTTAAAAATAGATTCCTGACTTTTCCGATATTTAATTTTTAAAACACACACACCAGTGTTCTGCATGCCTGTACGTACATCACCACATGCATGCTTGATATCTCCAGAGGTCAGAAAAGCATCAGATCCCCTGGAACTAGAGCTACAGATAGTTGTGAGCCACCATGTAGGTGCTGAGAACCAAACTCAGGTCTTCTGCAAGAGTATCCAGTGCTCTGTGGCTCAGTCATCTCTCAAGCCCCCCTCTGCTAGCTTTTGGACTGTTCATTCAAACATAAACGTACCAAATCATGGTGAACACTTAATCTGACGTTTTTCCCTTTTTTTTCATTGAAAAAAAAATTCAGCCTCCTCCCAGCCTCCCATTTCCCTCCCCCTCCTCCCACTCTTCTCCCCCTCCTCCCACCCCTCTCCCCTTCGCCCCACTCCTCTCCCCCTCCCTCTCCAGTCCAAAGAGCAGTCAGGGTTCCCTGCCCTGTGGTAAGTCCTAGGTCCTCCCCCCTCCATCCATATCTAGGAAGGTGAACATCCAAACTGACTAGGCTCCCACCAAGCCAGCACATTAAGTAGGATCAAAACCCCGTGCCAGTCTCATATTAATCTGACTTTTTAAAAGATGCTTTTAGCTTGAAACATAACTAATTCTCTGTTATAACTCTGAGTACTCCATTCACCCCAGAATTTCTGATGGATTTTGGAACCTGCTCATGTTCATAATGGTCATTTGGGGAGTGGCTAAAAGTTCTTTAGTATCTTCAGAAATGCCTGAACTTTTTGCCCATTGTGCTAATGGCTCTGGCTTCCAAATTCCAAGTTTGGGCTAGTTTTGATCTCATTTGGGGAATGTATTCAGAACATGACAATGCTGCTGTGTTAGCTGTTCCAACACCTTTCTCTGATATGTTCACACCCCATCAGGGATGCTAATTAGACATAACTCTGATCTGAGAAAGAATAAAAACAAGCTTGAGTCTCTACCTGCGACTTTCTTTGCAGCTAATAAGCCAACATGCTCACCAGTTCAGAGACTGTCACGTGTGTTGGGATACTAGGATCGCGAGATAGCATTTCACCTTTGGAACCTGAAGTGGCTGTGCAGCAGCTGGGCCAAACACACCTGTGCTTCCCATGCCTGTGCACCTGCGGACTAAGGCCTCTGTATTGTGCCGTGATGACCGACAAACTTCTTTACCGTAATATTTTCACCTATCCAGTCCCCACAGTGATGCAAATGTCCTCATTCTAATCCTCTCTACCTGTTCATAAACAGTGATATCCTGGGACCAGCTCGTATCAGCTGTCAAGGGCTGATGGTTAGGCAGCCTCTCCTCCCAAACTGTGTTTAGTAATATCACACTTGTGACTTAACACCAGCCTGACAAAAATATTTGCAACACGGAAAAGTTCAAGCACCTTAAATGAGGGGGACCTACCCCTTCTTCTTCTACGGGGCCTGTTTTTAAACAGTCCCAGCAAGTGATTGGATAAGTACATCTGCTCCTGTTTTCCTTCCACACTAGCTCTCCCAGCTCAAGGGTGAGTGGAACCTCCAGAGCACATATGAAGGAGAGATCCAAAAGGTGCAAGAGCCCACTTAGAGGTTCATGATGGAGACAGAAGAAGAAACAGTGTTCAAGTACTAGAACACACGGTTAATCAGTGAGAGCAAATGTCCTCTGAACCAAGAGTCAGTATCGGCCAGGGGCCCAACAAAGTGTTTGCTGAGAACTGAGGAATCAAAGTCGTGGGTAGCTTGAAAGCAATAGGGAAGAAAGCAGCCATTCTCAACCCTGGGATTATAGACCAAAGTGGGACATACATAGTCAACCATCAGGGCTCTCAACCTGTGGGACACGACCCCGTTAGGGGGTTCAAACAATCCTTTCACAGAGGTTGTATATCAGACATTCTGTATAACAGATTTTATATTATAATTCATATAGTATCAAAATTACAGTTATGAAGTAGTAAAAAAAATTTATGTTTGAGAGTCACCACAACATAAGGAACTATATTAAAAGATCGTAGCATCAGGATGGATGAGAACCACTTCTCTAGACAGCAAATATCCAGAAATGTGATAAGTCATACAGAAGCAAGAGAAAATGAAGACCCAGACATATTTCTCTGCCTACCCACCATGGGACAGCCAAGCAGAGAGCAGAGAGCAAGTGCTAGGATGATGTAGGCATTGAGGTCAGCTCTCACAGTACAAAGCCAAGAACACCAAAGGAGACAGACCTGGTCAGTACAGCAAAGGAGAGCAACCCACCCAGGCTCACGGTCTCCTTTCCCTCCAGTATGGACTTACTTTATGTGGTCGTAAGTATGGACCTCTATATGGTTGTAAGAGCAGGTAGGGCTCAACTCACTCACCATGCTTTCACATTATTTGTTTGTTTAAAAAAAAAAAAGCAAAAGATCAGTTTTCAAAAAAAGGGATGTGCTGTGGGAGCACATTCTGCTTCTTCAGCCAATGGCCCTTAAGATACCAGCCCACTTGGGTGTGGTCTCATATACTGTAAAAGCAGCTGTAAACATGTGCCCACTCTTTTTCCTCCCAGCATTCAGTTCTGCCTTCCCTGGCTACCTATGTTCTGCTCTAACAACAGGCCAAAACAGTTTCTTTATTCATTAGCCAATAAAAGCAACAATAGACAGAAGGACCTCCTACACCAGGGATGTGAGGCAGAAGGGTGGAAGGGTGGAACTTGATTGAGGCTAGCCTGCCATGACCCCACTTTCAAGCAGAACTCAGATGGAAAGCATTTTCATTATTGATATAGAAAATCCATGCAGGTTTAAAACTAGAATCGCAGAGTGGAAATGCACTCATGGTTAACAAAAGTGAAGCTTGGACACGTCCTCCTTTTAACAGAATAGCCATGTCATTCTAAGGATTTTGCAGCTCTTGACTAATGGACAGTCAAGCCAGGAGATTCCTGATGGCTTAGCTTGAATGGATGATGGATGTTCTCCTGAGCTCGTCACTCTACAGCTCTTGGTGAGAAAATACTTGACTTTCACTTTCCATCTATGGTACAGAGATAAAGAAAACTCATTTTAATATTGTAAAAGTTAACCAGACATAGCGGAGCGTGTGTTTAATCCAGCACTCAGGAGGCAGAAGAAAGTGGATCTTAAGGCCTTGTGAGTTCAAGACCAGCCTGGTTTATATAGTGAGTTCCACAACAGCCAGAGCTACATAGTAAGACCCTGTCTCAGTGTGTGTGTGTGTCTGTGTGTATGTGTGTGTGTGTGTGTTGTTGTCACAATGTCCTAACTCTAATTACTTATTAAAATAACAGCAGCCACTCCCACCCAGAGAAGCGCTAAGTAACAGGCAACATCTCTGTACTCATGATTGGCCAGTGTTACAGTTGTCTGGGGCTGCCATAAGAAACTACCACAGACTTGGTGGCTTAAACAGTGTGCCTCTTTTCCTCCCAGTTCTGAAGGCCACAAAACCAAGAGATAGGTTTTTCTGAAGCCACCCTGCTCAGCTTGTTACTATGGGTTAGATATGGTGTCATATTGTTTTCCAGGGTGGCAATATAAAGAGACAAATAGGACTTAATGGAAGGTCACTAGGTCATTGGAAAAGTTTCTCAGAATTAGCATATTTCTCCTTGTGAGACCCCTGGTACTTCACCATGTATTCTCTCTGTCCCCCACACTCCCACCAAGGTGAAATCCAACTTCCATTAGAACTTCTCCAGAGCTGAGCAGAAGCAGCATCATGACTTAAGATAAATAAAATACAAGATTCTCTTTTTTAAAGTACTCAGCCTCGAGCATTTCATTACAGTAACTGAAAACAGACCAATGCGCTGACAGGTAGCTACTTCCTCCCAGGGTCTTTATATATTCTTCCCTTTATATTAACCTGCAGCTTATTCTAAAATTCTTGCAGAGGTATGAGTCATATTTGGTTAGAGTTTACCCATATAAACTTACTTTCTTTGTTGCTGTGGGACAATGGTCTGTACCCTGTCACTTGTATTTTAAATAAACGCTGATTGGCCAGTAGCCAGGCAGGAAGTATAGGCGGGGTGACCAGGCAGGAAGTAGAGGTGGGATAATAAGAATTCTGGGAAGAGGGAAGTTTCAGTTAGCAATCCTCACCCGGACAGAGAGGAAGCCAGACACAGAGCAAGCAGATGTGACTGCCTCACTGAAAAACGTACCAAGTCATGTGGTTAACACAGACAAGAATTATGGGCTAATATAAGTTATAAGAGTTAATAAGAAGCCTGAGACACTAGGCCAATTAGTTTATAATTAATGTAGACCTCTGTGTGATTTCTTTGGGACTTAATGACTGCGGGAAACGAGCAGGACAGAAGCCTCAGTCCTCTCTTAAGACTGTCTCCAAATGCATTGATGTTCTGGGATGCTGAGGGTTCAACCCAAAAGTGTTAAACACAAGTTTTGTGTGAACACAATTCATCTCCCAAGAGTCACTCACTATTCATGTCACTTCTTCCTCACCATGCATCATACCACAGTGACCTCAAAGGAAGGAGCTTTACCCTTGGTCTCCTTTGCTTCACCCCACTCTTAATGTATCATCCCTCAGTTCCTTTCTTCCGGCTCAGCTTTCTATTTTCACAAGCGTTAGCCAAATTACCTGATGAATTACAGTTGGAAAGAATTTGGTTCTTTCAGCATGTGTGGCTATTAATCTCCCCAGACACCGGAGCTTCCTGGAGATAATGCCCGGAGTGAGGGAGGACTAGAATGCAAGAGTTCCAAACATCTTCCGAGCCAGACGTAGGGGTGTCTGAGAGAAGGGGAAGGTTTGTACTCCATTTCGGATAAAGAGGAGATGGTAGACGGATACATCACAGGGTCCAGCACCTGGCCAGGCGCATGGAAGGGGAGGCTGGTTTCTTGTAAGTTCCCTTCTGCGCTGAGGCAGCTGCCAAGCCTGCTACTACCATCTCCTAGCATGTCATCATGGCTCCTGACTTTAATGGCCTCTGTCTTCATTCAGCCTTGCCCTACAGACTCCCAATGTGACTTTATAAAGGAGGTTTTGAAACAAACAAACAAACAAAAAAAAACTCTTCCCCCAAGTTCCCTTAAAGAATTTCAACAAATTCTTAATGTTCTGAAGGGGGAGGAATCTTTACTTTTGTCATGGTTTTAGAAGTGGTGTTCACAAACTAGAGCCTGGGGACAAACTCTGCCCTGTTTGTGGACATCCTGTAGAATGAATTTTCTTTTCTTTTTTGTTTTCTTTTGTTTTGTTTTTTTAAGACAGGCTTTCTCTGTGTAACATTGCTAGGACTAGCTCTATAGATAGGGCTGTGTTGGAGGAAATCGTACAGCCAGCCAATCGCCTTTAAGTTAATCGCCCACTGGGGCGTGGCCTCTTACATGATTTATGCCGTTGTAAAGCACGCATCCGCTCTCTTTTCCAGCTGCGGGATTCGGTTTTGTTCTCCATTCCAGCAGAAAATTCTGATTTGTGAGTCTAACCCTAAATAAATAACCATCTATTATTCTCAATTCTGACTAGGGTGGGATTTCTTTTAAGCATCCATCTTTAAGGCTGGCCTCAAACCCCCAAGTGCTGGGATTAAAGGCATGCGCCACCACCACCCGGCCTATGAATTTTCAACTCTCAAATGGTTGAAAACATTTTAAGGAGGGGTTCTTGACTCATGAACTTGTACGAAACTCATGTATTTTATCAAGAAGTACAGTTCAGTGATGCCTAGCGATGGTCATTAGCCTCCGTATTGTCTGTGTCTGCTCTCACACAGTGGCGAGAACACTTCCCAGGAGGACGCACGCCCATAAAGCCTCATTTCTTCTCTGGCCTTTTACAGAAAAGTCTGCCAAGTCAAGTCTAGGTGGACTGCTTCTGCCTACCTCCACCCTCATCTCAGGTGTCCCCCACCCTCCCAGGAGCTCCAGCCACAGGGTCCTTCCTCAGATGGCCATAGCAGCGTCACTTCCAAGGTACCAGAATTAACATTGGTTTTGCCTGAAATTTTCTACTCCTGATCACTACTGGCTGATTTCTTTCTTGCCAGGACTCAATTCTAAAAGAACAAATCTTCCAGGAGTCTTTCTCTGTGCAGTCCCTAAAGCCTACCCTGCATTTGCTATTGAACTCCAGTGGTCTTCCTCCAGCTAAGCACACACAGATAGCATTTGAGTAAATAGCAACTTTTAAGCTGTTGAAAAGGAAACAATTTTAGTGTGTGTGTGTGTGTGTGAGAGAGAGAGAGAGAGAGAGAGACAGAGAGAGAGAGAGAGAGAGAGAGAATTAATTAGCTATTAGGTTATATGATTATGTGTGTGTACATGTGTGTGAAGGTCAGAGGTCAATGCCAGGCATTTTCAATTGCTCTCCTCCTTGTTTTTTGAGACAGGATCTCTCTGAACCTAGATTCAACTGGGCTCCAGCAATCCTTCTGTCTCTCTACCTCTTCAGCATTAGAGTTCCAGATGTGAACCACGCTCCCCGCACTAGGAATACAGGTGTCCACCACTCTCCCCACACTAGGAATACAGGTGTCCACCACTCTCCCCAGCACTAGGAATCCAGGTGTGCACCACGCTCCCCGCACTAGGAATACAGGTGTCCACCACTCTCCCCAGCACTAGGAATCCAGGTGTGCACCACGCTCCCCGCACTAGGAATACAGGTGTCCACCACGCTCCCCACACTAGGAATACAGGTGTCCACCACGCTCCCCACACTAGGAATACAGGTGTCCACCACGCTCCCCACACTAGGAATACAGGTGTCCACCACGCTCCCCACACTAGGAATACAGGTGTCCACCACGCTCCCCAGCACTAGGACTGCAGGTGTGCACCACTCTCCCCAGCACTAGGAATACAGGTGTCCACCACGCTCCCCACACTAGGAATACAGGTGTCCACCACGCTCCCCACACTAGGAATACAGGTGTCCACCACGCTCCCCACACTAGGAATACAGGTGTCCACCACGCTCCCCACACTAGGAATACAGGTGTCCACCACTCTCCCCAGCACTAGGAATACAGGTGTCCACCACGCTCCCCACACTAGGAATACAGGTGTCCACCACTCTCCCCAGCACTAGGAATACAGGTGTGCACCACGCTCCCCACACTAGGAATACAGGTGTCCACCACTCTCCCCAGCACTAGGAATCCAGGTGTCCACCACGCTCCCCACACTAGGAATACAGGTGTCCACCACGCTCCCCACACTAGGAATACAGGTGTCCACCACGCTCCCCACACTAGGAATACAGGTGTCCACCACGCTCCCCACACTAGGAATACAGGTGTCCACCACTCTCCCCAGCACTAGGAATACAGGTGTCCACCACGCTCCCCACACTAGGAATACAGGTGTCCACCACTCTCCCCACACTAGGAATACAGGTGTCCACCACGCTCCCCACACTAGGAATACAGGTGTCCACCACGCTCCCCACACTAGGAATACAGGTGTGCACCACGCTCCCCACACTAGGAATACAGGTGTCCACCACTCTCCCCAGCACTAGGAATACAGGTGTCCACCACGCTCCCCACACTAGGAATACAGGTGTCCACCACTCTCCCCACACTAGGAATACAGGTGTCCACCACGCTCCCCACACTAGGAATACAGGTGTCCACCACGCTCCCCACACTAGGAATACAGGTGTGCACCACGCTCCCCACACTAGGAATACAGGTGTCCACCACTCTCCCCACACTAGGAATACAGGTGTCCACCACGCTCCCCACACTAGGAATACAGGTGTCCACCACGCTCCCCACACTAGGAATACAGGTGTGCACCACGCTCCCTGCACTAGGAATACAGGTGTCCACCACTCTCCCCAGCACTAGGAATCCAGGTGTGCACCACTCTCCCCAGCACTAGGAATACAGGTGTCCACCACGCTCCCCACACTAGGAATACAGGTGTCCACCACGCTCCCCACACTAGGAATACAGGTGTCCACCACGCTCCCCACACTAGGAATACAGGTGTCCACCACGCTCCCCACACTAGGAATACAGGTGTCCACCACTCTCCCCAGCACTAGGAATACAGGTGTCCACCACGCTCCCCACACTAGGAATACAGGTGTCCACCACTCTCCCCAGCACTAGGAATACAGGTGTGCACCACGCTCCCCACACTAGGAATACAGGTGTCCACCACTCTCCCCAGCACTAGGAATCCAGGTGTCCACCACGCTCCCCACACTAGGAATACAGGTGTCCACCACGCTCCCCACACTAGGAATACAGGTGTCCACCACGCTCCCCACACTAGGAATACAGGTGTCCACCACGCTCCCCACACTAGGAATACAGGTGTCCACCACTCTCCCCAGCACTAGGAATACAGGTGTCCACCACGCTCCCCACACTAGGAATACAGGTGTCCACCACTCTCCCCACACTAGGAATACAGGTGTCCACCACGCTCCCCACACTAGGAATACAGGTGTCCACCACGCTCCCCACACTAGGAATACAGGTGTGCACCACGCTCCCCACACTAGGAATACAGGTGTCCACCACTCTCCCCAGCACTAGGAATACAGGTGTCCACCACGCTCCCCACACTAGGAATACAGGTGTCCACCACTCTCCCCACACTAGGAATACAGGTGTCCACCACGCTCCCCACACTAGGAATACAGGTGTCCACCACGCTCCCCACACTAGGAATACAGGTGTGCACCACGCTCCCCACACTAGGAATACAGGTGTCCACCACTCTCCCCACACTAGGAATACAGGTGTCCACCACGCTCCCCACACTAGGAATACAGGTGTCCACCACGCTCCCCACACTAGGAATACAGGTGTCCACCACGCTCCCCACACTAGGAATACAGGTGTGCACCACGCTCCCCACACTAGGAATACAGGTGTCCACCACGCTCCCCACACTAGGAATACAGGTGTCCACCACGCTCCCCACACTAGGAATACAGGTGTGCACCACGCTCCCCACACTAGGAATACAGGTGTCCACCACGCTCCCCACACTAGGAATACAGGTGTGCACCACGCTCCCCACACTAGGAATACAGGTGTGCACCACGCTCCCCACACTAGGAATACAGGTGTCCACCACGCTCCCCACACTAGGAATACAGGTGTGCACCACGCTCCCCACACTAGGAATACAGGTGTGCACCACGCTCCCCACACTAGGAATACAGGTGTGCACCACGCTCCCCACACTAGGAATACAGGTGTCCACCACGCTCCCCGCACTAGGAATACAGGTGTGCACCACGCTCCCCACACTAGGAATACAGGTGTGCACCACGCTCCCCACACTAGGAATACAGGTGTGCACCACGCTCCCCAGCACTAGGACTGCAGGTGTGCACCACGCTCCCCACACTAGGACTGCAGGTGTCCACCACTCTCCCCAGCACTAGGAATCCAGGCATGCACCACCCTGATCCGTTTTGACTTGAATGCTGTGGTTCCACCCCTTAGTCCTTACACTGGCACAGAAATCCCCACTGAATCATCTCCCTCAGCCCCAACTTTAACTTTTTAACAAAATAAGATCCATAAAATATCTTCTCAATATGATCTCTAAAGGTGATTGGTGAGTAAATTTTGGAAATTACAGGAGATTATAAAGAAGAAGGAAAAAAATAGATGACTATAGAAAATCTATCAATGTGTGTGGGTTCAACAAAAATGTGCCCTAAGGTAATCCCCGTGTAGCCCAAGCTGGTCTCTAACACATGGTCCTCCAGCCTTAGCCTCCCCAGTGGGAAAATTACTGTCTTTTAAGTAGGGGAAAAATAGTTCAGCCAACTTCAAGAATTTACTAGAACCTTGATCTTTGGCTTCCTGGCCTCGAGAACCATGAGCAATCGTTTCTGTTTTGCACACACTGTCTCAGCTCTATTTTGTTACAGCAGCCCAAACAGATTCAGATACAAGGCAACAGTGAGCACTTCCTCTCTAGGTTCCCTTTACCTGTGACAAGTTGTGTATTCTGACATGAGATGATCTGGAGGCCACTCAGAATCTTAGCTGAACAAGTGTGGTTCACAAGCAAAGCTGTGTGGAGTGAGCATTCCCTTTGCACATGGAATGTAGCCCTCGGGTGAACTGTTCTCTTTATTTCTTTTTTTTTTTCTGGCGAAGGAGTTTGCCTCAACCAGAAAAAGAAACTCAAAATCATGAGAAAGTTCCAAAGTTTCACCCAACTATAAATACCCATTATTACTTCAAGTTCCTTCTTAATAATATGTTGCATTCTTTGTCGAAAGATAGGAACTGTAAAACAGGGAGGAGGCACGGGGGTATTTGATTCAGCTTCTTTTCCCAGAAAGCCCTTCAAGGGCCATCCCTCTGCCCTGTGTTGGATCCATTGGCCACCAAGACTGCCAGAGAAGAACTGAGCATCACTTACCATTCTTGCTCATCGGTCCAGCACAAGACACAAAGCCACTGGCAGAACAAGAATCGAATTCCTTCTCATTGTTTACTTGTTTTCATTTTTAATTCAAACATAGTTCTTACGGACTTTGGGATGCTCTGTCCAGGGAAAGGTGAATCCAGATAGATGGAACGCTTTGGTCTGGTATGGTCACGTGCCCACCCGTCCCCAGGTACTGCTGCTGAGTCAGGAGAGAATGCCACAGAGTCTGCTGAATGCTTGTCCGTCTGTACAAAAATCTAGACGGCAGTGAGGCTCTCCCTCCAGCTCCCGAGAGGTATGGATGACTTACATGGGCTCTGCCACTTGGGACATGTTCAGTGATGAAGATGATAGAGGAAGGCTCCCTTGGGGCTTTTCTAAAGTCCATGTTTCTCCATGCTTACACCCTGTGTGTCCTCAGTTGCTCTAATGGTCTACATCTGTACAGTTTCCCATTATCACAAGAGCTTCAAATGCAAGAGTTGTGCACACTGGACCTCATACATGGTAATCAGAAAACAAAAGCTGGCCTTTTAGTCATCGACATTTTATGACTGTGTCATAAAGTGACATATGTACCACATTCTAGAGTTAGAGCATTTAGACACTTAAGGCTTACCTTTCTTAGGCTCAAAGCCATTAGTCTACTGAACTGAGCGCCCTACCTGTCCCGCACACACTCATTCTTTCTTATGTGCACATATACAACCCAAGTATACAATACACACTTCTCTGTAACTCTGCTTTTCCCCCAGTTTCCAAAGCAAGTCTGGAGGTCAGCATGGTTCCTTCCTCTGCCTTTCCATGGGCCCTTAGCAGCCAGCATCTACAAGCAGACAATCTCATGAAAATTTTGACATTCATATTCTTCTTTCCCTATGCACTAGTGTTCCACCGAGCCTCCCCCCCCCCCGCCCTCCACCTTTTCATAAAGGGACAGATCTGTCCTCACATGGTCTTTGCATCCAAGCTCACACAGTGTTTGGCACCTAGCGGGACTTCTATGTTGTATATTTTACTCCATACTCTTGTTTGATTTACAAGAGCATATGGCTGCCCAGGTATAGTGTGAATAGTTAGCAACCAGTGGAATGCAGATGGAGATTCAAATATGCATCCCTCACAGCATGGTGAAATGCCAGGGATCTCCCCCTGGCAGAATGGACTAAGTTTCTGAGCTAAGGAATTGCATTTCCAGCAATACATCCTATCAGATGAGAAGTATCCCTCCAGTTCATACCAGCATCCTTTGCCAAGTCGTGAGATTGTGGGAGAACAAAGCACAGCCAAGTTTCATAGGTGTCCAGAGAGTGAAATGTCTAGCATAAGACACTTCCCACGAGGGAGCCAAAAATGAGAGCACGTCAATGAGTGTACCTTCGGCATTTAGACTGCGGCTTTAGCACCAGATATAGCACACGAAATAAAAGCCAGTAATTCCCACTTGAGGAAGAAATAGGAGAAGCTGTGCTTCCTCTCTGGGCTACGATCCCGTCACTCAGCATTTATTTGGAGTGATGGTTCTTATTCTAGGTGTGAACTTAATAAACCCCTATGTTAGATTTCCTGAGATTTTTTTAAAAGTGAATATGGATGTGTTCCCCACATCTTCCCTATTCCTCCGGAAAGGACATTTTTCTGTGATGTCAGGAGAGGGAACACAGGCCGCTGTGCAGTGTGTGAGGGTGGTTTCCAGGTTTGACGCAGGATGCAGGGAAGACTTCTCCTCACTGAGATAAGGGAGCTGCTGGATCCACCCTGTGATTTATCACCTGAGTCGACGCAGGACAAAGCAAGAACTATTAAAACAATCTTGGCCAGAAACCGTTCAACTTCTCATTTAAGAGATTGCTCAAAACCGAGTGAACCATCTATTTCCGAAAAATGCTGATCAGTAAACATTGCTGCAAGTCATTGGGTCTTTCTCTGTGTGTGCCTATGTCTCTGTCTCTCTCTGTCTCTCTTTGTTTCTCATCTCTCATCTTTCTTGTCTCCTTCTGTTTTCACCCGCCCTTCTCTCCCTTCTCTTCATTGCCTTTCTTCTCACCTAAACATATCTGCTTGAGCAAGTGTCATGGAGTAACTCGGAAATGGTCTCCACAGGCTGCCGCTTGAGCAGTTTGCTTCCGAGCTCGTGGCTATTTTGAAGGCTGCGACCTTACTGTGTGAGGCAGATTATTAGCAGGGGTGAGCCTATAAAGGTCATGACCACCCCTTATTCAGGCCCATTCCTTTTTGCTCCCTAGGCCACATCCACATGAACTTCCCTCTGCCACACACTCCTCCCATTGTGGACTAAGCCATTTCCGACATGTTTTCCCCACTGTGAGGGACTGAAATTTCTGAAACCGTGAGCCAAGATAAAGCCTTCCTCCCTTAGAGTACTGTTGTCATTTCTTCATCAGAGCCCAGGAAACAATGGTACAGAACAATGGTGTCGGAGAGGTGGCATCACCTCTGTTGTAAGCCTGACTGTGGCTTTGGAGACTGGAGCTAGAGATGTCCCACAATGCTGTAAGCTCCAGTCCACAGTGTCAAAGACCAGAATGCCACTTGTGTTCTTGAGGTTTCAGGTGGAAACAAAGCATCCAGCAGCAGCTGAGCTAGAGTTCATTCCGGTTTTATTCTGGCAAAGAATTTGGCTAGGGCTTTCCTGTGTCCTGAAATCTAAGTGAGGATGCGTTCGAAAGTAATGGGCTAATTTATTTGGTAGAGGAAATTCCATCACAGTGTGGGATACGGGCGGCATGGTCATTGCTCACTGTTTGATTTATAGAGAGAATAGGGAGCAAAAGGCAAAGCCCAATAATGTGAAAAACACATTGTTTGGCAAGGAAATGAGCGTGAACTCAGTTAAAACTGTGTGCAAGGGAGTCACGGCACGAAAGAGATGAGGACCACTGAAGAGAGTCTGTACTCGTGATAGGACAATAGCACAATCCCTCGAGAATCAGACCCTACCATCGAAGGCTGTAGGCACAAAAATCAAAACTCTCTGGGCTCTTCTAGCCCCTCTTTCTTTAGCTGCCCCTCACTGTACACACAGCCCCAGCATCTTTCTGTGTTCATCCACCTCCTCTTTATACAGGTATCACAGTCACGCTGGGTTAAGATCATTCTGACAGCTTCAATTCAACTTCATACCGCTTTGATACCCATCACGTGACAATTCCCTGGTGTGGTAGGGGGTTGAAGGTGTAATTCAACATATTGGGAAGAGGTGATGACATAGCTCAGTCTACAGCACCCTTCCAACTGACTTTGCTTCATTTCTTTTCACATTTTATTCCAGTTTTTATTTATTCAATAAATACTTGTTGCCAACTTACCACGGGCCAGAAACTACAAAGAAGGATAGACAGTAACTCTACAGAATCCATTCTGTACACACACACACACACACACACACACACACACACACCTGCAAAAGTCTATGTCATGACTCCTCTGGCATCTTCTAATAATGAGACTGATACTGGTTCTTGTCACATTACAGTTAGTGAACACATACCTTACTGCCAGGGTAAACACCATGACAGTCTGAGGCAGTGGGGACAGAAGATAGCAGTTAGACCCTGGTTTTGCTTTTGGTGTTTTTCAATAAGTGAGTCTTACTTGTAGAAAATGGGAGAAACAACAACAGAGACCAGCTCGTACCTTTCATCCCCCGCTGATTATATCCAGAAGGTATTATGAAGATGAGTGGGGACTCTGTAACTCTGGGCGGAAACAAGCTTTCCCATGCGAGAAGTAGAAGGTAGAAACAAATCACGAGAAATCTGGTACTTTAAAACACTTGCCCATGGGGTTGGGAGAGAAAGCAAGAGAGGAAGTAAGGGGAAGAGGAGGGAGGAAAGAGATGAGTCAATGGAGAAAAGAAGGAGTTGGAGGGGAGGAGGAGAACGGGGGGGGGGGGGGGGGGGGTGGAGGAGAGAAGAGGAACTTTGCAGAGACGCAGTGCCACCTGCTGGGCTGCTGTAATGCTGCACCTGGGTAAGTGAACCCTGAAGAAGCCCAGACTGATTCAACGTGGAATGGAGAACATAAATCTTTATTTATTTATTTATTTGTTTATTTATTTATTGTTAGTTCTGGAGGCCCAGTCTAGGGCAAGTTACAGTCTAGGAACTGAGTTATACCCCCAGCTACCTTTTCACGTTTCATTTTAAAGCTGAGGTTTAAAGCTCACCCTGCCGGTCTGTCCTAGGAGAGGCTACTTAGTCAGACTGTACGCATATGTAAGCACCTAGTCTGGCTTACACCTCTTTAACTTGAATGCTATTAATCAAACAACCTGCTCGTGACCTGACCAAGTCTCCTTTCCCGGCGAGACTTCAGCCTGTGGGAAAACTCTGGGCATTGCGGAGTTTATTAAACTCAAGGCCCTGTAGAGCCTGGAATCCGCATGGGAAGTGTGCGGCACCCTCCTCTTCTCAGATCTCGGAGACTGGGAATGAAAAGCATACCGAGACAAATAGGATTTTTAAAAAGTGCAAATCAACAGATAAAATGTGACCAAAAATGGTGCGGACAGGGCGAGAGAAGGTTGTGCAGCTGTGCATGGGGCGAAATGATGAGGTTTGGATGGCATCTGTGACGACAGGCACAGTGCAGAAAACACAAAAAACACAGGGGCAGAAAAAATGCTAATGCTTTTCTCAGGAAGAAACGAAACGTGCTTGAGGGGACGTCAGGAAGAGCAATTTAATTCGAGTTGGACTTTTCCAGAGAGGAGTTTGAGATAAGGGAGGAAAGGGAAGTTGAGACGTAGGCAGACAATTCAATAAATGCAGAGATAAGGAGTTGGAGTTTACATTTATACACAGTTGAAAAGCATTTAAGGTTCTGGGAAAGAAAACAGAACAGTAGTGAACTGTATTCTAGGCTGGCTTACCTGCCAATCGTATGCAGGATAAAGTGACTGAAAGACAGGAAAAAAAACTAAATCTATAGAAATTAAAAGGGGGATTTGAGGCCACACATGAATAATTAAAATCAGAAAAGAAAGCTGGCTCTTTGATGCATGTCTATATTGATGAATATACTAACAAAATATTTCTTAATATTAAGCCAAGGGAGTACCTCTAGATGAGGAAGGGAAAGAACGGGGGGAGGGGGACACGCTGCCAGAAAAGGATTCAGACTCAAAGCCTAGGAAGACAAGGACAATAGGTTAAAGACTGCAGTGATTTCTAAAACAAGACTTGGTTAAATACCATAATATATTGGAAATAATTCATAAATAACAATCAACTGATTGGTTTATTCAACTTTCAGGCAGAAGAAAGGATGGGCAGTAAGACACGTAGACTGGATTTCCCTTCTCCGCAGAGTAAGAATTGGTGTGACAACCTTACATAAATAGCCTGCTGTGTCCAATATGCAAGTTGGTAGGCCTGAGCTTTGCAAGCCCACAGAGGTGCATCTCCGAGCGCACCGTCCATCCCTAACACATTTTTCCTTCTAAGGCTGGATCACTGCGTTCATTCTTGACCAGTGTCTTTCTATAAATGAGGGTGCAAACCCTACACACATCACTGGGAGTGCCCTAAGAATTGAAGCATCAAACAGAATGACCATGCCTGTCTCCCTGGCTGGGTTCACAGGGCAGGGCAGTACAGTTTGTTCTGTGCTGGACGTGGTGAGGCAAGTATACTTTTTTGTTTGATGCTCAAGTAAACAAGGTCCCTTTGGTCCTGTACTTACACTTGATTGTACTGATACCAAATGGGAGCCATGTTTTACACTACTTCCTCTCCTTCAGTTCTCATCGTTCTGACAAAATGACTGACAAAAGCCCCTTAAAGAATGATCAATTTATTTTGACTCCCAATTTGAAGATGTCATCCATCATGGCAGAGAAGGATGTGGCAGGAATGTGAATTAGAAGTTCAGCGTGTGTTTCCCCCAGGCAAACACCCTGACTGATATACAAAGTGGTCCATTTCTAGGCATTTCTACATCCAGTCAATTCAACGATGGAGATTGCCTCTCCCACTCCCTTATAGAAGTTTCTCTTTTTGTTCCCATTCTAATTCAAACCTACCACTGGCTTTGCAAAATACATGATAAGCATTCAATACATGCTTGGTAAATAACAACCTTTAAATGTCCATTTAAATGTCCATATATGAAGGTATATTAAACCTTCATCTCAGCTTCTCAGCATTTGAAGACTGACCAATCCGCCACATCAGTTATGGATGCTTTGGGGAGCAAGTAACAGAAAAGCTCTCATACAAAAATCTAAACCAATGGAAACGGGAGGCCCTGGGCTCACATGTCTAGAGAGCACATCTCATGCCATCTTCTCATATCCATAATGTGAGCAGGCACCTTCATCCTTGTATTCGTGTCCCCTGTTTCACCAGCACCATCATGGATATGAGCCAGATGGGAGCAAAGGGAAGGGAAAGGGAAAACTGTATGTCTATAGGGTCTGTATGTCTATAGGGTATATGTGCCTATAGGGTCTGTCTGCCTACAGGGTCTATGTGCCTATAGGGTCTTTATGCCTATAGGGTCTGTATGCCTATAGGGTCTTTGTGTCTATAGGGTCTGTATGTCTATAGGGTCTGTATGTCTATAAGGTCTGTATGCCTATGGGGCCTGTGTCTCTATAGGGCCTTATGTCTATAGGGTCTGTATGTCTTTATGGTCTGTGGTTGATAGGGTATGTGTATGTATAGGGCCTGTATATCTATAGGGTCTGTGTTCTATAGGGTATGTGTGTCTATGGGGTCTTATGCCTATTGGGTCTTGTGTCTATAGGGTCTGTATGTCTATAGGGTCTGCATGTCTATAGGGTCTGTATGTCTATAGAGTGGGTCTCTCTTATATAAGGAAAGAAAGGACTTTTCCAAAAACATCCCTAAACATACTGCTATGTTGTCATATTGGCTAAAACTAGACCAAAAAAAACCCATTCCTCAACCAATTCCTTACTTTTTGAATAGTATATAATTCGCTGTAACTGAAATTGATGAATTGGTATAGAATAATGAGTCGTTCTCAGGAGCCAACAGTATATTTTAACCCCTGAAACCAAAGAACCCAAGCAAATGTGATCCAGTTGACAGGGAAAGCAGAAGGATGGATGTGGGCTAATAATGGAATATGCCTTTCACCGTATACGTTTGGGTGAGCAAGGATTTGTATGGCTGTAGTCAAGGTCATTAAGTCGTGTGTAGACCTTACTAGTGGAGTCTAGACATGATCTGTTTTGCTGTACAAGATTGTTACCTATCCACTGTGAATGCAGACAAGGAATTTAGAGCTGGAGATAAGAGCTCAGTGCTTACTTAGCAAGCATAAGGTTCAAATCCCAGCATCAGAGAGAGAGAGACAGAGACAGAGAGAGAGAGAGAGAGAGAGAGAGAGAGAGAGAGAGAGAGCAGGGATGACTGTGCAGATATCTGGCTGATCTGATGAGTCCATTAATGTCTGCAATCTTCATTTCTCCTATGTTCTATGCTTGGCTCTCCAGAGAAATTTGAATATGTTTAGGGCTTTGGTCATGTCTTACTTATCCCTACCCACAACAACAAAAAAAGCTAAAAGAGCAATTGGCATGATCTCAAGAAATGTATGTTTTTAAATAGGTTCTAGCTACAGATGACTTAAACAGAATGTTACAAATGTAACCATTCTAGTTCTGAGAGAGAAACATCTTGGGAATACACTTGTGCCGCATGACTGACATTGAACAGCTTGACTGTTTATCCTCCACAGAAGAACTGCAAAGGGTCAATAAACATTTTTGAAGTATTCAACATCCTCAGCCATCAAGGAAGTGCAAATTAAAACTATCTGGACATTCCATCTCACCCTAGTCAGTCTGGCTATTATCAAGAAAACAAAGAGCCAGGAATATGCTGGTAAAGACATAAGGAAAGAGGATCCTTTTCACCATCGCTGGAGGAGAAACTGGTGCCGTTACTAGAGGAATCAATACGGAGCTCTCTCTAAAGACTGACATTAGAGCCAGCGTGTGACTGAGCCTTCCCACTCTTAGGCATATAGGACTGCATCCCCTTATCCACCACAGAGACACTTGCGCATCCATGTTTATTGCTGCTCTATTTCTAACAGCTAGGGACCGAAGTCAGCCTAGATGGTCATCAACAGAAGAAGGGATAATGAAGAAGTACATACACACAGTGGAATCTATTCGTCAACGAAAAAAAAAATAAATTATGAAATTTTCAGAGAGTTTGATGGAACTGAAAAAAAATATTCTATTATGGAAGGTAACCAAAGGTTCAAGAAGCCAAACAGCGCATGGTCTCTCTCACATGCAGAGCTTAGCTTCTAACTTTCATATATGTGTGTGTTCACGTGGGAGTGAGTGGGTATAGAGGCCAGGGCGCTCAGAAGGTGTGGTGGATGGGGTAGTATTTAAAGGGGTGTGATATAAAAAGAAGGAGGAGGAAACTGGATATAGAGGAGTTTAAATATGAATAAAAGAGCAGAGAGATGGAGAAGAGATGAAGGTACTCTGGCCAGCTCACGCAAGGCAAGCATGGCTCTGGCTGGCCCTTGCCCTTCTCCCCCATTGCTTTCTGCCTTGCTAAAAACCATTAGATTCCATCCCTAAAGCGACCTGGGTCTATTCCCTTATTTGACCACTTCCTCCTCCTGAGGCTGACTACCAAGGTTCCATTGTCAAAGTATTGAAGTTCAGCAATCAAGAGCCTCCTTTGGCTCAACTAATTAACATGCCCAATCAAAATTAAGCGCCTTATCCTAAAAGAGGGTTCCCCCTTTACCTCTATAAACCATTTTCCTATGTACCACTCCTGTGTCCTCTCTAGCCAGAGACAGTCCTTTGTCCCTCTCCCCACCGCTGGACAAACACGCTTGCCCTTCTCCCTTGTCCTCTGTCTCCTGTCTTTGTCTCTTATTCCCTGCCCTTTGTGTCTCTGGGTCAAATAAATCTCCTTTTGCTGAGAACTGGTCTTGGGAAAGTCCCTTTCAGGAAGAAGAAGGTTCATACAAAGAAAAAAATATTTGAAAATGCCATAGGGAAACATGTTACTTCATAATCTAATTTTAAAAATCAAATGTATGAAGGAAAAAATAATTTGAAAGAGGCACCCTATGTGAGTGGATAAATCTGGTTCCACACATTATTGGCTATGAAAGGAAAATTTCAGAGCCAGGGATAGCATATCTTTCTATTAACTTGTTAGTCAGGAAGGCCTGAGGTTCCCAAAACAATGATGGCACCGATATTGGTTGCTCAGTGGATCTAATGGTAAGACCCTGTTGCTGAAGACGCCTTAGACTTCATTTGCAGGACACAAAAATACCAAGCTGGAATTGAACCAGAAACGTCTTTCCAGTTGGCTAGCTTTCATAATGCCAGAGGTACCATGCAGGCTTCTGGGGGAGAATTGTCCTCCCAAAGTCTTACTCAGCTATGGGCCTTGCATGCTACTCTACCAACTTGCTCACCAAGTTGAGCTCACCAGTGTGTTAGTGGTGTACTGTTATGGGAGTCGACAACCACTTTCTAATTGAGGCCCACATAACGGGGTAATTCAAGCTTGGTATAATAAACCTGCTCAAAAGTCTGTGGCTGGGAAGATTTTAAACCATATTGGAGAAGCTATTACTACTGTTTTGATAAATTGATATTTTATATCCATTGACCTGCCTTCTAAATATTTATTCTGATGCACACAGATTGGTTCTTTTTTTCAGCTATGGTTGGAGCAGGAGACTTTGTTATTCATAAGGGTTTTTTGCTTTTTTGTTTTGTCTTTTTTGCTTGCTTTACTTTGCTTTTGCATCAGACAGTAGTTACTGCCGAGACTCATGACTGGTCAAGAGTTCAGAAAAAGTGAATGTTAAATTCTCAGTCCTAAATGAGACATCTAGTCCCTGTCCCCTTGATGGCTCAGGGGACATTGTGGAAAGGGGAGCAAGCCTTGAAATGTCATAGCAGGAAGGGAGAAGGGGAGTTTGTGTAGAATCATGGAACCTTCTCTCTGGACTTGACAAGAACAAGGCATCATGGATGCACAACAGTTAAAGTTGCCAGACAAGAGCTGCAGGACTTCAGGGGTTGTCAACATTCCTGCATGGATGAAGCAGAGTTTGAACCACAAGGGTTCTGGTAGATCAACCCATTGACGAAGCAGAAGCCTTCTGATCCAATCCCTTCCCTAAAGCCACACCTCTGAACACTGTTATTATGTCCAACAAATCTTCAATACTTATACCTTGGGTTTCACAACCAACCCTTAGCAAAGACTTTTAAATAATTTTGCATTTTGGGAAGTTTTCCCAATACCAGGTAGCACCAATCTACATGAAGTTTCAAGCAGACCTGAGACTAGCTTTTAAAGAGTCTACCACCCACCTAGGTAGATCTTTTGTAACCCTCTGTTCTCCATAGATGGAAATCTTTAGTATCATTCGAGTCTTGACCAATCGGCATGTCTGATTTCCATAAGACCCATATGAAAGTCTCTACATTTGGGCCTCTCCCCCATCCTGCCATAGATCATCATGGTAGCACATGAACCAGGTTTGTTATTCGGAGTTGTTAGCTAATGCTATGTGTTGCAAAGGAATGAGAAAACAGTTTGGGGGGGGGGGGTTGTTGTTGATTGGTTTTGCTCTTTTTACTATTTATTCTTTGGGGGCAGCACCCAGCAAACAAATAAATCACACACACTGAGGCTTATTATTACTTATAAATGCCCATCCTTAGCTTGGCTTGTGTCTTGCCAGCTTTTTCTAAATTTAAATTATCCCAATTACCTTTTGCTTCTGGGCTTTAATCTTTTTCTTACTTCTGTATATCTTTTACTTTCCCTCTTACTCTGTGGCTGAGTGGCTCGGTGGCTGGTCCCTGACCTTCTCCTTTCCTTGTCCTATCTTGCTCCTCCTTTCCCTCATATCTCTTTCTATTTATCCTCTCTGCCTGCCAGCCCAGCCTATCCTTTCTCCTTCCTTGCTATTGGCCATTCGCTCTTTGTTAGGTGTTTCAGACAGGCACAGTAACACAGTTTCGCAGAGTTAAACGAATGCAGCGTAAGAAAAAGCCACACACACCTGAAAACGCTCTTCATCAACAGAAGGTGGAATAGGGCCTTGTGTGTGGTAACCAAGCGCTCTGCTGCTGAGCCACATCCCCGGTTCTGCTTAAAGCTTAATTGATTTGCAAGATCAAACAAAGAAGCAAATAAAAGAGGCATTTTACTCTGTCAAACAAGACTACTCCCCAGCTTTCAAGTCGTTGCGTCTGGGCAGGGCATGTGACTGGAGGGTAGGGTGCTTGTGCTTGTACAAGGCTTGGGTTAACTCCCTGGGGGCGTGAAAACGTCACACACGGCCTTGTGCTCCCTTTGTCACCCTTTTTCATATTTGCTCTGCAAGGTGATGAAAAATGCTTGCGAAAAGAAGAACTGATGGAGAAGGAAGAAAAACACCGTGCATGGAGAAGAGTCATGTAGTGTGTCTCTCAGCCTTATTAATGCGCTTTCCTTTCTTCACATTTTATCACTGATACCGTCTCTCATGCTAAAATACTTGTTTTGTTTTGTCAGTGCTCTTAGATAAAACCCACATCATTCTGCCCTGCTGTCCTGGCTGGAGAGAGACTTAGCCATCTTCTCCCCAGCCTTCCCCAGATCATCACATGAGACTCTTGAAGTTCCAAGAAACACAGATGGAAATAATTGATATTAGCCATCTTAATTTCTGATGAACATTTTATTTATAGATGAACCACAATTTTCAGCCTGATGTATATATGATTTATGCATGGCTTTCAGTCATGCTTTATTGAGACTATGGTTAGGAGCATCCCGCTAAATACCTAGGCACATTAAAGATGTTTAATTTCAGAATGCTTGCACGTAGATTGAAAAGCACGCACTGAGAATTTTGTACGGGTTAAGCATTAGCAGAAGTCTATGAGTGATTTCTTAGTAATTGGGTATTTCCATAAAAAGAAAACGAACCCATCATTCTGACAGATGAAAGCCGTGTGCTCATTTTTGAAGTATCCATTTCTTTGGATTCTAATGAGGTTGTACAGTTGTTCTGTGTTTGCTGCTGTGTCATTTTGCTCCTTCACCACTTGACTCATATTTGACTTCTGAACTAATGATCTGGTTCACTCGCTGAGAAACCACCAAGGGTTAAACATCCATTTTCGTGGGGCTCAGACTCAAAGCAAAGTTTAGGACCCAAGGACCAGGCAGAACAGGCTCCCGGTTAGATGTCAAGTCTGGGTCACTCTTCACAGTCACTTGACTGATGTTGAAGGACAATCACATCTCTTGGTGACAGAGAGCCTCGGGAAACAAAATTGATTTGAAATTCTTGCAAGGAGTCCTCTGGGCCATCTCAAGTCTCCCAGGCAGTAATCAAGAGAACAGCAACCTGCTCACCAGAGACAAGGACTTGCAATAGGATCTCACTGGGAAATTTCAGGCACAGTGAACTCACTCTGCATTAAGTTCAAGGCTGAAGCTCTAGAATGTGACAGCCTAGTTTACCCCTCACTGTCCTCGGGACCCCCTTTGTCACTGAATAGTCAATGTGTCCGATGGCCTTCTCGCTTTTGTCCTCCCTCCCTTCCTCCCTCCCTCCCTTCCTCCCTCCCTCCCTCTCTTCCTTCCTCCCTTCTTTTCTCCCTGCCTTCCTTTCTACCTTGGCTTTCTTAAACCTTTAGTATTTTCTCCTCAGAAATGCCTGTGAACAGCACAGTGGTATTTCAGAGAACAAGGCAACCTGAGGGCAGCGATCCATGCCTGTTATCATAACAATGGGCCTTTTCTCAACGCTGCACTGTGGTGAGCTCAGAGTCCCTAGCCAGAGGATGGCTGCCTCAAGCTTGAGCCAACCTTGCTTCAGAAAGAAATGCAGAGGTATGGAGAGAGGGAAGGAGGGAGAGAGAGAGGGAGGAAGGGAGTAGAAGATAGAGACTGTTTGAAGATGTGCATAGACCACATATTCAGAAAATAGTGTACTAGGCCCCCCACGAGCCTCAGAAAAAGACTGTTTTGATACTTTTGTCTTCTACAACCTAGTTAAAAGAGAGATTCTCAAAAATAAATTACCAATTGTTTAAATTTTCAAATGCCCAAACAGGGAATGTTTCCTTGGAAGCTTAAGCAGCACTATGCATGCGTGTAGACCATGAGAGTGACGAAACCAAATCGCCTCCCTTTATCCTGGAATCTTGCTAAAACCCCAGAATCGAAGGCACTCTCTTCTACAAAGCCACGCACTCCACTGCCACACAGCCGCCCTGAAACCACTTTCACAGAGCGCTGGTCAGAATATAGCTCTACCTCGCTCCCTCCAGCCTTCAAAAGCAAAGGGGCTGCTCAGAACCAGGAAGCTTCCAGGGAGAGAGGTACATATTAGTGGGCAAGTCCGTCCCCTCTCCATGCTCTGGCCCAGTCCTAGCCAGGGGAGTGCTGCAAAGACAGTCGGGGATGGATCCGGGCCCAGGACACCTGTGCCCAGCGCACCTGTCCTAACCCTCAGTCCAAGGCTTGAAAACCTTCACGCAGGCCTTACAACTAGTAAACAACCCAGCGCTATTAACTGGAATTTGTGGACTTCGTTTAGATGAAACTATACAATTCAGGATTAGAGGGGAATTTAAACTTCAGCTCCTGAGACTCTTTGTCGTCTAAGATATGACCTGCCCCTTCCTGGTCAAGACGCTTCTGTAGTGAAGACATTTCATCCTGATGAAATCTGCGCTGTCTGCTGACTGCCAAAGCCGTAAACCAAGGGGCCAAGAACCACAGGGATTAGGTCAATGTCTACAAGTAGATCTGGCTAGATTTCACCTGCTTCCCCTCCCCTTGGTCGGCCAAGGGACAAACTACAGATGACTAGAGACTTTCCTAGCCCTACACTGGCAGCAACCTGTGTTTTGCAGCCCAGGTAACAAGGAAAAGCACCCTACAGTGCCTTCTGCGGAACCCTGTGGAGACAGACGCTAGAGACCAGGAAGCGCCTGCCTTCCCAGCTGTCTTGAGAGTCTTTGTTCCAAGAAGGGCCTTTCAGGGTGAGTTATGTGCAAGGTGAAGGCCAGGACACCAGCCAGCCACACGAGACCTGTCTTTCCCTCTGTTTCTGATCTCTGGCCCAATTTACAATGGCGGTCAGAGGGGCGTCCCCTATTCACATCCCCATTCCCTGCCACCCAACTAGAACAAAACCGCTCAGACATTTCAAGAACCACAGGTTGCAGAAAGGCCACACTAGGAAGAGGTGCCAGGAAACATTAGCTGTCACCCTCGCTCACGTAATGTCGCCGCATGGTAACCCGAAACAAGCCCGTAATCTTAACATCCATCTTATCGTGACACGAGTTCAGGAACACAGAACTGGAAGTCCGAGAGCTGAGCTGCAAGAACAGGCTGTTCCGACCCTAGCTGAGAAATACCTTAGGGCAGGCAGGGCTCAGAGGAGGGTGGAGGACATTCTGTGATGCAAATATTTTAAAACTCCACAGATCTGCACACTGATAAAGCTACTGGGGGGGGGGGGGAACACACCGAGAGATGGGAGAGCAAAAGTTAAGAGGAAAAGAAGGAAGAGGAGGGAAAGAGAACTATGTTGGAAGAAACCTAGGAAAGTAAAGGCTTGTTTGGCTCACAGGTCCCAGTCATATCTGAGGGAGGTCCAGGTACGAAATCAAGCAGGAGCAGAGGCAGGAACCATGAGGAGAGCAATTCATTGGCTTCCTTGGTTGCTTTTCATATACTGTCCAGGCCTGTCTTCTCAGGGGTGACAGCACCCACAAGGGTCCAACCACTTCATTAATTACCAGTCTATAACCTACAGGGGCTAGAGAGATGGCTCAGCAGTTAAGAACACTGGTTGCTCTTCCAGAGGTCCCCTGTTTGAGTCACAGCTCACAGGCTGTTTCACAGTTTCAGGAAATACAGTGCCCTCTTTTTTTTTTCTTTTTCTTTTTTCTTTAGTTTTTTGAAACCGGGTTTCTCTGTAGCTTTGGACCCTGTCCGGGAACTTGCTCTTGTAGACCAGGCTGGCCTCGAACTCACAGAGATCCGCCTGCCTCTGCCTCCTGAGTACTCAGATTAAAGGCGTGTGTCACCACTGCCCGGCCCCAGTGGCCTCTTTTGACTTATGTGTATACACATAGTGCACAGACATGCATGCAGATAAAATTAGACCCATTACAAAAAATATATTTTTAAAAGAAGAAAACACCCCACAGGCACGCCTACCTGATCTAGGTCTTTCCTCAGTTGAGGTTCATTCTTCCCAGGTGCCTCTAATTTACGCAAAGTTGACAAAAACCAACAGGTAACCCAGGCGTCCTGTATCCCTACATCTACAGTGCCTCCTGTATCCCAGCATCCACAGGGCCTCCTGTATCCCTGCATCCACAGGGCCTCCTGTATCCCAGCATCCATAAGGCCTCCTGTATCCCAGCATCCACAAGGCCTCCTGTATCCCTGCATCCACAGGGCCTCCTGTATCCCTGCATCCACAGGGCCTCCTGTATCCCAGCATCCACAAGGCCTCCTGTATCCCTGCATCCCACAGGGCCTCCTGTATCCCAGCATCCACAGGGCCTCCTGTATCCCTGCATCCACAGGGCCTCCTGTATCCCTGCATCCACAGGGCCTCCTGTATCCCTGCATCCACAGGGCCTCCTGTATCCCAGCATCCACAGGGCCTCCTGTATCCCTACATCCACAGGGCCTCCTGTATCCCAGCATCCACAGGGCCTCCTGTATCCCAGCATCCACAAGGCCTCCTGTATCCCAGCATCCACAGGGCCTCCTGTATCCCTGCATCCACAGGGCCTCCTGTATCCCAGCATCCACAGGGCCTCCTGTATCCCTGCATCCACAGGGCCTCCTGTATCCCAGCATCCACAGGGCCTCCTGTATCCCTACATCCCACAGGGCCTCAGGTATTTCTTCATCCCAGTCAAGGTGTACCACCTGCCAGCTAACACACCTCATGGAAGACAGTTATGGCCACAGGTCCTCCACTGGGCCTATAGAGAGAGAGTTTAATCGTGTTCTTAAAATAATAAGCAGCTCTCACTTTCTCAAACTTGGTGAGTAGATATGACCAGTCAGTGTAACAAAAAAAAAAGTCTCAGAATGCAAAAAAGCTCTGAATGCAGATGAAAGTGAGAGCTTAGACCCCTGCTCCCTGAGCATTTTTTAAACAGAGTTCATGAAGGTCTTTCTCAAAGAGAAGAAGTCGGGCTAGGACTAGTAGTTTCCCATGTTTTGTTTGTTTGTTTTTCTTCTGTTTTTGAGTTAAGGTCTCACGTGCTCCTGCAGGCCTGGAACTCACAACGCAACTAAGGATGATGCTGAACATTTGGTGTCCCGGCCTCCAGCTCTCGGTGCCTGAATGACGTGTGTGCACTATCACACCTGGTTTATGAGGCGCTAAGATTGGACCCAGCGGTTCCTGCACACTAGGCAAGCACTTTTCCTCAGCCCAGGGGTCTATTTTCTTCACTGGATTTTATTAGTTACTTGTTTGTGGTTTGGGTGCTATCCAAACCTTCGTAAAGAAATTCCGAGATGGCTACCACTGCCCGACAGCCCCTCGGTATTAATATTCCCTGTGCATGGTATAAGCAGAGAAAGCATCTAAGTACAAAGTTATCTGAAGATCAAGCAGAATTCGGGTACGGTGGCACAGTCAAATCTATTCAGATACGCACATCACTTCTATGTTCAGTCGACAGTGGCTGTTGCAGAATTTACACTTTAAGACCTTGTGCTGCCATAATTAAGGTAAATCCTGACCCAGAAACAGAGCAATTTGGGGACCTAGCCTACAGAGGACTTCAAGGAAAATAAAGAAAAGACAGTGTTCTTAGCAAGCAATGCAGGTGCTCTCAGGTATGTATGTGATTATCTAACCCAGGAAAACTATGTGTAGTTAAACATCAGATAGGAAATTAAAGTTGGTATGGAAGTGGGGTAAATAAATTCTCAGCTAAAGAAATGAATATCTAACAGGCCGTGCCAGGGTTCATAGAAGATCAAAATCCCTCCCAGTCAGTGTCTGTCACTGAGAGGACGGTATGGCAGGAACTCAAGCAGGGACAGAGGAAGGAGTCCTGGGACAGCTGCTCACTTCCTTTCTCTCCTGAAGGATAAGCCTGCCTAGTGAACAGGCCCTACCCTGAATCAGAGGTCAGCTTTTTTTAAAGAACAGATATATTGAACACAATTACCCCAGACCAGTCAATGAAATAAAAGATACATTGATTCACTGATGAATAGGCTCACCATTCAGAAAAGGTTTGAGTAATCACAGTATGTTGTGTTAAGACTTGGAAACATTCCTGAACACACCATTTTTTTCCCAGAATTCCAGTGTGCTTTTCTCCAGCAGTCTATTAAGCCTGCATCTTCAGAGCTCCCTAATGTTTTTCTCAAGAGGCAAATGTCACTTTATGGTAACTGGCAGTCTGTTTTATATTTTATGTGTTTATTTTTATGTTTGTATTTTTATTTTTTTTCAGTGATCTTTTCAGTTTCTATCACACAAAATGTTCTGTAAAATGAGATGTCGATCCCACTTTCCTTCCGGGCTCCACTGATTAATCCTAGAAGTCTGCAACGGGCATCAGAACAGTCTGCTCAGTTCTTGGCACCATAATGCATTGAAAAATAAAACCCTGGATGAAATCTCTGCTCTAAGTCATTACTGAAAAGAAACCTTCTATGTATAAAATTGTGGGAAAAAATTCCCAGTTCTACAGGGGAAAGTCCACTCCCACTCCACACTACACAGAACTCCCCTCCCAGTTTCTCGTGAGAGGTGGACGTGGTCCTGGTGGGTCAATTCCCCTTCTTTTTCAAGACTTTCCTCAAGGAGTGGCTTTATCAAGTGGCCCTCTTTCTTCATTTCAGTTCTGGGCTAAGCTTAGAATCAGGAAGTGCAGAATTTGAAGGACATTTCTGCTTTATCTATGCTCAAGTGATTTCCCGTACTAGGGAGGCCAAGAAGCCCTAATTACCCATAGCACCCACGTCACTGACTCCCTTACTAGGCCTCTTTGGTTCTCAGAATATATTACCTTGGCATTCCAGATATTTCTCCAGATAGACTTGTTGTCTATGTGGTTTCTTCTTTATGAAGTAAGAGATATTCAAAGTGAAACTCAGAATATGCCACTCCAAAATATATTACTTTGATGTAAGAATTATTTTGAGTGCAAGCAAGCATGGGAAGAGCTCATTGCCTTCCCCTGTTGACATCAAAAAAAGACCTAACTCTCTTTGTGAAGAGTCATTTCACCTCCCATACCAGGAAGAAGGTGGTGCTTATCGACAGCCAGGAGTGTTCAGTGAGTCTGCGTAAACAGAACTCATGGAATAGCTAACTGGTCTACCACTAATTCCCCATAATTACCTTCCTACAGGTTACTGCCCATCCTCTTTACTTCACTTGGCCATTCTTCTACAGTTTATCACCTGTTGTTAAAATGGTTTTGCCCGTAAGTCTAAATACTTCTTTAGGTCTTCCCGCCCTCTCTTCCTTCCTCTTTCTTTCCCTCCCGTTTTCCTTCCTTCTTTCCTCTCTCTCTCTTTTTGCAGAATCCTCATGCATTTAAAATTTAATTCAAAATGTCTTTTCTTCTTAATCTGTCCTCTCTTGAGTTCATTTGTCTGGCTCAGCTGAAGATCTTAAGAAGACAAGACCCTAAAAGGACAAAGGAAAACTTTTCCTCCCAGCAAACAGAATGAAAAGCACGTTGGTCTATTGTAGACCACATTAGCGCCTCTCTGCTATTGGCCTTGCGGGATTAACCCAGAAATGAGAGAAGTTGGGAACTGGCTCCACGGTCTTTAGAGATGCAGAGTAGAAGCCTGCGTGACATAGCCCAGGGACTCGGCAATACTTCTGGCCCAGGCTGGTATCTCCTCTCTCCGTGACCACATCTTCTTGCTAGAAGGCTTCATTTGATGAGAGGAATTCACTGTTTTAATGAGTGTCATCTCAAAACACACAAATCCTCTTCCTGATCTGAAATTCCTACAAAATGCTTGTCTGGTTTTAATATTTGCTCAGTGTAGTCTTTCTCTTACTGCATCGACTTATTGGTACTTGCACTCCCTCTTCTGTCTGAAACTACAAAGTATTCACTTTTTCTCATCCCATTCCCATTACACTACAGAAATATTGTGGTTCATGCAAGATTTATCAGGCAGGAGTGACGTAAACCCCAGCCTCTTAGCTACACCTTGGACAGGAGGCCCCAGAGGGAGAGCAATGTAGATGGCACCTACTAAGCTCTCTGAGCACAGTCCATCTGCATGAAGGATGGGGCCGATTCCCATCTCTCTAAAGAGTAGTCTGGGGACTGTGGCTCCATCTCCCAGGATTCAAGTCTTCTCCTTCTGCCAAGCAGCTGGCATCTGGCAGCTGGCAGCTGACATGCGTTTTTGCATTGTCTGATGAGCCAGGACACCTGGCTGAAGGATTCTCGCTTGCTGAGTGTCTGGGATTTCCTCAAAAACTAGCAAAAATGAGTTAGCAACTAAAACTTGGTCTCGGCTTCTTTGTAATCAAGCATGTGGTTTATCCAGGGCCTACGATGGCTCATACAGTGATTCTGGGTTTTGTTTTTTTTTTTTTATGCAATTCAGAATAGCAAAGATTTTTACAGTTTCTCCTTCTGTCTGAGACAATGAGCTTGGATCTGTAGCTATAAGAGCAATATTGGCAAAGACCTAATACGAAAAACCCCTGGCCTTCAGAGAACTTTCACTCTGTGGAGAACGGAGGAATGAAACCCATTTTCAAGACACTGTTTAGGAAGCTCAAAAATGATGCTTCAATAAGTTAAAGTCCCATCCCCCCAAAAAAAGGAAAAAGGAGACTTGGGACACCTTAAGAGCTTTTAAAACACGGCAAGGAAACGATGCTTTCTATATGGTTGGCTCCCAAGCAGCTAAAATAGGACATAAAAAGTCTTGTGTTGCTGTTAATACTCAAAAAGTCATTTCCGAGCTGTATATGCAAAGACAAAAGTAGGCATTTCCTGCAGTGAAGGGGAGGTGGATGAGTGCGTGAGTGTGCTGAGCAATCCCATCATCACTGCACGCTGTCGCTTAGGTGTCTGAGGTCATCTATCCAGGTCCTTGCTTCTTACAGCAATTCGTAGTGAACAATATAGCCGAAGGCAGACATGGCCATACTCACTTTAGCATGCCGTGGGGATGCTCTAGTGTATCCAAACACAACACAGTTCAAAGGTTCAGAGAAGTCTGACCTGAAGCAGCCTTTCCTTTCCTTATCACTTTGACAGTTACACGAACTCCAGAGAAGGGGTTTTCTTCTCTAACTATTTCGAACTTTACCAGTCAGGGAGTTGGTCTTTCTCTAGATTAGAATACACTAAATATATCTTGAGGAAAGGGCGCAGTGCCCTGTCAGCAAAGAGTCCAGGAGTGGGCTCTCTCCCTTTATTTAGGACCGCAGAGGAAGGCGAGGGCGGGGGCAAGAGAAGGAGGGAGGTCAATAGTCTCAGCGGGGAGCCACAGCTCCAGGAAGCATTTTAGTGTCGCTTCTTCCATGGGGTCAGTAGAGACAGTCTCACTTCCACCCCATGACAGAACTTGGCCTGAACAAAAGCCATTAACTCAGCCCAAGCCCCAGCCAGTGAGCCCAGAGAGTTACAATTAGCTCCTTGGCACTGCTGCTCAATGCTTATCACCACTCAGTGGAGGAGTGCATTCCCCCAAATGCCTAAAAACAAGCACAACAGGGACTTTCAAAGGATATGACTTGCTGAGCTTTTAGGATCAGACAAACAGTCCAAACATCCTGCAAAGACGGAACCACCCTGACAAAGGCGCTCTTTCCTAGCTCAGTGATTCTTACACGCTCTGGTCTCTCAAGAATGATGTGTGAAAATCAGCTATCTCCTGCTTGGAATTTCAAGAAAATTTCTGTTCTTATTTCTCAGTGGCGGTCCTTGTGATCTCGCACACGAACATACAATGTGATACTGAGAACTGTGTGCCCCATGCAGGACCTGATCCCACACACACAGCAGGCAGCTAGAGCTGCAGAGTCCCACAGCTCACAGGCTGCCACAGCAATTACAGAAAATCAAGACTGCTTCCCACCCAGAGACCCAAAGCTCCCACACAGGGACCACCCAGCCTTGGAGTCCTCTGGGGAACAGGATTTGGCTCTTGCCTGCCACTCACTCCTCTGAGCTGCAAGCACTAGAATGAAGTACTTCTTTTTTTTTTTTTTTTTTTTTTTTTTTTTACAGAAGCTTTTTTATTGGCAAAAGTCAAGTTCTACAGCATGTTTTGAGGGAAGCAGAATGGACAAATGACATTTCCATAGTGATGTCATATAGGTTCTCCCAAACAGACTGAACAGTGTGGAGTCTTAGGTAAAGAGTTTGTTGCTCTGGCAGGTCAGAACTCTACATCTTGTTTCATACATAAATTCAATTCTAGAAGCTCTGATTGAGAATAATTTTGCCTCTGTAACTCACCCTCAGTGGAGACAAAGGCCAGCTGCTAACAGTATGGGGATGAGGAGCCTAAAATACTCCTCAGAATTAGCAATGACTTTTTCATTGTCCCCGGAAGACTTCCAGGTCCTTGGTGCTTGCGTATTTCTGGATGTCCTGCACATTCTATATCCAGTTCTACTGACAGAGCCCTTTTTTGCTGTTAATATTTTTAGGAAGCAGGGAAACTTCATTTATGCCTCCATTGCCCATCTAGGGGAAGGGAGGGTGATCTCAAGGTCTCTGGTAATCTAATATGTTATGATTCATTCACTTTATATAGACAGTCCTTAATATTCTGGTGAGTAATTTACAAAGCCTTCTGGGAGACTGTTGAGTCACACTGGAATTAAATGCAATTATGAGACTGGAGTATAATGATATCTCCATGGGTAAGACTGGACAGAGGCCTGTGGAGAAGGAGTGGGAGGAAGTGTGGGAGAAGAAAGCCATAATCAAACTCGTGGAGATGGCACCTCTTCAGACAACAGGCAAGATTAGGCAAATTATCAACATGTGATGCACAGCCAGCTGCAATCGGAAATATGGTTCTTACCAGAACTGCCCACCATTCGTTTGGCAGAAGTCACAGAGTAGTGACGGCAATGGATTGCATAGGCTTTGGAGTGAGTCATCAATGCCCGGGTGCAGTTCAGCTTGGCAGCCAGGACTAATGACGTGAACTTTCCAGACCACTCACCAGATAGATGGTGAATGCCAGAATACGTTCCAGAAGCCTCCTTTTAGTATCCACAATCAAAATATCCTAAGACAGGCTCCTAAACCCTCACTGGGAGACCTGGATGGAGGGACTTGCCCTCGGAACATTTGAGGAGTAAATGTATCCACTTAAATAGTCACAGACAGCTTCAGGGGTCCCTAGCATGAGGATGATAGAACTCACAGGAGAGAATCAGGCACAGAGTGAAAAAGACTAAAAGTTTTGAGATCTAATTTTAAAGGTCTAGAGTCTCAAAGCACCCTCCTGCCACCTCTGGCCAGGCAGGAGTAGCCAGGTCTGTCTCCCAAGTCCTCTCATAAGAGAAGGTAACTCTGAGCCAGCAGAATGCTGTCCTCCTTTAGCATGACCAAGGCGGACTTCCAAGGGGTCTGTGGAGGAAAGGGCTCCTTCTGGTAGACTGTGCTGGCTTCCAAGACGATAGGTTATCACAGCCTCCTAAAAGCAGCTTAGTTAGGAGTTCGAGGCCTGGTATATTCTACAACATAGCACACGATTCCCAACCTCCACTTTCTGGAAAAGCATCAGGTAGGAGTGTGGAAATATATGTATCACTTTCTAAAGCAGGCTAGCAACAGTGCATTAAAATAAAGAGCCAGAAAAATCAAAGAGGACACATCGTTCACAAATTGAAGTAAGATGGTCTATCCATGAAGCTGATGTTTCCTTTCCAACATTCTGTTCTTTATCCCCAGGAGGAAAAACAATCTTTTTTGAGATATTTTCTCACTAGTCTGGAACTCATAGCAATCCTCCTGCCCCAGCTTTCCAAGGGCTAGGATTGTAGATAGGTATGTGTCACTAAACTAAAAGAATCATTCTTAAGTAGCTCTACTTTTAGGTCTTCAATACCATTGAACTAACCAATGTTTGTCCCTGTATTTCTGGCTTTATCAACTTCAAATAACAAGTATAGCTTGCTACAATGAACAAGCTCTAACCTGACACCCTTTTCCTACCCTTCCACATCTGCTTTTCACCTTCCAGTTTTTTAGGTTGCATTATTATTTTAAGAGGTTTACTAATTGAACGTATAGCTTTAAATAATACACAGTAAATATCCAGTTCTTGACTCCTCGGAGTTTGCCATGCGCAACACATTTGCAGTCAATAAGACAGGGAAAGGGACATAGCCAGGAACCTCAATCAGCATCCGCTCTTCCCTCCCAACTCCAGCTGATCAATATTTAGCCTGAAGACAGAGATTCCTAGTGACTGGAGCTACTGAAATCTCTTCTGCTGATACTTAGAATTCGTCATGGGCTAAGCTAATGTAGGTTATGGATCTCAGCTAGGAAAGAAAGAAAGAAAGAAAGAAAGAAAGAAAGAAAGAAAGAAAGAAAGAAAGAAAGAAAGAAAGAAAGAGGCAAGGAGGGAGGGAAGGAAGGAAGGAAGGAAAGAAGGAAGGAAGGAAAGAAGGAAGGAAGGAAGGAAATCAACAAAGGAAAGAGAAAAGAGAGGAAGTGAAAGCTAGAAACCAATATAGCCCAATGTCATCACCTGCTCTTTAAAAGGTCACTTGAAATTTCACAGTATTTGTACATGAAAAAAATATACCTGAAGTCCTAGGAAAACTCATGAAGCGTAATAGTACCACCACCATGGCAAACCCCTGCCTCACACTATGCAACCAGAGCAGCGGAAAGATCTCATTCCCTTCCACAAGCCCATTGAATCCCTTCTGTGTGCCAGGCGTCAGGCAATAAATTCAGAGTTCAGAAGGAAGGAACTGAGCTGAGGCCTTCAGGAGTCCAGGCAGCTGTGGAATCAGGCAGCTAAGAGTCCCAGTCAGTGAGGTGAGGGGAGAACTGGAGGAGGCATCTGGGTTGCACAGCTGCTGTACAGGCCTCTCACTCAGGAGAGAACTGGAGGAGGCATTTGGGTTGCACAGCTGCTGTACAGGCCTCTCACTCAGGGGAAATGGAGCCAATGAGAGAGCCGGCAAGGAGAGAGAGCTGGAAAGGAGAATGTCTACCAGAACCACAAGTGCTTCCCTGCTTCTGGAGCACAACTAGCATGAGCGAAGGGGTCAAAGGTTGAGGTTCAAATCCCTCCTGTGCCCCTTGCCTTCTGTGTAACCCTGAGGCTGCTCCTGAACTTCTGTCAACCTCAGTGTTATGCTCAGAGGATGTGTGAGTCGGGCGTTAGACAGACTTTTACTAGTAGGAAAAGCTATACTTCTAAGGGAACGAGGATAAGACAAGTAATGGACACCTCCGGGCATATGTCAAACTGATGAACAATTTATTGCTCCTTTGAGTTGACTGGGCTTGACAGTGGAAACGGATAGTTTTGTGCTCCTAGTTTTCTCTAAAAAGCAACCTCTACTTTGCTTTCTTCTGTTCTTACCATACATGTTTAGTAAGACCTGTCACGCATGACACTTACAAGCTCCTCACAACCATCCCTTCCTGATATTAATGGGGTCAGCCAAGCTTCAGTCAGTTTGCCAGTGGCTGGGGGTTAAGGCGACCATCTCCACAGCTTCATCGGGGTAAAAAATGATGGGGGTTGGGGCTGACCTCTTCAGGTTTGCTGCGGTTGTTGTTGTTGACGGTGGTGGTTGTTGTGTGTATGTGTGTGTGTGTGTGTGCGTGCGCACATGGATGTGGCGGGTGTTCTATGGCAGCATGTCAGGCTTTTACCCCGATGTTGGGAATCTGAACTCAGTTGTCCATGCTTGGACAGCAAGCCAACTTCCTGGTCTCCAGCTTTGTGGGCCTTTGTTTTTGTTTTGCCATTTATTTGTAAATGAAAATCTCTGAATCCAGTCTAACGATGGCATCTATGCAGCCATGACATGAGGACCAGGGAGACTGCAAGCTGGTTGGCTTTGCTGCGTCTCCTCTTTAGAAGCCTTGTTCTCACTCCACATTAAAAACTGCATTTTTTTTTATTCACAAGCTGGTAAAAGTACCAGCTAGTGAAGGTCAGTAAAAGCTAGTCTCCTGGCACGTGAAGGCATGGCTGAACACATGCTAGGATTTCTGTCTACTGCATCCCATGAATGAGCCTCTGTTGTGCGGCATTGGCTGCAGCTGCTTCTCCACAGGGGGGAGTCAGTGCTTAATGGTGATGGTTTTTATTTCAGTGAAGAAGTCGAATGAGTCTTTGGCTCCTTCTCTTCCGATTCCAGAGCTCTTCATCCCGCCAAAGGGCAGGTTCAGCTCCCTGATGAGCCAGCAGTTGGTCCAGACCAAACCTGACTGGAGCTTCTTAGCCACCCGGTGGATGCGCCCCACATTGCTTGACCACACTGTAGCTGCCAGCCCATACTTAACGCTGTTGGCTCTTTTAATCACCTCCTCTTCACTGTCAAAAGGGACAACACACGTCACTGGACCAAATATCTCTTCCTTCATGCAGCAGGACTCATCCTTAACATCTGTTATCACCGTGGGCAGCATGAAGTAGCCTGCCTGGTTCCAGGGGGGAAGACTCAGCTGGTCCACACCCTCACCACACAGAATCTGGGCCCCTTCGGCACGAGCTTTCATCACGTAGCTTTTGACCTGAGGATATAAAGAAAACCATAATTACAAGCCTCTTGACATTTGGTGTTTTACACACGTCAGCAGAAAAATCAGTATTCTCTAACGATCGAAAAGCAATCCAAGGTCAGTGCTTAGGGAGCTAGGGTTATGTCATCTCTCGGGTGCAAAGCCTAAAGGCAGAGGAGTTCCCCCAAACTTGAATATTTAGCCCTCATGCAAATGGCAGGGAGATTATCTCATGCCTAAATATCAGGCACTAATATAAGTAATATTATGTATTGTCACTTAATTTTTTCTATATTCTATCAGCTATTTTTATCTCCAATTTGTGCCTCGGGAAGTATATTGGATTCATGCAACTAGTAAACAATAAACAATAAGCTTAATCCATACTCAGACATACCCTGTAGCTAGATACAGAACTCTGTGTGTATGTGTGAGTGTGTGTTTGGATGGGTAGGTGGGTGTGTGTGTTTGCAGGGGATAGAGGTGTGTTCATTTTAAGAAGTTAGAAATTCCCTATAACGGGGTTGACAATGCTCTTAGTAGACACCACAGGCTAACAAGTAAAGTGTCCAATGCCACAATGAATTACTTCTATTGAAGTTACTGGTCAGTGAGGTCTCATAAACCCCCAAATATTACGGATGATTGCCTTTACTTTTAGTTACCGTCTTACTGAAGACATCACATACTTGAGTCATAAAACGTGGGAAAATGAAGCTATTTTTGATGTGGAAGCTTCATCCCTACTGGCTAGCTTTCATAGCCATGGAAAGTGCGACACACACTTCAAGAGAAGAAAAATAATCATCTCTCTTGCCCATCTGTAAACCCTGTAGGCTACAATAACAATACCCACACAGATACGTTCACTGGTGCAATATTAGCATACATAGCATAGGAGTAACCAACCATCTTCTGGTTGGATTTGAGATCTGCTCTACAAAAAGGAATCCCTTATCTGGTACTAGTATCAGTTCCAAGAACCTGTTGGCCCCAGGGAGAATCTACTATTATTATTTTGTTAAAGAGACATCACATGGTATTAAACTGACTCTTAATGGTTTATTGTTAAGCATAGATCAATACATCTCTCAATCCTCATCAGAAAAGCTTTTTCTTTCAGTAGATGGTAACAAACACACAGGTCCACAGCTGGTCATAGGGCAGAGACTACATGGACCATCCATACCACACCACCTCCTTAGGGATCTTTGCAGAGGGGGGGAAACAGAAAGACGGGAAGAGCCAGAGCCAGAGGCTAACTACAGGAAACAGTGCTTTCTGGACAAAGCAGGGCAATGGCTCGCGTGAGGTCACACACACAAGGCCAGCCCTAGCTCTAGCCAATCAACAGCATGGAGGGAGGAAGTGAGCACTAAGTCCCACCCCCAGCTGAGTAGCTATAGTAACTGATGGCTGCTGGGACAGGGAGAGTTAGCTTTCTTAAAGGTGTCGTCCCTGGTAGATTGACAGCCCTCGAGGGGATGGCCACACCCCCCAGCGGACAAAGGCAGCCCTCTGGATTTGATTTGGTTCGGTGAGGGATGAAACTTGGTGGAACTGGGGGACAAGTGAATAGGATCAGAATACAATGTGTGCATTTCTCAAAGACATAATCAAAGTGTTTCAGAGGAATTAGAAAACAAATGATATGTGAGATTTAAAGGCCCAGAAGCCTTCGGTATCTGAGATCCCAGGAAAAAAAACAATGTTTCTAGTCTTAGTGCTGATTACACTCTAAAAACAAATATAGGCAATACAGTATAGCTGATTGTAATGTAAAATAAATTAATTCATAAGTGAGCCCAGTGACTCAGAGATAATGACATGAATACTTTCCTGAACGGAGGCCGGGTAATTGAGTTTATTTTCCATTTGAAGTCCACACTGAGTCATCCCAGCAAGAGAGATGTCCATAACCCATGGGTCTAGATCCAAGTACTTTAAGCCAAGCACGAAAAGGAGAATTTTCAAGGAAAATTGGTACCTTGAGTTTGTGGCATATAGTTCTGGAACCCAGAACACACTGTTACAATCCCTCCTTCCAATGAATACTGTGCACCGCTGTGATTCTTGAGATTTTCTAGTCTCAGGACACAGCAGTGAATGAACTTGACCACTTTCTGCTCAAGGGAAGACAGACACTAAGGGAAGAAGTACAGGTTATGTGTTGGCAGTCTTAAGAATTGTGGAGCCAGCTGGAGAGGTGGCTCAGTAGTTAAGAGCACTTGAAGATCTTGACAAGGGCCTGGGTTCAGTTCCCAGCACCCACATGATGGCTCACAACCATCCCTAAATAGCCAGTGACCTCTTCTGACCTTCTCAGGTGAGGCACACACATGGTACACAGACATACATGCAGGCAAAACACTCATACACATAAAACAGACCTAAAAAAGAAACATGGGAAAAATAAAGGATTGGAGAGTTAGGGGACATTCTAGGGAGTGTAGTTTTATATAGGATGGGCTGAAAAGGTCTCATTCAGAGGCAATTATTTGCTCTAGGGATGGGGAAGAGAGGCTCAAGTGTCTAAAGGGTTTCCTTCTACTCTTGGTCCACCAGAAACAATTTTCCAAAGCTGATAATTTCTCAAAAGTACTATTTCAAAGCCTGATATGTCCTCTGCTTAAACCAAGTTTTTCTTTAAGACTTGATTTATTATATTTATGTGTGTGTGTGAATGTGTGTGCATGTGACCATGTATACCAGAACAGGGAGTTGGATACCTTGGAGCTGGAGTTACAGACATTTAAAACTTCCCAATGCGGGTGCTAGAATCCAAATCCCATTAAGCCACTTCTCCAGCCCCTGAGTTTCTCCTCTGCCTATGTGGCTTAGAAGATCCTCAAATAACCTGTTGGATTCATTTGCATAAGTTCCCTATGCAACTCTCTCTCTCTCTCTCTCTCTCTCTCTCTCTCTCTCTCTCTCTCACACACACACACACACACACACACACACACACACACAAACACTCTCTCTGTCTGTCTGTCTTTCTCTGTCTTTCTTCCTCCCTCCCCTTCACTATCTTGTTTTTTTTAAGACAGGGTTTCACTATGTAGCCCTGGCTGTCCTGGAACCTACTATGTACACAAGACTGGACTGGAATTCAGAGATCCACCTGCCTTTGCCTTTCAAGTGCTGGATTAAAGGTGTGCACCACCATGCCCAGCCTCTCAGTGTCTCTCTAAATAAGAACTTTCTGGAACATACATGACAGAGATCACTTACTTTCTCCAAATGTGCTTTACTTATCAAAGCACCCATATTGGCTGACGGGTCAGAGGGCATCCCAACTTTCCACTTTCTGGTAGCTTCTACAAACCTCTTCAGAAATTCACTATAGATGCTCCTCTGGACGAAGATCCTGCTGGTACAGAGGCAGATCTCCCCCTGCCAAGAGTGAAGACAATGATAAAGATGGGGACATTCTTCTTCATGGATAGATGCCCCATGTTTTTGATTATCTGCCTTGTATCAGGCACTGGTCCAGGCAATGAGATCCAGCTGTCAGCAAGACTAGTCCCTACCACACGGAACACATAATCCCACAGGAAGACAGACAACAGCAGAAATAAACATCCACTGCATGATACGGCTTCAGAGACTTATCAGAACAATAGAGGATCGCTAGGCAAATGATAAAATTAAGGATTTTGGTGAAGGAACCGGCAAGCAGCACTTACAGAGGAGATACTAGAAGGGACTCTTGGTTGATATGAAGAAGTTGTATCAGTAAAGACTGGGAGGGGAGAGGTTCCAGTGGTTAGAGTTGGGGAAGCCGCTGTGGGGCTGAAGCTGGCGTAGGTGACAAGAAGATGAGTGGGCTGAGGGTGGGAGCGACGGGAAGACTGTAGGATAAAGAGGGAGCACGTTGGCACTCTCAAAGTCTCAGAAGGACTTTGCTTCACTCTCAGCATCACGGAAAGGAAACCACAGAGTAATGTGATCCAATTTATATTGTGGCTGTGTGTATATGATAGTACGTATGTGTGGGTATGTGTATGATATGGGAATGCATGTGTGTGCTTTTGTGTGTATGCACGTGTATTTGTGCTATGTATGTGTTGCATATGTATGCATGTGTTTATAGGTGTATGTGTGCGCATGTGTATATGCGGTGCATCTGTGCTGTGGGAACTCCTTCGCCCAATAACCTTTAAGATACTGGCTCACATTGGGCGCCATTTGTAGGCAGAGACTGATCATTCATTCCCAGCGGCCCAAACACAAATAAACACACAGTAACTATATTAATTACAACACTGCTTGGCCTTTTAGCCCAGGCTTCTTATTAACTAACTCTTACATCTTAAATTAACTTGTTTCTATTAATCTGTGTATAGGCATGAGGTTGTAACTTACTGGTAAGGATCTGACAACTGTTTCCTTACTTTCTCTCTCTCTCTCTCTCTCTCTCTCTCTCTATATATATATATATATATATATATATATATATATATATATATATGCCAAAGCAACTTTTTTCATTAACCAATAAAAGCAACACATATACAGAAGGACCTCCCACATCACAGACATAGTGTATGAGTGTGCATGTATGCATGCATGTGGGAGGGGGTGTGCATTGTGTGTGTTCATGTGGAAGCCGGAGAACCACCTCAGGTGTCATTACCCAGGAGCAGTTTGCCTTGTGTTTTCTTCTTGTGGTTGCTTGATTAGGTGTTTTTTTTTTTTTTTTAGAACAGGGTCATTTCAGTGACCTAGAGCTCTCTGAGTAGGCCAGGCTGAGTGACCCCTGAGCCAAAGGACCCACCCATCTTCATCTCCTCAATCCTAGGACTACAGTGTGTGGTTGGTTTTCGTAAGTGGGTTCTAGGGGGGTTAAATCAGGCTCTCACACTTGCATGGCAAGTGCTTTACCAATTGAGCTACCTTCCCTGACTCTGAGAGTTACATTTCTAGATGATCACTCACAACATTGTGTGCAAAACTAAAACAGAAGGAAGCTAGAGTGAGGAGTGAGGGGAATATTCCAAAGGCTGAAATCAATGTAGGTAGCTTCTACTGGGCAGGTATCAGTGGAAAGGGAGCAAAGGCGTATGTTTCCACCGAATTCTGGATTCTTAATTCGTGGGGGACCCCTAACGTGTAGAAGACCCGCATGGATACACTAGAACAGTAATGTTTGAGAATATGTGTTAAACATAGAGCCAACATATCCGTTTATAGATCAGACGTAGGTACAAGGAAGAGAGCAAGAAAAGGCTGTTCCAAGCTTTGGGCTTTGCACCACTTTGGACAGTATGCCTTTCCATAAAAGGACAAACAAGAGGCAAAGAGAAGAGTCATTTTCCAGTGGGTGGAGAGAGAGGAAGAGCAAGAGTTGTGCCGTGGGCTTGTTAAGTTCCAATGCCCATTAGATACCTAAAGAGAGATGCTGAGTGTTCAGGGATAGGTCCTGGTACACTTTGGAGAGAAAAACAATCCTAACTGTCATTTAAATATGAAATAGTTTATAAACCACGTCTAAACATTTCAAAGGAGAATTATTAAAGTATATGAATGCACAAATATTAATAACATTTTTATCACATTTATATTTGGTGTTTACAACAATCCTAGGGAACAGAATGCATCTAATTACCTTGGTATTTGCACAAAGGTTTATTGTCCAAATTAAGCAGTTAATGTTCTGAAATAATACATTCTTTTCCCAATAGCACCACTATCCCATCTGCCTAAGTGACTTGGAAGATAGCCAGACACCTGTTGGGTTCTTTTGCATAAGTTCCTTATGCAGAAGGTGGAGAGACTTGAGAGTTTTACCAAGTTTCCCATCGTTTCATGCTAGGAAGACATAGTTCACACTGAGATCGCAGAAAGGACGACTTCAAAGGGAACGAGCAAAGAAAGAGCTCATTCACTGAATCTCTACGCCATGCCAAGCACCGATTTGACTACTTTCTCCATAAAAGTTCTGCAGTGTGTTAGTATTCTCAGTTCACAGTTAGAAACGGAGTTTTGAATTAATACATACCCAAGGTCACGCCGAGAGTTTACCCCTCCCTTCCCTGAAGCCAATTATCTTCAATTAAGGGGAAAATAGGCTCCACTTGGAACTCGTCAATCAGCTAAAGCAAATAAGCAAGCTATTATAGTTTGCTTAAAATCCATCTGTTGCCTTGGCTTGGCCGTATCTTTTTCCTCATTGATACCTTAACATACCCCTCTCCCCTAAAGAGAGGTTTGGTGGGCTGAGCAAAGGACCCTGGTAGATGAGTAGCCTTAGGCTGTGTCCCCTTGCTTAGCACGCGGCTACCTTACACAACCTGTCAGCCCACTTCCCCTCATCTCAGTTCTCAGAGTGTGTGCCTCCCTCGATGTCTTGAAGTGCATGATCACCAGTTTAAGTGTTTACTGGACATTTGCTAATTTTAATGATTAAATCATTTTTGTTAGAACATTGAATTGTCTACCCATACCCAAACACTACATTTCTAGCTATCTTCTTTGGAAATTATGGTAAAGGAAATAACTGTCATTACCATTATTATGAAAACATTCATTGAAAGTCACTGAGCATTCCCAGAAGCCCTTTGGAAGGTAGCGTCATTCAAAGTGCCGTAAAGGTAAAGAAATGGAGACATCGTTCCCATCTGTGGGAAGAGCTGTTGCCCAGTGACTCTGGACTAGGGTTCTTACTCCTCTGGGAGGCTGTGACTTTGAAGAACCTCACGGAAATGATGGAGCCCACAGAAATATCTGTGATGTAATCATAATAGAAGTGGCAAAGGTGGCCTGAGGTGAAACTTGCTTTGGAATGTTACAGGAAACGGGAACTCGGGGTGTAAAGGCAGGATACTATGGGGAGAGAAGAAAACCTACTAATAGGACATGTGGGTGCAAAGAGGAGAAAGGTGACTCTGTAAATAAAGAAATGGAGATGCTTAGAGTTGCAGAATCCGCCACTCTACCCATGACTGGTACTTGATAAAAGTTGTGTGACTCAATGTGAGGAACTTGACAAAAAGAAGCTGTGACTGTACCAGGCCACTCCTGGGTGTTAAGATAACACTATAACGGATCCTACTTGAAGATAAAATAACAGGACCATCACCAAACTCCCTAGACTTAGCATTGTGTCAAAATAGATCCCACCTGACAGGGCCTGTGTGAGCGGGACTCATACCTGGTTAGCAAAGCTGGACCTCACGGTTGCTGGGATACACTCCTCCAGATTGGCATCCTCAAAGATGATGGCAGGATTCTTGCCTCCCAGCTCCAGGGAGAGCTTCTTGCAGTGGGGGGCACTGAGCTGGGTAATGCGCTCAGCTGTGGGCTGGCTCCCAGTGAAGGAAATCAAGGGGACCTCTGGGTGGGACACCAGGGCCTCACCAACCCTGGGCCCTGTTCCAAACACAATATTGATCACACCCGGTGGAACACCTGGATGGGAAATAAAATCAGCGGTAGTGATTCTCCTGGGTTTATGGAGGACAGCTGAAGAGACACAGAGGTTCTCCTTTGGGAGTCCCAAAGCTGGGAGGGTGGGGGTTGTGGGTTTGATAGCCCCTGGAGATTTTATACTGGCTCAAGTATAATAGCAAAGCCAATGCTACAGAGTCATCTCCGCTCATAGAATCCACCTGCTGGCATGTCTCTGGGTGCTCTGGCCTGGAAAGATGCAGGCTAAAGGACTTTCTGAGAAACTCGTTCTATAAAACTGACTAAGCTCCAGGGGCTGACTTGCAGGTCCTGTCAAGCAATCTGAGCATCATCGTGTGCTGCGGGCACTCGCTCCAACTTGATACCTAGAAATTGCAAAGCAGAGTAACAGTGTTCAGTAAACAGCTGTGTAGATCTGTAGAGACGTGAAGACATCAACTGTCTCGGCCCAGAGAAGCAGGAGGGGTCCTTGTCCCAGACGGGGTAATTTTTGACTTGAGGTTCTGCGCCCATGGTTCTGTACAGCATCACCGCCACCCCAAAACCAAGCAACAAATACCAAGAACATCCAAAAACAGGTGCCTCGATTGTTTCTACAGCAAGACCCTTGAGACCTAAATTTACATGTATACGTTTACCTCTTTTGGGGATTAAGTTCTTCGCAGGGGTGAAAGGCTATGCAGGAGCCTGAATGTGTATTCACGCGGATGCACACGTGTGTAAAAGGACAGACATCAAGCGCCCTCTGCCACTCTACAGTATATACATTTATCCAGTCTAGTTCAGGCCAACCTTGGTTTATACATCACAGCTAAAGGAGCGCTGTGTACCACGTAGAAGAGCAAAGAAAAGTCTAGAAGGAGAGCCGCTGATAGAAGAAAAACAAGGACAAGTTTTCCCACAATCCATGGATGAGGCCCTGCAGCTCCAATATACGGCATCTCTTTGGGTAGATGGGAGAGAAGCGGTATAAGGGGGGCTGTTAATAAACCGTGTCTGATGCTTGCTATGATATTTATACAGAGGCTGAAAGAAAACACAGGAATTCCGTGTATCTCTCACCATGGGACAATGAGCTCATTCCGCAGGCTGACCGATTTCCACACACATCAGCCTTCTCGGTTTGCCTGCAGTCTGAGAGTAACGGGTTAAGAGGCAGCAGCTTATGAGGTTTCTCAGTGTTATCTGTCATCTGAACCAGACGGTAATAAAATTTTTGTACAGATAACTGCCCTCTAAACTCTGAAGAGATTCTGGTTGCCAGAAAAGTAAAACAATTTAGTTGACAAACAGAAATTGAAAAATAAAGACTGGGGTGAGTGGCCGGTAATTGGTCAGGAACACATGAACACACAAGAACCACTAGCCTTTCAAGGGCTAAGGCTTGACGAAGAGGCTCAGCCCCTCTCCTGCTCCACTCTAAGGACCTGCAGTCACCAAGCTGGCAAGAAACGACTGACGCCCATGTGCACACCAAAGACTTGGCTTTGCAAAGAATGGAATTAAAAGGTGGCCTGCTTATAACGAAGAACGGGTGCATCTGGGAAATGGGAGGGTGGGCATGGTCTCCATCTTCTAGGATCCTGGGGCATCTATATAGGTCATCTCGAAGACTGGTTGGGAGGCCTCATTCCTCCCAAAAAGGACCAGTGCTAGTCTCCAAACAAGGCCAGGTTTAGCCTATCATTAAAATCCCAAAGAGTTAGCTAAACTCCACTGGAAGTTATGTGCAAGCTTCTTCTTCTGAAGCATCCAGAAGGAGGGAGTGGGGAGGAAGGGAGGGAGGGAGGGAGGGAAGGAGGGAAGGAGGGAAGGAGGGAAGGAGGGAAGGAGGGAGGGAGGGAAGGAGTAAGAGAGGTTGAGAAGGAAGGAAAAAGAAAGGGAGAAATAGGCTTCTACTTGCTGCCCATCCTAAGGAGTCAGCAGAGCCCTACTGTGGCTTCTCTGTACCAAAAGGCAGTAAGCACATAACATGTTGGCCCAGACAGAGGGTGATAAATTTTTTCCGACCACCCAGTCACCATTACCTTCCTGGCTGTAGGGGTTCACAAGATAATGATTCTAACAGAAAGAGGCCTTTTCAAAGGCCACTTGCTGAGATTTAAGTGTCAAAACAATGTCAGGCTTCTCTATGCAGAATTATATCCCGAATAAAACCAGCAAGGGAGCCTAAGTGAGGACATGAAACCATTAGCTGAAAGAAAACGAGGAGCAAACTAGTGGGTGTTACGGCCTATCCACTTCTGCCCCAAATATGGAGAAACTAGGGGGTGTATATTAAATCTCTTGGAAATGGCTGAATCTAGTAGTCATTGTAACTAATACAAATCTAGTAATACTCAACTTCCAAGACTGACTGGTAGCTCAGACTTAAATCTAAAGTGACTGTTGATGATAATAACTCGAACTGGTTGGTGCCTTTGATGTTATCAGGACTCCCTAAGCCTGTAATATTTACTGCACAGCCTTCACCCCATGGGGTGACGCTATTCGTGAGTGACATCCTGCTAGAGTTAAAGAGGGAAGGAAGGGACCGTAGAAGAGAACCCTGCTGTGGATGAAGACATGACCAGAAAGTATCAGGGTTACAAAATGAAAAGACATCTTTGGAGTGGGCACTGAGTGAAGGTGGCTTCTGTCAGTTTTGCCCTAGCTCCGTGCTTCCTCCCTGCCCCCACCACACCCTGGTACCTGCTTTATCCAAGAATTTACACAACATCCACGCGGTCACAGAAGTCAGCTCACTAGGTTTGGCTATTACGGTATTCCCAGCAGCGATGGCCGGAGCTATCTTCCAGGTCAGCAGGTACAGTGGCAAATTCCAAGGGCTGATTAAACCAGCTAAGGGACAAGAGCAGAAGCAGGGCCATGCCTCAGACCAGCTAGGTGGTGTTTCTAGCAGAATTCCCTGCTGCCCGGAAACCCAAATGTCACTTATTGGTTGCCAGCTTCAGGAAGGCTATTCTAAAACCCTTACAAGTAATTCGCTCCTTACAATAGCAAAGTCAATACATGTACCATGGTGAGCCACGACTATAATTAGGAACCAGGGCAACAGAAGCTCCGGGGCTAAAGGCTATTGATGACTTGTTAATACTGTCTGAAGAGAATGCATATTGAAGTCTGTAGATTGAGCTTTACTTTTTATTTTTATTTTATTTTATTTTTGGTTTTTCAAGACAGGATTTCTCTGTGTAATAGTCCTGGCTGTCCTGGAACTCACTTTGTAGACCAGGTTGGCCTTGAACTCACAGAGATCCGCCTGCCTCTGCCTCCCCGGGCAGAGGGGATTAAAGGCGCACACACCACAGTCCCGGCTGGCCTTTCCTTTTTAAAGAAAGCTTGGGAGCAGTGCAGTATTAGGCAGCGAGGTCGCTGGTTCTTGACGGCTTCCCCTCCTCTGTCTCTAACCTGCTGTCACTGAGACACTCAAGGCCAGGCCTTGCTAAACTGTGAGTGCAGCAGGCACAGGGTGATTTTGAGTGTTCCTCTAGGGAGCAGTTACGCTGATGGACTCTGACGCACAAGCTGCGAAATCCAGCCTGGCAGCAGCAGGTCTTAAAATCAAATTCTGTCTACATGCTCAACTGTACTCTGACCACGGTGGTTTGCTGGGTAGCAACACCCCGGACTTTCAGAAGGGACATCCAGTCTCTGGACTTTGTGACAAAATGTTGTCATCTGCCGAGTTCACTCTAAAGAACATGTAATCAGTTAACTTTAAAAACGGCCCCAAAACTCCCAGGATATTTTAAATAATTTTAAATAATTGTGCACACAGGTTGGGTGTGACGGGATGTATCTCTATGCGCTATTCTTAAACTTTCCATTTTCTGTGACAGCCTGCACGCATATAAGCTCTCCCTTACAAATCAAACATGCTGAGAGCGCAAGGCTAGCCTGGTCTACAGAGCGAGTTCCAGGACAGGCCAGCCTGGTCTACAGAGCGAGTTCCAGGACAGGCCAGCCTGGTCTACAGAGCGAGTTCCAGGACAGGCCAGCCTGGTCTACAGAGTGAGTTCCAGGACAGGCCAGCCTGGTCTACAGAGCGAGTTCCAGGACAGGCCAGCCTGGTCTACAGAGCGAGTTCCAGGACAGGCCAGCCTGGTCTACAGAGTGAGTTCCAGGACAGGCCAGCCTGGTCTACAGAGTGAGTTCCAGAACAGTCCAGCCTGGTCTACCTACAGAGCGAGTTCCAGGACAGGCCAGCCTGGTCTACAGAGTGAGTTCCAGGACAGGCCAGCCTGGTCTACAGAGGGAGTTCCAGGACAGGTCAGCCTGGTCTACCTACAGAGTGAGTTCCAGGACAGGCCAGCCTGGTCTACAGAGGGAGTTCCAGGAAAGGCCAGCCTGGTCTACAGAGGGAGTTCAAGTACAGGCAGCCTGATCTACAGATAAGTTCCAGGACAGGCAGGGATACACAGAGAAACCCTGTCTCAAAAAAAAAAACACTTTATTTTATATTTTGTCCTATGTAAGTAAGTATATTTTATACTACTAAATTTTTCATAGAAAAATCTGTTCTTTAAGAGTTACAGAATGTGTTTGCAACAAAATATTTTCATATGTTTCTTAGTAGGAGACTAAAACTTCCTACAACTTCTTGGAAAATGTTTTCTAGAGGGTTCAGGGAATCCACAGTGAAATGCTTCCACTTGCTTTCTTTTTTTTTTTTTTTTTGTCCTGCTGTTTGTAGCGGGTAAAGCATGGTGTTTCTTCTCAGGGAAACAGCGACATCTACCGATTACACTCAGTCATTCCAGACACATGTTAGTCAAGGGGCAAGGGGCAAAAAGGTTACCTCTTCTTCACCAGAAAACTGGCATTACTTGAAGGAGCATACACTCATTTATTTATTGCTTCTTTTTTTTTTGAAGACAGGGCCTTGTGCAGTCCAGGCTAACCCCAAACTCACTGTGTAGCCAAGGAAAACCTTGTTCTTCTTATCCTCCTGCCTCCCCTGTCCAAGCGCTGGGAACGCGCCAGTTCGTACATGCAGCTGAACTACACATTTATTCATTGACCCAAATTTCTCACATTATTGAATCCTATAAAGAGAAAAGTGAACTATTGTCCCAGCTTTTCAGAATCCTGAAGCGTAAAGAAGATGCAATCCTGCAGTCCATGCTTGGCACTGTCTGGATTTGGTGTTTTCTTATTTTAATCATAAGAAACAAAGCGCTCTTTCCCTGTGACCCTCCAAGACAACGTTTCCAGAAAAGGCAGAAAATTTGATACAATAAGGATGAACTAGAAATCATTTTTAAAGTCAACGAATTTTCAACAAAAAAGAGAAAAATCAACCCCTCGAGTTCCCATATTCTGTCCCTAGTAAGCGCTTGTCCAGAATTTTCTGAGCATTCTGACACAGGTTTTCCTGGAACGTTACCTACCGATTCCCACAGGGGTGCGGACAGTGTAGTGCATACAGCTCAGGTGGTCCATCTGTGTACACTCCGTCATGTGGTGCAGGATAGAGGAGGCAAAGAACCGGAAGTTCTGAGCAGACCGAGGGATGTCCATGGTCCTTGCCAGGGTGAGAGTTTTCCCTGTAGGAAATGGACACCATAAAACGTTGCCTGTGTTTCCCACGGAGTTAGCGCTGGCCTCTGCCGCTCGCCATCTGTCCCCTGCTCATTTCCAGCCCATGGGAGGCTCCTCTTTACCTCACAGAGTTGACTCTGGTTGGCTCAAGCTATGAGATATTTAGGTGTGAGGTTATAGAGTGAGGTGCGGAGGACCTAAAATAGAGCCAGAGCATCTTTGTCCCGCAAACACCTTCTCGCTTTCATCGCGAAGCTACCAGACGACGCCATTTCACACACACTGGCTCTGGTGTGCCGGCAGCTTCGAAACGACGTGGTTGAAATAGTCGGGGTTAAAACAGCTCAAGGTGCACATCACGTATGAATGTGGGAGGTATCTTAAACATCCTCCACACACACAGGGGAGTCATCGGAAGAGCTATTGAGACCCTCAGCCCAGGATTCTGGTTTCTGGAGCGAGTCTATTTAAACTTCTCCCAGATGCCCTTCAGTGGCCAAGGGAGACGGTCTGCCCCCAAAACAGGAGCAAAAGAGAGAGAGAGAGAAAGAGAGAAAGAGAAAGAGGGAGAGAGAGAGAGAGAGAGAGAGAGAGAGAGAGAGAGAGAGAGAGTAGCCCACATGGTCAGGAACTCCCAATCCTCCTGCCTCTGCCTCAGCCTCAGCCCCCCACATGCTGCCATCACAGGTGGGCACCACCACCTTAACGTGGAAGAAACCTGCTCTTTCTGAGTGCCTGTCTGCTGCCTCCTAACTTTAGGTTGGCTTATAGCAGGTATATTTTAACACCACATGATTAAAGACATTATAGATTTTACATATTCACCCTATCCCCATGTGCTTTGGGAGGCAGGGAAACACGGGAGTAGAATGGTGACAATAGATGAGAAAATGAGCCGGTCTCCAAATTGTCTTCACTCTGGGATGCTCTGAAGAGAACAGGGAGATGGCATGACCACCCCCGTTCCTCCTGTCTCCCTATAGCCATACTCTGCTGTGGATCCCTGCAGCTCCTTTAACTAAATTGGCACGATGCATTTCCCCATCACTTAGCTTTGGGTCCAGCCACTGTCTCGTTTCAATGGGGCAGAGCGTATCAGCCACAAAACTTGGCCTTCTGCATCCTGCATGGTTTTGCCTCCATCTCTACTTTTGTCTTGATAAGCAAGTATGTAGATCAGCTTGGTGCCTCAGACAGGCTGATATGACTAACTTGCCCTTGAGTGTAAACCGTCTACCAAAAGGCAAGAGATGACCTGACAAAGTAGAATGGGGATGCTAGAGCCCATGGACTGCAGTTTTCGTAAGCATTCATTAAGACACACGTGTACCCGAGCCTAAGTCTCTGTTGGTAAAAGAGCTTGGAAGGCAGACAGATCCTTCCAGGGGGCCCCCCTCACCTTGGTCTTTAGATTCAGCCTGGGCTAACTCCTCCAGTGACTGCTCCACTAAATCAGCCAGTCGGTTCAGGACCAGAGAACGTTCCTGGGGGCTCCGGGACGACCAGGCAGGGAAGGCCTCTCTGGCAGCCTCCACGGCAGCTTCGATCTTTGAGGAGCAAACCAGAGATGAGGTCACTTTAGCACTGCCACTCCTGAGGGGCTAGCAGCATCCGGAATCCTTGGCTCCCTTCATCCCTGGTGGTCATTCTGCCCAAGTTTGGGTACTCAACATGTCCTCATGTTAAACTACCCACAAAATAGACGGCACAGGTGTTTATGTAATCAACAAGCAGCATAACGACAAAGGAAGGGCCATTTGCTCCCTGCCTTCCGCTGCCCTCAGGCAAATCCAACCATCTGAGTTCTGAGTCATTGCCACCATGGGTTCACAGTGATCCGCTGACCATGTGACACCATGTGCCAAAGCCTCTCCCATCTGCTGGTCCCCTTAGGGATTTGTTCTCAGGCCAACTCACATGCCGTGGCACAGGGACTGGACCAGACTCAAGCATGAATTTCTAGAAGCCCAAAGATAAGCCCAAGGATGCCCCCAGCTTCTGTGAATAAGGCAGCCTAAGTGGCACCAGGGATGGAATGGAGGATCTCAGGAGTGTCTGGGCTGCTGGCACCTTTCATGGTGAAGAGACAGGACTAGTCAGCAGTTTCAAAGGGCAGCCTGAGGACCTAGGGAAAATACCTGCTTATCACAGAACTGACAAATGCTTCTGGTATGCCCCATATAAAGAAGCTACAACAGTCAACAGCAACGACACTAGCAAGTTAATTAGGCAATGGACAAAGATGTGAGCAAAATGGACAGAAGATGTATGCCCGAGATAAATAAGGACTTGGAAATACGCCATAGGGAAATGCGCATGAAGTCAGTTTCAACAATCAAAAGATTCTGGGAGGCTGGAGAGATGGCTCAGTGGTTAAGAGCACTGGCTGCTCTTCCAGAGGTCCTGAGTTCAATTCCCAGCAACCACATGGTGGCTCACAACCATCTGTAATGAGATCTGGCGCCCTCTTCTGGTCCTAAGGCATACATGCAGGCAGAACACTATACATAATAAAAAATTTAAAAAATCTTAAAAAAAAAAAAGATTCTGGGCTGAGAGTGCAGCTCAGTGGTACAGCATTTTCCTAGCATGCCCAATGCCCTCAGTTTGACCCCACAGAACCAAGAAAAAAAAAGGGGGGCAGGAACAATAAAACAGTGGCAATACCAAGTGCTGGGAAGGATGCCAAAAAATTAAAATATAAGTAAACAAACAAACAAATAAATAAATAAAAGAGCCCTGTCATCCACTCCTGTCGGGGATGAAAAAGACGGGCACCTGTGCAGAACATGGCAGGGCCTCGACTCTTAGCCAGGAACACCCTCCTGGGCATTCATCCCAGAGAAACCAATACTTATCCTCACGCAAAGAAAACATATGCAGGCGTGTTTACAGCAGCGACAGTCTTAGCAGCCCCAAACTGCGGCCACCAGCTCTCTGTGTAGGTGAATGGTGGTCCGCTGTGGCATACCCATGTTTTTAACGCACACTTCTCTGCATTAAACGGAGCAAGCTGCTGCTCCCAGGCAACGTTCCGTCCCCCACAGAGCTGAGCTGAGGGACAGAAATACCACCGGCTACCGTCACCACGGCAGCCTTTCATTTCACAGATAAAGCAGTAACAGCCCCGAGGCCTAAGTCAGCCAGGAAGAATGGGGATCTCGGAGAGGTGAAGGCTGCCTTGCAAAGGGACTGAGCATAGCCATTGTCTCCCCCAGCATGCTGTTCGAAGGCAGGTCAGATGCTCGGGCTTCCAGTTCCGAGGTAAACGCAAAGACAAGAGCTGGGGGTGGGGAGGGGAACATGCGCCACCTCTACCAAGGTATCTAAAAGTCGGCCATCAAGCAACGTGGAAGACGTGGTTTTCATTTTAAAAGATGAAAATTTTCATTCATTTTCCAAAGAATGCACGGTTTGGGATCTAGTGTGGAAAAGGAAATCTGCCGCGATGTGTCGAATCTCTAAAGCTCTTAATTCAGCGCTAACCATTTGTCCAGTCTCACGTTCTCGATGTGATTGCATCCTTGGGCTGTTACAGGCACGTGGAGTGACTAACCCGGTCACTCACTGGCTAACTTGCATATCTGAGGAACTCTAACCAAAATCACAAAGTACTTAACGCTTCTTAAAGCTTCATACTTAGAGTATTGTGTGCTATTCTGTAGTAAGAAGGCTGAAGCACAGAAAGATCATATGTGACTTGCCGGAAGTCACAGGCAGTGTGGGAATATAGACCCAATCTGTGTGGGCCCCAAGACTGTTAACTGACACCCTATAGTACTGTGGTTCTCAACTTTCCTAATGCTGCATAAATGTATTTTTGTTGCTACTTCATAACTGTAATTCTGCTACTCTTATGAATCGTAATGTAAATATCTGATAGGCAGGATATCTGATATGAGACCCCTGTGTTTGACACACATGGGCTGAGAACCCTTTCTGTGGCAGAACAGGTGGCTTTGCCCAGCCCACGGAAGAGAAGCCTCTGTTGGAAGGGCGAAGAGTAGGGAGCTCCAAAGGATAAATACATGAAAACAGATAGGCCCTCTTGTGGCCAAAGTGTGAAATGCATCTGTAAGTGTTACTATCTCATTGCCTTTTCTCACGCACATGATTTGCAAGTATCTTGTAAAGTCATCAAAAACACAGCATTTGTGGAACACACAATATTTGCAAGCTGGACTGCTATATGTAGTAGGAAGTGCAAAGATCTGTTTTATTCTACTTCCTGAAGAAGTGCCCGCAGTTACCACACTCCACCTGACTTTGTTAGATTTGTTACTTTTAGCATCACTTTGGACTTTGGGACTGGGAAGAGCAGAAGAGCGGTTGCTTGCTGTCATTGGAAGCAAACAAAATTGCAGGTTACAATTTAACAAGATATCCAATATTTGTAAACTTTAGTATAGAAGTCTAAAGTGATATTTTTTTCTCGAGAAGATCGATTTAAAGTTTAATAATGAAGAAAAGAGCTGAATTTTTGAAGAAAACAGGCTTTGAGTATAGGAAGACTGAAATGATATTATAATCTAGTTCTCTGTGCCAAAAAATAATAAAACAGTATTCAGTTGATAACTACACACATATCAGCCACACTTACCATGGTAGGTACTTTTTGTTCTCTGTGCAATAAGTTAATTAATCAAATGAATCAGATATTTTACCAAATTCCCCTAGGAATCTTAATTCCTCATAACTAAAAAAGAAAGGAAAATGCAAAGGAGAAGACAATAACAGAATATAAGCCATTAACTATTTTTTTTTAATTGTTAAGTATGGTGAAAACACAAGAATCTAATTTTCAGCTCCGTTACTCAAATGGCTGGTTTTGCCTCACTGGGTATTTGTGGAGATCCAAGGAATTATTAGATGGTGGTTGAAAATAAAGTACTGGGCTTTTTGTGTTGTTCTCAACTGAAGTTTTTAAAATGTATTCTTACAAATCCGTGGAGCTAGCAGACACTTTGTGGAAAAGGATGCATTTAATATGGCAATAGTTCTTAAGAACAATACATTGCACTAGACACCTCTCATAGCCTGTCTGAGAACTACAAAAATTAAAACCAACTGTGTCCACAGCTGTTAAGTTGGCAATAACTTTCTTCTGTTCATAGTAAGCCGAGAGCCACTCTGCCTCATACCTGTCCAGTCACAAGATAAATGACCTTATGAAATTCTATATTTTTCTTCACCCCCCCCTACACAATTCCATAGTTTGTCAACACAGTAAATGCATTTCCATTTTCTAAGCAAAGGCACTCACCTCTTCTTTCCCGCTGTTTGGTACTTTGCAATATACTTCCCCTGTGGATGGATCATAAGAATCTATATATGAGTTACAGGGTAAAAACTTTCCACCTATGAAGTTTTCCAACATCAAAAGCTCCTTTTTCCCAGCAGCCATATTGAGGGGAATGCTCTTCGGCCTGTCCGGGAGCTCACTGCCCATGTCCTCAGGACTTTGTGCTGACACTCACCCAGCCCCAGTGTCCTCATTTGCATACCACAGACCAGAAGTCCTGCTGCTCTCCAGAGCATTCCAGATTCCAAACTCAGGAGAGGTCTTGAAGGCAACAGCTGATGCATTATGAGAAATAGATAGTGTGTTAAACTGACATCATCATGTCTTCACAGGCTCTCAGAGCCATCTGTTTCTCCAGTCAGCAATGGAGATGATGATTTCAAGGGAGTCACACCGTGTCCACTGTCTAAACACTAAGTGCAAAGTAGCGTGAGGAAGTTGGTTCCACAGAATAATTTTCTTTCTTTTTTTAAACAGCTGCTAAAAGATATTTGTTTATAAATGCTGCTGAACTGATCCAACATAGATATTTTGAAAATGCCTTGACTTTGAAATTTGGATCTAAGGACATGATGCTTTGGAAAGGAGTTTCTTATTTTGTTTTCACAGAGGATGAGACCCTGTTCATTTCTTCTATTCCGATATGGTATGATGGACCACGCCCTCCTGAAGGGTTGCTGTGAACATCTTCAGAAAATTGCTTCACTCAACTGCCAACTGAGATGAAACTAGCACACAGGTTATACCATGAAAGACCTAATTAACGACACCCCCATTCAGCAGGAAGCAATTTGGAGAGAAAAAACTGTGCCCATGTTCCTAAATATGGTTTATAAACGTTCTTTTACATTTAAAGGGGGATATGATATAGATATGAATAATTTGCATTAGTATAGATTTTGCTTTATTGATAGAGATTTAAGGTCAATTTTGTTATATGTATATGCATATTTCTGCTATTGATTAGGATATTGTGATTGTGTAGTTCACTAAAAAATGTAATGTATAATTAAGAAATATAGGTTAATGGATAATCATCAGTAATAGTCAAGCTTGTAGTCATGTTAGTTAGATTTTCTAGATATATAGAGATACATTCAGCTAGATAGACATTCTTCATATCTTTCAAAGACTGCAGAATATGGCATTTAATGTTTTAACAACTTAGGACTTTTCATGACAATGAGACACTCTGCTCCTGGCAGCACCAATCTACTTCAAGAAGAAGATGGGCATTGAAGAGGATCCTTATAGAGTTTGATAGCCATTTGGGCAAGAAACTGTTCTTGCCCGGACTATTGCATAAACTGGACACAGAGAACCGCAGAGAGAGGACTACTGAACTTGCCTAAAGGTGAGATGATCTTTCGGGGTTCCTGACTCATGAAAGAGTCTGCGAGACATTCTGCAGGACACAACAGATAGTGACTGAACTGACTTTGAATTTTCCTGCTTTATGGAAATGTATGCTGGATACCATGGGCCTGAAGGCTGAAGATGGATGCCCCAATGGTACAGAGAAACTTTGGATGACTGTCCAGGCAGCGAGATGTCTCTGTCATTTCTAGAGTTTGAAAGTTGCTTTTTTCTTGTTTGCTTAGGTAATATTGTATCTTTCTGGAGTCTTTGATGTAGTTAAGAATAGTTAGTTATAGTTATAGTTTTCCTTAGTTATGATAGATTATTGTAATTTTTACTTGATAACTGTTTTGTTATATGTAATTTTGCTGTTAAATTTAAAGCCTTCCTTTTTTTTTGTTTAAACAGGAAAAGGGGAAATGATGGAGGAAGGTAATTGGTTAATTATAATAAACTGCTTGGCTGGCCCTCATAGGTTAAAACACAGGTGGGAGGAGTAAACAGAACAGAATGCTGGGAGGAAGAGGAAGTGAGCTCAGATGGACAGCTCTGCTCTCTGGAGCAGAGATGTCATGCTCCCCTCTCCCGGATAGACACGATAGCTCTGCTCTCTGAAGCACATGCGATGAAGCTCCGACCCAGGATGGACGTAGGCTAGAATCTTCCCAGTAAGACCCGTGTTCACAGATTATTAGAGATGGGTTGATCGGGATATCAGAATTAGCCAGTAAGGGCTAGAGCTAATGGGCCAAGCAGTGTTTAAATGAATACAGTTTGTGTGTTGTTATTTCGGGCATAAGCTAGCCAGGCGGCCGGGGTGCTGGGACGCAACCCCGCCGCTCCTAACACTGCACCACCCAGTCCCACAGTTCATTCCTAAAGAAACACACAGGAGTTTATATTAATTATGAACTGGTTGGTCTATTAACTAGGGCTTCTTATTAACTCTTATATCTTATATTAACTCATAATTCTTGTCTGTGTTAGCCACATGGCTTAATACTTTTTATTAGTGATGTATTCTCATCTTGCTTTCTCTGTGTCTGGGTAACAACTGCAGACTAAGCCTATCCTCTTCCCAGAACTCTCCTATTCTGGTCGCCCCAACTGTGCTTCCTGCCTGGCTACTGGCCAATCAGTGTTTTATTAAGCCAATATAAGTGACCAATCTTTACAGGGCACAAGAGCATTGCTCCACGGTACTTCCCTTTCTTCTTTTTAAAATAAAAACTGTGAATCCAATTTCCTTTGTTTAGCTTTTTCCATAACAACTTGTAAGCAAAACTCTAAACAAACATTTATAATCCATTTTTTGGGGGAAAGTGTGCATAGTTTTGTAGTCTACTTCCTACTGATTGGGGGCTCTGATAATCTTATGGGGACCTAAAGAAAATTTAGGATTATGGTCAAGTCCTGACTGTGAAGCTTGATCATCTCAGCCAACACTCTCGAGGCTGTTCTGGATGTAGAACTCAGAGGAAACTCCAACAGAGGTCCTCTGAAATGTTGGATCATCTGGGCCATCCACTCCTATTGAAGATTTTTTCAGGGAATCTTCCTTAATCAAACCTGATTTTTTCTTAACCCAGAATGAATCCACAGTCTCTCATTTCCTGTGGAAACGAAAGCAAAACCTCCTCTCAAAAGTAACATATCTTTTGACTTAAATTTTGAAGTCAAGACATTTTTAAACTATATATGTTGGATTAATCCAGCAGCATTTATAATTGTCTTTTAGCAGCTGCTGCTCCTTCCTCAGCCATCAACAATTCAAAGACAACACAATAACATACAGCATCCAGAATCTCTGTGTATTTTTTATCTTTATGTGGCTTTATTTTAAACTCTATTTTTTTTAATTTTCGGTTTTTTGAGACAGGGTTTCTCTGTATATCTTTAGCTGTCCTGGAACTCACTCCTTCTTGAACTCACAGAGCTCCACCTGCCTCTGCCTCCCAAGTGCTGGGATTAAAGGTGTGTGCCAGCACACCCAACTACTCTCTCTCTCTCCCCCCTCTTTTAAAGGATTTTATCCTTTTTAATTTTTCTCCCAAGCCTGCATATATTTAAAATACACTGTAAAACATTTCGAGGCTTTTTTTTTTTGTCTGAATCCATCTTTATTGTGTATCTTTCTTTTTCTGACCACATGAGTCTTATTTGCCAAGCAATATAGCTAGGATTAAAGCTGTGGCTTTGAAGGCTGGATCCACCCCATTTCTTAGCTTTCTAAGAGCTAACTTCATGGTGGAGGTATTGGTGGGAGTCATGTTTAATGCCACAACTCTATGGAGTTTAAAGGTCCCTGCTACCACGAAGAAGCATGCTGTCAGCTATTTATAAACACTATTTAAGTGTTTGGTAGTGGGGCATCTTAAAAGAGCTGCAAGGTTTTTGCAGCTAAAGCTGAGTCAGGAAGCCTCTCTTAAATGAGACTTGCTTGCCTCTAGCAAACAGAACCCACCCGAGAAAATGCTGCTACCAAGAGGCCATGCTTAACTCTGTTCTTTTGTGTCTATAATTACTTTCCAAGTTTTCTCAAGTTTAATGTGGATGTAGTTGTCCATGTTAGGTTCCAATTGTTAGCGGAGACTGCTCATTCATTTCCCAGCCACCCTGACTTGAAGTAATCACACAGAAACTATATTTGCAATACTGTTTGCCCAATAGCTTACGTATATTGCTAGCTAGTTCTTATATCTTAAACTAACCCATCTCCATTAGTCTGTGAAACACCACGAAGTCGTGGCCTACCAGAAAAGTTTTGGCAGGCTCCAGCGGAGGCATCTGTCCCTGTTGGTGGCTACATGACTTCTCCCTGACTCCACCTACTCTCTCTCTCTCTCTCTCTCTCTCTATCTATCTATCTATCTATCTATCTATCTATCTATCTATCTATATCTATATCTATATCTATATATATATATATATATATATATATATATATATATCTTTTCCAGCCTGGCTATATTCTGTTAAGCTATTAGCCTAAAGCAGATTCTTTATTAACCACTAAAAGCAACACATATACAGAAGGACTTCCCACACCACTCTCTAATATTTTTCTTTTAGACATTACATTGGTCATATTTACATAAATAAATATAAACATCCATGTTTAAATGAGTGTGGTAATAGATACACCGTCAGGGTCCATCCTGAACCTAAGACACCATGGTTGGTTTTTTAGAGTTGAAGACAAAGAAATGTTTGAAGAGATGAATAGATGTTAGAGATCAGAAAAAGCTCTGGGAACTGTTGTGGTTTTTTTTTTGTTGTTGTTATGTGTGGGCATAGAAGTCTTTCAGAAAAAATAATCAAAATATCCTAAGAGTAATTAAACACACATATGGAATACCACTCAGGAATAGGCGGGACTGATTATCAACAAATACAACTTGGATGGGTTCCAAAGGCATTATGTGGTATCTGACTACCAAGCACAGTCTCAGCCATGTAGTCCAGCTGGCCTGAACCTCTGAGACAAGATACATGTACTATGGATGGCACAGTCAGAGGAGTGGAGGGCCTTTGGAGCCTGGAAGATGGTGAGTGGGTCTCAGGAATCAAGCACTTAACTCTATACATTTGAACTTTGGTTAACTTTGCCTTGGTTCTTCCCTCTTGGGAATAAATAACTAGTTGTTGATTTTTATAGGAGTCCACAGTTAAGACTTTATGCTTTTAACATTGGAGTTTTAGAAAGACTGAAAATTTTAGAGAAAATTGGATATTTTAGACTTGGCTATTTGTAATATTTTATATTGACATTAATTTGCCACCTTAAAGACAAATGTTCTAGTTGAAAAGTGATGTTCGTGTAATAAGTTGACAAGGGGTCAGTTGGCTAGTCTTATGTTAACTTGCTATGAACGGAGTCATCTGAGAGGAAGGAATCTCAATCGAGAAAATGCCTCCACAAGATTGAGTTGTAGGCAAGACTGAAGGGCATTTTCTAAATTAGTGATTGATGTGTGAGGGTCCTCGGTGCTATAAGAAAGCAGGCTGAGCAATGAGGAACAAATCAGTAAGCAGCACTTCTTCATGGATTCTGCCTCAGTTCCTGTCCTGACTTCCCCGATGGTGGGCTATGTGGAATCAGAAGACTGAAATAAACCCTATCCTCCCCAAGTTGCTTATAATATTTTATTACAGCCAGAGGAACTCTAAGACAGTGTCTCTGCATCCAGTCTCCTTTCCTGGGATCTAATTCAGATCATGAGACTTTACCCAGAGACATGTTATCTGATTCCAGCTAGTTATTTTTGTTTTCCAGTATGTGCTCCTTTTTTTTCATCCCATGTAGTTTTGTTCCAGGCATTACTACTACTATGACTAATATTATTATTTACTGTTATTTGTAAAGAGCATGCCATTGCAATTTGAGTCTACCATTAACAGCTTACATCAAAATGGATTTGCCAACGTTTAGGAACTATTAACAAAAACCCAGCTCATTCATAGTTTTTACCTTATGTCATTCTTCTGTAGGATGCCGTTCATGACCTCACATTACATGTGCTATTCTTAGCAATGAGCTTGATTCTTCTTGTTCAATGACCTCATTTGGGGGGTCAAGAATTTTGTACAACGGCCTTCTAATGGAATTTGATGTTTTCCCTAAGATTAGATGAGTATTGCGAATACTTGAGAGGAAGCCACCATTATATTATATATGCCGGTACCTGTGACCAACACGACTTCACCGCTGTTCATCTTGACCACCTGGCTAAGGTAGTATTCAACAGGTTTCTCCAGTTAAAAGTAATATCATTCAACAATTTTTCCAAAATGCATTCGCTAGAAAAAGGTCACACGCTTAGCCCAAACTTCAAGTGGTGAGGGCTAGTCGTTTATAAAATATTAGCTTAAGACCCTGTCAAGTTTGAGAGCTGAGCCTTGAATTTGGTATGAGCTTTCTAGCAGCCCAAGAAGCCATCAACCATAGCAGGTACTATGGGAGCCTCCTTGTTTATGTCTAAATGCTATATTTGTATGTAAAGAAACGTTCTAGTGGTGAAGCTTAACTCACCCCAGCACTGGGGACTGGCAGTCAAAGCAGTGGGGCTGGCTGGTTGACTCTATATGGAAAAGAGGTTGAGGAAGGGTCATCAAACAGAAGAGCCCCAGGGTCTCACCCAAGGCTTTAGGGACAGGTGGGTTCCTGGCATGGCCAATAATCAAACTGTCAAACACAGTTCAAAGGCCCTGATGTAGTCACACCAACTGGAGAGGTCCCAGCTCCAGTCAGTTTGGATGCTATGTCCTATGTCAATGTCCCAGAAGACACTACTGGTCTGCAACTTCAGTCTGGCCACCCGGAGAGTGGAGTTGCTGCAGACTGTGTACAGGCAGGGGGTACTGGGTTGATTAGAGTCCCTGTACAGCAGCTGATTGGAACTGGAGAAGTGAACAGTGCACTGGAGGTGTGCTCCTCTTCAATCTGCATCCCCACTCCTCCACAGCCCCCACTCAGTCCACAGTGCTCAGTTATTTAAAATTCATATAATCAAGATTAACTCTGTTCTTTTGTTACATGGAATGTGTGGAGTTGACGCTGCTGACAACCCAAGGTCTAATTCATTACTAAGATAGAAATATACTTATATTATGTTTCAGAAGATAAACCTAACCACAGGAACAGCAACTTCGACAAAAATGTCAGTATGTAGTCGCCCACAGGGCAGCTATAATATGCCATAGGATTATACATTCTCTTGATATGTTCTGGCTTATGTGCTCTGATATTATCAGTGCAACAACAAGCCCATTTAATGAACGCATGAGACTGCTATTTTAATATTAGTTTCCCTACTTATTTACGAACTATGAAAATTAGAAATCCCACATTCACGAGTCATTTCTGGAACATTCCCTTATCTGACCAATTACATTAAACCTGGAAACTAAACATGCAAAGTCCACATATTGGCACTTTTGGTCTCAAGCAAAGCAACTTAGGAAACTGATAAAGAATAAAACACTAAAGCAGTAACAAAAAATGAGAGACTTGAACTAATACCTAATAGTATCTGAGGTTACTGCAGCAAGACACGGGAGCTAGCCACGGGAAAAGGGAGTCTTTCTTTTCAACCTAGGGTGCTATGGTTTGAGTGCTTGCATCGCTTCAAAACCCAGGTTCGAGTTTAACACTCCAAACAGTATTTAGGAGGGAACTCCGGCATTAAGACTGCTCATGGCTCCGTCAGTGCCCTTGCAATGGACAAGAGCGAGCAGTCACCCTTTGTGCCACTGGAGCAGTGTTGCTCTGCCTGGTGAGGGGGCTGCAAGAGACATCTGGAAGCAGGGAATGTTTACCATACACCCAATCTACTAACACCCTCATCTTGGTTTCCCGGTTCTAAAGAGTTAAGAGCCACTCTGTCTGCTAAGACCCTGTGGATAACCTTGTGCATCATGGTTTTGAGTTTTTTTTATTATTAACCTTCTAAAGACATTCTGTACTTCTGTTCTCCATTGTTGTCCCTCATCTCTGTCACGCATTTCTCTGTCCTTTGAAGGGGCTGTCTTGGTGTCCCAGACTCACTACCATGCATTCAGGAGAGGACCTGTCTCACTACCAGAACTGGAACAGACCGTCTTCCTACTGCTGACTTCATGACTTTCATTAGTTCTGGCAACTTTTTGGCTGTTGTAACCCTGTGCATTGTTGAGCATCCATTCCCTGTATATCTAGAACTTTAAAAAATGAAAACAGACTTTCTCCTTTGACTTCAGACCATGAATTTCCACTCTTTCTCTGATCCACCTGGGTATGTTTTCTGATCTCAGTTCCAAGTCATATTTGTGTTCCACCTAACACCAGATTACAGTTTGAATTTTCTAACTTTGCCCTCTAGAAGGTAACTTTGTTAAACATGCCCGGCATTTTTTAAAAAATAACTTCTTGCTCACATCCCTACCTTTTAAATAAATATAGGCTTATGACATTTTCACCATCTATTTCAATTCTCCAGCCAATATTTCCATAACTACAGTCCAAGGAAGGAAGTTAAAAAAAACATTTAAGGCACTTTAAAGCAAAAGGTGACTTCTGTGTCTCTGGCCCAGAGCTGATTCCGCAATATTTAACTCTTTGCTGCTGCTAGCATTTACTCATGAGGTTAACAGTGTGCTCTTTCTGCACATATGTTCATTCTTTCTACTTCTGTATGGGATTCCTCTACAAAGTTTGCTCGCATGATTGACAAGTCAGTATGAGAATTTGAACATCTGTAATTATATCACTTAATAAATTTTCATTACGCATTTTGGGGAGAAAGTAAAGGTCGAGCTATATATATATATTTCAAGTGAGCCTTGAATTCATGATCTTTTTCAAATCTCATTAAATCTGGTTGCTTTTTCATTAATTCAATTACAGATTATTGAAAATAGTCTTAAAACTTGTTATGGTTGTTGAAATAGAAAATAATGTAGCCATAATACATCTCCATTGTTGGAATCAGTACACTTATTTCGATATATTCTTTTAAAGTCTATTTTACAACTGTGTTTACATTGCTAATTTCCTTTTTAAGATGGTTTCTCTGTGGAGAGGATACAGTCTGACAGGTAAAGGCTGATATTCACCGATGGGCCAGGGAGCTCTGAACACTTATCATTTTCAAAAGAGCAAAGTCATTAGCCCCTTCACTTGATTACTATTTATACTAAACTCTAATTTAAAATGCTAATTTTATCATGCTTCTATATAATACATATATGGGCTATATATCAAACCACTTCTTAGTTGCACCCTGAACTTTAACACCCTACAACTCTCAGCTCTGCTTTAAGTTCTATCCACTCCAGTGCTGGGAATATGTCCCAGGGACAATTCTAATTATGGTCAATGTTTCTATGGCTTTCCCAAAATATGGTCCTTTGACCTGTCCTTGCTGGGGACGGAGGGTTTGAGAACCACTACATCCTATCTACAGCCCGGTCTTGCAGAAGAGTCTATGGGTCTCAGGGGCAAACTAACACCAAAGTAAGGCAAGCAAGGCTGCATCCCGGCACAGGTCATGAAAATTACCCCTCCTAGACTAATTCTAAGCTAGGGTTACTCTGCTTCAGTTAAGTGAGTCAAAATGTTTTGTTACTCAAGTCAAGTCAAGGCTGTTTTCTCTAAGTATCTATAAAATTTCTAAATAACATATGACTAGGACACTTCTATCTTAGCAAGATCCATCTCTGCTGAGAGCTACACAAACGCTCTTCATTAAACAACTACGCATGAGTGCAATCACCCAGGAACTCCACCCAGCAGCACGATCAGGATCTGTGCAGGTGACCATGTGGATGCTATTCGCTTATGCAGCAGCAGTCAGATGGGGTGCTATAAACCTGGAATTCCAGGACCTGAAGGATGAAAGCCAGAGGACCAAATTTTGGAGTTGCTTGGGCTATACAGCAAGTTCAACGATGACCTAGGCCATACCCCCCCCCAAAAAAAAAGAAAGGAAAAAAAATTTTTTTCTAGCAAAAATCTGGCAAAAGAAAAAAAATAAAGAAAATCTAGCAAAATCCAAGGAAATAAATTAAAAAGCAAGAAAAAGAGGAGCTATTGAATTTGCAAATCCATCAATATCATGCCTTTTCTAATTTCTGAAGTCTATGATAGTGAGTCCTTCAATCCCAGGCTTGCTTCAGAACAACATCTAACCTAAATTTCGTTAGACTCAGGAAATGGCCCAACAAATCCTTATTAAGTCGATAAACCTTCAAATTGGTTGTTGAAACGCTGAAGAAAAGCCTGAGTCTTTCATAGGGAGCAGAGAAGACCAGATGTAGTCAGTAATTAATTCCATAGAAGAGCAAACCCAAGGTAGGGTTGAAGTGACTAAGACTCAGCTTGATTTACCATTAGCATAAAAAGCCCAAACCATGTCAGTCAGAAAATGCTTAGGTGAAAAGATCCCACACAGCAGCTGGGTCTCATCTGGTGATGGGGTAGACGCCCTCGTGAATGCTTAAAGAAAACAACACATTTTTGCTAAGGCGTTTTATTAGCTGGTTTGTCAACTTAAATAATACCTTAGTGACCTAAGGACAGCTTTCAGTCCTCTCAATGACACTTCTGAAGTAGACTTGTTGAACGGGAGGGACATTCGCATTTTCAACACAGAAGAGATGGCAAGTAGATTTACCATCAGCCAATCTTTTCTTAGTGTTAACGTGAAAAAGCACCAGGTCAGAGACTGACTACATCAAAAGCCCCAGTTAGATGCCCTTCCTTAACACATTCACAGGAGACTGAGAACAGAAAACAAAGACTGTTTTGGTTTGGCCAAAAGTTGAGTCCGTTTCATAATTTAAGTATCCTCCTATAATCCCACAAGTCTCAGGAAAACAGATACATTTTACTACCCTCCCCGCAAAGGGAAAAACTTTTGAAATGGAAGTATAATATTGGTCTTTCTTTGTCAGGTGGCAACTTGAAACTTTTTCAGGAGTGATTATTAATACTTCTTGGCAGCTAATTATAGCTTTAATTTCCTCGCCTACAAGACATTATCAACTGCACACTGTCTCCACAGCTGACACTGGACGCCTCCATGGCTGACTGTCTCTGCATCTGGAACATGGTGGACCCGTCACTCTTTTATCTGCAGAAGAAAGAAAAAACTGCCGCTATCATTTCAGACCCTTTACAAGAGTAACAGCAACAAACTCAGGGGACAGTGAAATAAGCTTTTCTTTTTCCTTCACTATTTTCCCCTTCCCCTGTCATGCTACTCATTTGTTTTCTAAGATAAATTATTCATATTAGTTATGGGCATACAGAAGAAAATCCAAATTACTGAAATTTCCTGGTTCAGTTCTGGCTATTTCCTTCAAAATGTCAACATACTCTATCATATATAAACCAGGCGGTGGTAGTGATACACGACTTTAATCCCAGCACTTGGGAGGCAGAGGCAGGTGGATCTCTGTGAGTCTGAGGCCAGCCTGGTCTACAAAGAGAGTTTCAGGATAGCCAGGGACTGTTTCCAGAGAAACCCTGTCTCAAAAACTGGAAAAAAAATTATGCTTAAGAAAATGTTACAACTACATTAATTCAAATTTTTGAATGAATTATTTCAAATACACTGAAAGCCAGTAATTTAAAGAAAAATAATAGTTTCTTCTATTAAACAAGACCCCCCCAATTTATTTGACCCCACATATATATAATACGTTTCTCTTCTCATCATTTAGAGACTATTGTAGTATAAATTTTAATTTCTTGTTCCACTATCGTGTGTTCCCTTAAGCCATAAAATCTCTGCAATCCCCAGGAAAGGTGAAAAAGACAAGATTAACCATGGACAAAGTCAGTGGCTTCTGTACCTCAGTGACAACACCAGCAGCGATGGTGGAACCGCTATACCGCAGCATAAACCTCCCCAGCTCCTTGAAGTCTTTGTAGAGCTCCAGAGCCACTAGTCTCTGTGTCTGCAGCTCTACCAGTGCATTCTGGCCCTTGGTGAGCAGCCTGTTAGGAGTGGAGGAAAGAGAAGGGACCGATGGATACGGGAGTGAGCCCCTGAGAAGTGAGCAGTCCACATTCAAGCCGTATATCAACTCAGTCTTCCAACCCAGGAAAGAAAGTTGCATGTGTGTATGCTTTAAATTCAAGGAAATTTTCTGGGTTAAAATGAACAAGGGTAATTCTAGATTTAAGAACCAATAGGAAGATGTCAGGTAGGAGTAGGGGTGTGTATGTGTGTGCACGTGCTCACTCACGTGCCGAGCCTGCATGCATGTGAACCAATATAAAAACACATCCTATCCCCTAAATGCTCAAGCACCCATTCTAATCATTCCCTGAAGAAATCTAGAAGTTTAGTTATCTAATAGAAGGAATAATACACAGTTTATCAGGATACTAAATCTAATCCTCTTTTAAAATGTCGTTATTTATTTTCACAGTTCTAATGAGTCACCCTTGGCCTTCATACACGCTGCATATATTATACTAAAGATTCAGCAGCAGGCACAGTGAGGGAAAATTCAAGAAGATAAGATGAGCCCATTTCAACTGAAAAGTTCTCCAAGTAATTGTCATACAACCCAGACACAAACAATCCCACAGAGACGAACATTTATGAGAGCCAATGAGTAGGGTAGAATCTTGTCTCTGCCACTTGCAAGCTTTGTGTCCCTTTGCTGATTCATGTGACTGCCGAGGGATAAGTCACGGGAAAACACTCATGACAAAGTCTAGAAAATATGGATCTTGAGAAATGCCATCCTTATAGTTCTGTGGTGTTTTCCAGAGTATCACAGCAAACACTGACATGGAAGCTAAGGGCTCCAGCAATGTGCCTCCTTCAAGAGACTTGCAGGCAGTCCTTTCCTCCTGAGGAGCAGACTGCCTTCAGTCCTCTTAGCTGGCACTCATCCCATTAACCCATTGGGCACCCTGGGCCTCTTACACAGGTGCAAACGGTGAGAATACTCAACGGCAAAGAAGGGGATTTTGGGTGGGATTCCCCATGGGGCTCAAGATGAGGGAAACCCCAAAGTGCTGGCAGCCAACCAAACTAGGACAGCCTTCAACTCTACCGAATTAGATCTGTATTCTGAAATACGCACTTGCATTATTTTATTTTATTTATAGTATGCTTAGTTTCTCAGACAGTACTTCCTGTGTCAGGCAAAGAAGAGCTGTGCAGACCTCAGTCTGGATACTAAGGATAATCAGAAAACCAACATGATCACCTACCATGTAGACGGGAAAAAGGAAGGTGCTAGAGAATATGCAGAAACTTTTTTCTTAGGCTAAGGGACAAGCTCATTGAGCAGGTGACAAAGTTAGAAAAGCATGAGACTGAAATCTGGAACAAGTGGCAGGCAAGTTAAAATTCTCTTTAAGAACACAGGACTAGCTTTTGTCTTTGGTCCATCAGTATCTGTGCTTAAAACATACATATACATCTGTACTTACATTTTTATTTATAATTCATATCACCATCATACATAACTTGAATTACATCTAACATTCCTAGACTAGAGCTTAAACATTTATGTAGGTGTTTGTATGATGCACATGTGTGTAGGTGAACGTACACATGGGTGTTCGGGCACGGGAAGGTGCAGGTCAGTCTTGGATAACATTCCTCAGCACTATTCATCTTGTTCTTTGACATGGGCTCTCAAGGAACTTGCCAATTGTGCTAGGCTGCTAGGCCGGTGAGCCTTAGTGAACTTGGCTCTGCCTCCTGGATGCTGCCATTACAAGTGGATATTAGGTCACCTAGCTTTCTTCCATGGGTTCTGAGGATCAAACTTGAACAGCAAGCACCCACTTTACCAACTGAACTATGTCTCCATCCCTTAAATGTTTATTAATACACTCTCTCTCTCTCTCTCTCTCTCTCTCTCTCTCTCTCTCTCTCTCTCTAGTCACTAAAAGCTAACTGGTAGAAAAACTGGACTCCATTTCCCTCAGTACATACATGAGCTTATCTGTAAGGAATTTGCTTACACTGTTAGTGTTTATGATTTCTCCATTAAAACACTTACTTAGGCTTTTTCTTTGTGACTTCACCAGTACTTTTGTTTAGGACACTGATCAATCGCTTAATCACAGCAGGCTCGCTGACGGTTTGGTAGTGTAACAGCACCTGAAGCAAACCAAAGAAGGCCACACTGAGAACTATTCGCTGTAGCAATTGCAGCCTTTCCTTTTGGCACAAGATTAATTACACTCAATCCATCACGGTGGCTCTCCAGCAGCCCCCACCCAGCCTCCACTAGCGAGGTGCTCCTTCGCATTTACCCTGCACTCAGGGTAAACTTTAGCAGGCTGCAGAGCCTTCTGTTCCCTTTTCCACTGCAAGGGCGAAGAGAACAGTACCTTGGAATTATTGCAAAGGCTAAAAAGCAGATATTGTTTACAACACTTACAGCCATGGTGACATCATAAGGAACAGCAGGGAAAGCATCTAAGCCTGAATTCCAAGCCTTTTATTTTATTTGTCTGTAGGTCAGCTAGTCCTTGGTGGTAAAACAGACTTCAGAGCATTGTGATGAGAAATCAACGGGATGAGATAAAGTGCTCAGAAGCACAGAAGTTCAACAAGTGAACTGTTTCATCATGAATCATGAGGGAGGGGATCTGTCATGTTCAGCAGTGATCACTACATCCACTCTTGGGCAAAAAGAATAAAAGCTCTTATATACCGAAAGAGATAAAGGGGAAAGCAGCAACATTTGTAAGCATACCTGAGTACCAAGCATTGTGTGACAGATTTTATAGATTAGACTGGGTTTAAAGTCTAACAGACATACATTCAGATTATTTTTACCTGGGCCAAGCTCCTTGACTTGTCTACCTGCAAAGTCCCTTACTGAAGCTCCACACACTACAATGAGGATGATCACATGGCACCTTGTATTAACAGTACCCAGCACATGGAAACATCAGATAACGGATGATTTGATACATCACGCTCTCTATGGCCATCCTACCCTGAACACTCCCGCTCTGGCATGACGTTAGATCAGTAGATCATACACTAAGTTCTGTCGACTATGTTTCACATGAAAGAAAGAGCAAAAAGTTCTGTCAGGTAATATGGCCATGGAGCTTCATGGAAGCTTGAATTTCACACCTCAGTCAGTGAAAGCTATAAATCGCCGTCTCTTCCCATGTCGGCTACCAAGAGTCCTCCAGAAATCACATGGATGCAATCTTCTGTTTTACAAGAAAAGCTTTTATGAAGAAAGGGAGAAGCTTTGGTGGATAGCAATCAAAGTCAGAATGCAGACTGATATTCTTATTCAAATAATAAGCCTTGAGTGTGCTCCCTGTACGTCTACAGTGTGAGAACAGTAGACCACATTCCCAGGAGGCTGCCTACTTTAAAGGGTTTGCAAACATTAGTTTGAGCCGTTCAGTTGTAGAAACAGATACTTCCTATCTAGAATTTCTAACCAAAATAGCTTGCACTTGCTGAAAAGAGAAAAGCAAGCCCAGGCTGTGGCTCAGAGGGAAAGTGCCTGCACAGTGTGCACTAGGTCAAGGCTTCATCCAAAGGAAGATGGTGCTGGGGGCTGCAGATGTGCAGACCTAGACTTGGGGAGCTTCTGAAAGTCCTATCTACAACAGTAATGGCACACTGAAACTCCAGTACTTCAAATAGGTCAACTGGTCTTCTTTTTCAATGATACTCAATGATGTGACATGCAAAGATTTCAATATAAGGAAGTCCTGAGCAGAGGGTGTCACAGCTGTAGTGGTGAGAACAATTCCAGTCAATGACTGCAGGTCCTAAACTATTCACTGTAATGTAAGTATGTAAGAACCCTCTTCAGGACCTCACACACAAGGTCTTTATGGCCTACCACATATCAAAGAAAAGGGGCACATGAACCTCACTGAGTTTCTCCTACTATTTGCTGAGCTGTAACATCACGACTAACAAGTGGGTTGTGGAAATATGGGGCTACATTTGATTTTTCCTTTTCTCTCCACAGCACCGTATATTAACTAAAACAATCTATTTACAATCAAGAGAATTATTGTATAATATCTTGATGTCTTAATGAATAGTATATGTAAAATCAAACTCATTCCTAATCTAAATCTACAGCACTGTGCCAACGGGAAGCTATCACATTTCACAGCGGAAGTGATGAAAGCCTGGGTCCTGGCTTCACTGTTATTGTTTACCTAGTGACAACCTCATGCAAGTCTCTACTCTGTCTGAAAATATGGACAATGCTAACACAGGTCCAGAACTCTTACTTACAACTCTGAAAACTCAAAGCATTTCTCAAACTCTATTATAGACTCATCTAAGAAGAGAAACTTGACGTGAGGCAATTCTGTCCTGTGTATCTCATGAGCTACAAACATTAACAAATTACATACAGAGAAGGTATGTGTTGAACACGGTGCTGAATATGGTCTCTCCCTATTATGAGTTCCATATACATGTTTACAATCAGCTTTCTAATAAAACCTTTAACACTCCTGAAGTCTGAAATACACTGATCTAAGGGCGGCAGGGACTGAGCCAAATCATCTAGTGCCTCATTAAACTATAATGTTAGGCAACAAATAAAAATTTTCCTTAAGTAGCCTGCTAAAAATATCAGTGAATATATGTGATTTGATATTCAATAAATGTGCCTATGTTGGTTACTGGGGATATAACAGGCTTTGTTTTCAACAGATGTTGCTAGGAAACTGGATGAGCAAATGTAAGGGAATGACGACAAAGTTTTGTCGAACATCATATATGAAACTAACAACCACATCAGGTAAACTGCAAGGCTCTTAAAGAAAACAGACAAAGGCTTCATGGTGTTGGCTTTGGCCCTTAGCTCATGGACATGACACCAAAGGTACAGATAAGAAAAATAAACTGGATTTCTCCAGAATTACAAAGTTTACATTGTAGGACACGAAGAGAATCAGAACATAAGCACTGAATAGGCCACACTTCTCAGTCCACTCAGAGACAGCTACAGGGTTAGTTTGGGGTGACGGTGCTCTGGAGATGGACAGCAGTGATGGTTAGCCCATACCGACAACAGACCGAGTTACATACTTAATGATGGAACTATAATTACAATTTAATCAATCTCACAGTATAAAGCTGTCATAACAACTAAGGGAAATTTACATTTACCTCTGTAAGTACTATTATCAGAATTGCTAACTAGTAATTTTAATTGTTTAAGAAGGACTTTGTTAATTTCTTTCTACCCAAGTAGGTAGATATAACCATGTTTCCCAATCACATTCTGATATGCAGCAGAGTCTCGTAAAGCAGTTGAAAAGCTTCATTTGATGCTTATTTTTTAAAAACTGCTATAGGTAAGAAGTGACTACATTGATATAAAAATAAGAATCACAAAACATATGACGACTTCAGAGATATATAATCATAAAATGAATTTGAATGTCCTAGTTAAATTTCTTCCTGGTTTCTCAAACACTATCATGGACTTTAAAAACTTGAAAGATCAATTACTATTCCTGCTTACTTCATTTTTTTTTCTCCTGAAAAAGCTCCCAGGCTCAGAATAAAAAGAAAATAAATGTGATTATTAAATCTGGTGTATATCTTTCTAGATTAGAATAAGATCTCGATTTGAAACAAATAGTGTATATTTATGTAAGTAACGGTTTTCCTGTATTTATAAAAACAAGAACACTGCATGGTAAAAGTGACTTTCACCTTCAAAGGGTAAGTGTTCAAATCCACTGAGACACAGGTTTGCTGTCACAAGTGTCTATACTACATGTACTACATGGGGAAAGAACTGCCTGTCTGTAACAACATGAGAGTGTGGCCTTAAGTCTCTGAGAAGAAAATTACACATGAAATAAGAAATCCTCAAGTAATGTCTCTCTGGGATAAAAAGCACCATGAAAAGGTCCCCATCCCACAGTGAAGCAGCAGTGGACTGGCCAACGGCACCCTGCAGAGCAGTCGGAGTTCACCACTGTGACAGAGCTCGGGACACACCTGCAGTCTCGGTGTGCACACATGTCAGGTGGATAGTGCGCGAGCATGAAAACACCATGAAGTCAAAACAGCAGACATCTAAGGATTTGCAAACACAGAATACTCTTATTTTCTGTATTTGTGTGACTTTCTAACCTTTAAAACTAATCTATCACCTTTATACTTAGAAATACCAAAAATAAGTATATTAAACAATTAAAAATGCTATGTAAGCTTTACTACCCAGTAAAAAGTCTAGCATTTTCCCCAGAAAAACTATGTTATTATCAGTTTGAATCAACTGATTATGAAGTATCCTCTCTTGAAAAAGTTCTCAGACTCAAGAATCAAAATAAGGGCTGGAGAGGTGCCTCAGGTTAAAAACACTGGCTGCTTTTCCAGAGAACCTGGGTTTGATTCCCATAATTGCCTGTAACTCGGTACCAGGGGATCTGATGCTCTTTTGGGCTCTGTGGGCATACTCATGGTGTGCAGACATACGTGTGGACAGACACCCATACACGGAAAATAAATAATAGAAAAATAAGAAACAAAAGAAGTATTTTCAAAGTGTAACTTATTTTTTTAAATTAGAAAAGATGTTGCTTTGAAACGATTGGCACATTTTAAGGTGAGTTAGGACTTCTCTGAGTTCACAGAAGCAAGGAACCTCATACAGGAAACTTACAGGAAATCCTTTGGTTATAGGAACTTCAATATTGAAGATGAGGATCCGGGCTCTGAAGCGAGTGCAAGCTTTGATAGGTTCTTTGGGGCCACAAAATATGCAGCCAACACTATAATAGAGAAAGAGAGTATGAATGGATTAGCACGAAGATCACTTGTAAGGAAACTAAAATAATTAAGCAAACAAGAATGTGTTCTAAGGACCGCCATCCCAAACTAAAGCACAGCTTCCTGCATTACAGCGTTCACCTCAGCACAGGAGACGTGTGTGTCAACATCAATTAACTCCATTTTAGATGGCATTTGCTAAAATTATGTTTGGCCAAATAAAATTCTGGCTAAAACATAACCAGTGGATTGCAAAGCTCATGCACTCCAACACATGCATCCTTTGTCTGATACAAAGCTCATGCATTCCAACACATGCACCCTGTGTCTGATACAAAGCTCATGCACTCCGACGACATATGTATCCTGTGTCTGATACAAAGCCCATGCACTCCAACACATGCATCCTGTGTCTGATACAAAGCTCATGCACTCCGACACATGTATCCTGTGTCTGATACAAAGTTCATGCACTCCGACGACATATGTATCCTGTGTCTGATACAAAGCTCATGCACTCCAACACATGCATCCTGTGTTTGATACAAAGCTCATGCACTCCGACGACATATGTATCCTGTGTCTGATACAAAGCTCATGCACTCCGACGACATATGCATCCTGTGTCTGATACAAAGCTCATGCGCTCCGACACATGTATCCTGTGTCTGATACAAAGCTCATGCACTCCGACGACACATGTATCCTGTGTCTGATACAAAGCCCATGCACTCCAACACATGTATCCTGTGTCTGATACAAAGTTCATGCACTCCGACGACATATGTATCCTGTGTCTGATACAAAGCTCATGCACTCCAACACATGCATCCTGTGTTTGATACAAAGCTCATGCACTCCGACGACATATGTATCCTGTGTTTGATACAAAGCTCATGCACTCCGACGACATATGTATCCTGTGTCTGATACAAAGCTCATGCACTCCAACACATGCATCCTGTGTCTGATACAAAGCTCATGCACTCCGACGACATATGTATCCTGTGTCTGATACAAAGCCCATGCACTCCAACACATGCATCCTGTGTTTGATACAAAGCTCATGCACTCCGACACATGTATCCTGTGTCTGATACAAAGCTCATGCACTCCGACGACATATGTATCCTGTGTCTGATACAAAGCTCATGCACTCCGACACATGCATCCTGTGTCTGATACAAAGCTCATGCGCTCCGACACATGTATCCTGTGTCTGATACAAAGCTCATGCACTCCGACACATGTATCCTGTGTCTGATACAAAGCTCATGCGCTCCGACACATGTATCCTGTGTCTGATACAAAGCTCATGCACTCCGACACATGTATCCTGTGTCTGATACAAAGCTCATGCGCTCCGACACATGTATCCTGTGTCTGATACAAAGCTCATGCACTCCGACACATGTATCCTCTGTCTGATACAATGGCTGTCTAAACTCATTTCCTTACTCACTTGATTTTGATGATATCCATCCCAACCACAGTAAGACTAACGTGATCGCCCGCTGCTGCCCAGTCAACAGGTTCATCATGCAGAGTGATTCCTGGAAATGAGTAAAAACCAAAGCCTACAGTGAAATACCTCTGCACGAAGCCATAACAGCCCAGGGAGTGTGGTGCTGTGTGCTCATCACTGTACTCATCGTTTTCAATTTGAATGGGTTAGGAGTGAGAAGTGGACCCGGCGTGGAGGAAGCACAGTTCCCCTAGACTTGATGCTCTAGAGCACCACCCTAAACACAATGGCTGGTATTTGTCCACAGCAGGCTGGGCAAATCTATCAAATATTTCAAACTCACTTACACGATTAAGCAACAGTCTCCCAGCAGACTTCATTCAAACACTGCTTCTATATTCATGGGTGCAGGCACAGTTAAGTAGTCCAAATTATTAACTTACGCCTAGTGACATAAAATATAGGACTGGCAAAGGTGGCTGGAAATATCTTATTCTCTTGAGCTGCCTTCCCTCCCTCTCATCTTTCCTCCCAAGGAAGTCCCAAGGCATATCCTAGCCTGGCCTTGAACTCTTTGATCCTCCTGTCTTTCATTCCTGGATTCTAGGATTCTAAAAGTGTGTCCTCATACTGGGAAAACTTTGTTTTCAATTAGAGAATGACCTAAATGAAGCCCGTGTTCAGTCAGAGCCTTTGAGAGTCCACCCATCTAGCCCTTAACTATTCTTGCTCAAAGACAACTTCTTCCCAGAGTCTGCACACCATGATTCACTGCAGGAGAGACAGAGTAAGAAAATAGCAATAAAACCTAACTTGGGTATACCCAATCACCTCAGAACAGCCCTGAGAGCAAATCCTCAAGGCTGTCTTTAGGAACAAGTTTCCTTATTCCATGGCTTTTGAAACAAATCCTATGTTTTCATTTTATGGGTTAGACTTATAGGTTAAATTACTTTTTTGCTGGAAGTTGTGCCTTCCAATAAAGACAGTGTGCAGGCCAGTCATGGTAGAACTGTTCTGGACTGATATATTTTTAATAAAATATAATCCCTTTATTTCTTCATAAAATCATATTTTTGGGCCTTATGTGAGATGCTCTTTTAGAACAATATTCTTGGCTTCGAAAATTAGTAATTTAAATACAAAATTGATTAATTTAAATATCAGTCAAATATCAACTAATTACATTTAATTTTTAAATGTAATCAAAAATGGCTATATGTGTCTACTAGGAAATGGAGACTTGAAAATATGAAGTAGTTGATCTAATAAAATAGAAACTATCTTTGTCTTAATATTTTTAAAGGGCTTTTCATATTTAATGGCCAATTTTCCAAAATACTTAACATTGTTTCTTCTTCCTCCCAACCACATTCTTGTCCCACACCTATTTTCTGCAGGTTTTCTCCTTGGTCAGACATTATTAAAGGGGCTTTCTTTGCTTTTTTTTTTCTTTGAATACTCCAGACACTTGATATGTTTTTGTCATTTGTGTTTTAGGGCTTTATTCAGGCATCCCAGGCTGGCTACCAACTCACACTGTAGTCTAAAAAGGCCCTGAAAAAACTGCAATCCTCCCTCCCTAGTTTTCCAAGGCTGGGGTTATAGGCACAAGCTACTAGGCTTAAATTTGCTGTCACTAGAGTTGCTGCTTCCTGATGGGAGTCACACACCTCCGTTCTGGGGGTAACAGGGCATCACAAGTGTACCTCACATACTTAGAGCAAAGAGCACACAGTTCCCTCTGGCAAACCTAGTGAAAACAGTGGGCAGAGCCAAGGGCTGGGACTGCCCAGAGACCAAGGCAAGTCTCAGAGCAGGAGCGCCTCTGAACTGCAGACTGGAGGGAAAGCTCAGCGTCTCCATATGGAGAACAGGCACACAGCAGGAAGGAATGTGCAGCTCTCACAGGTGACCACAGGGACTCAATATTAAGGCCTGTGGTAATTTTGGGACCATGTTCTTAACTCTCAGCTGCTGGTTATTTAAAATAATTTTTTTAGTTTATTCTTTAAAAAAAAAGCTCATTAGCAGACAGAAATTAGTATTTCCAAAGTGTTTTAGTTTTTGGTGAGTGTGTGAGTGTGTGTGCATGTGTGCATTCAAATGAGTACATTCACGGGGAGAACAGAGGTCAAGCTCAGGTGCTGTTCCTCAGGCACCAACAATCTCATTCTGTTCTGTCGTTTTGTTTTAAGGCAGGACTTCGCTGAGCAGTTTGGCTGCCAGTGAAACCCAGAGACGGGCTTGCCTGCCTCTCCAGACTGGGACCAAATGCCCATGGCAGCCTGTATGTGGGCTCTAGGAACTACACACAGCTCTTCTTGTTGGCAAGGTGAACTTGAGCAGCTGAGTCACCTCTGCAGCCAGCCAGTGCTGTAGGCCTTAATCCCCTCAAAAGCAGGAGCAGAGAGCTGCACACGCAAACAACAGAGCTACGGAAAGTGGATCTTCTTAAAGTAGACATTAGTTTTCAGCTAACGGGATACGCGTGGCCTCTGGCATGCAAGAATAGGGTCACATGGAAAAGGAATCTGTCGTTCCCATATGACCTTTAAATATAGGTCGAGCGTATTACCTAAATAGGTTATCTATCAATTCCTTAAAATACCTATGGTGGCTCACACATGGAAGGAATCTCAGCACATGAGGGGCTATGGCAGGAAGACCACAGAGCCTAGGCCTAGGTGATGGAGTGCCTGACTGGCATAGCAAGACTGCTTATCCAAACACCAAGAATGGAGGATGGGACTCAGTGGTATTTCTGCCCAGCAGGTATTAGATTTAACCTCTACCACTGAGGGAGTGGGGGTAGGAAGACAGGGCAAAGAGTGGCAGCAGAGTTTTAAAACTGGAAGTTTTAAAAATGTACACTCCAGGTTATAAACTTCCTAACCATAAACTTTACAACTATGAACACAAAGTATATGAAGAGCAATAGAGGGGTGTACTAAAATGTTAACCTTTCCAAAAGGTTATACTTCAGCTTATACTTACTATAAATAGTAGTATTCTATTATAGAACAGCTTCCATTTTACCCAGAAGTCACAGAATTAGCTAGAAGTCAGATTAAGGTTAAGTAGAACTGAGAACTTTGTAAGCTAAATTTAGATAAGAATATATACACACGAAAGCCTAAACTTGGACGGAAATAGTTATCAACAATCATCAACTCACACAGTTCACCTCTGAAGAAGCAGTGGAGGTGGCAACTTAAGTTAGCTCTACTTCTCTTTAATACTAAGCTTTTCTGTGTCGGTCTCTTATATTTACCTTAAAGACAGAAAGGGAGGGGTGAGCAAAGGGCATCATGTCTAGGTATAAATGTGATCAAAGCTGTCATTTGATTCTGAAATGTAGACTCCATGGTGACAAGCTGCCTGCTACTGACCAGCTACACTATCAGGCTGGATTCTTTAGTTTCTTCTACAAATTATAATTTTGTAAGTATCTGTCTGGTATATATACAGCTGACTCAGTCTTACACCAGATTTTATGACTCAGTGCCCCAAACAGAATACTACCAGGGTTAGAATGTCAGATGTCCACACAGCCGTGTGCCATAACAGAAGAAAAATCGTTTAATGCTTTCACATGATAGTGTTCAACAGTCAGTATCATTTTGACAGTGAGTTACAATTTCAGTAAGAGGATATTTACTCTGGAGTTAGAACTAGACTACTGAAGAAGAGATCTGCTGTCTCAAGACCTGTTGGCAAAAGCGTGCTGCACACTGGTCATACCTTTTGCAGTACAAGTTTCATTGGGTGGCATTGCTAACAGTCGGTCACCAGTCTGGACATAACCAGCTTCAATTTTACCAGTCACACAAAAGCCAGATCCTTGATCTGAAAAACATACCAAGAGCATATGAAGCATATAGTAATGCTATCTGAAAATTAATACTGTGACATTGCTTTCCCACATAAGTACAAAAGGCCAGGAGTTAAATACCAACCAATATCATGTTGGAAACTTAGTATCTCTTCTAAATATTCACACTTACTTCACATTCCAGTTTTTCTTACAAATAAAATTATTCATATTATAAAAAAAGAGGTTCATTCCTTTCCAAATGTTTATTGAATGATTAGTAAACAGCAGGCACTCTACTAAGCTCCGGGGTAAGAATAGGCCATGTTCCATAAGAAACTTAACCCAGTAAAGAGAAAGACAAAAGCAAGTGAACTCAAGGACCACAAATGTGATTTAAAATAAACAGAAAAACCGCGCACCTAAGAATTCATGGTGGCACACTGGGTGTAGCTCACTGGCCCGGCACATGCAAGGCTCTGGGTGAGAAAGGGTGGGAGGCAGAGAACTAAGCAATAAGATGCTATTAATAGCTTTGCTTAACTTCAAATGTCTGTGGAGTCAGGTAACAGGCTCAGGGTAGAGACATAAATGTGGGCAGTAGGGGAACTTATGGACATTCCTTTATGAAAAGCGTGGAAAGTAAGAGAAAGGAGACATGAGAACACTATTTTGGAATCTGAAAATGAAGCCCACACACTCAGGTCACAAAAATGAGGTGGCAGGAGAAAGTGGGTCAAAGAAAACCAGGAAGAAAAAAGTCTCACAATGGCTATGACAACAACTATCATCAAAAAGAATGCAAATTTAAGTACAGCAGGAGTCAGAACTAGAGAGTGTGTGTCACCTCAGGACACGCTAAAAGGAACAAGCAAGGTAGAAGCTGGGAAGTTGCACAAAGAGCGAGCAGAAAGAAAGCAACTGCTTCAGGTGTTTCTAAGAGATAACAAGCATTTGAGAAGCACTATCATATTCCCGCTAGCACCACCTCTCTGGAGACTTACCTCGATTCCCTCCCATCCCTCTGCTCACATTCATTTCTTACTCATTCACTAAGCGTGCATTGTGCCAGGTACTGGACTAGACTCTGCTTGCCTTCAAGGGTTCACCAAATAACCAGCAGAGACAGCACTGTAATAATGAATGCCATGCAGAGTAGGGGAAGGAACATAGTGGGTGCCTTATGGGTGGGCATAGAGTAATCTGTAAAACTAGTTCAGTGCAAATGCACTCTACTTCTGTGTGATAATGGAGATTTAGGAGACTACTGACATCTTTATATTACCAATACTTCATATCTTTTTTTTTGGTTTTTTGAGCCAGTCCTGGAACTAGCTCTTGTAGACCAGGCTGGCCTCGAACTCACAGAGATCCACTTGCCTCTGCTTCTCGAGTGCTGGGATTAAAGGCGTGCACCACCACTGCCCGGCTTAGTTTGTATCTTTTATTCTATTACCTTTCTATAGATTTCTAGATAGGGTCTTCTACATATTTTTAAGCTAGACATATTCTTAGGTACTTAGTATAACACCTTCTCCACCAGTCTGAACTTTTGCCTCCCTCAGTTCTAGGGTACAGATTTCCTAGTTTCTTAATCACTAGTCTTTTATCACAGTTAATGGCTCTGATTTCTCATATTAAATTACCCTTTGTCTATGTGATACTGTCTCACTCAGACTGACACAGGTGGGTAGGAAACAGGCAAAGAAAGGAAGGGATATTAAAGTATGGAAATGGGGAGACAGCGCCAATGGGATCTTAAAATATTTATATATTTTATCAATTTTAAAATTATATTTAGTGTCTCTGAGTGTGGTGACTGAAATCACCGCAATTCAAGTGTGTGATGTTCCGAAGAAAAGCTCAGGAGTTGATTGTCTCCTTCTGCCATGAGGGACCAAGGGACGGGACTCAGGCTGTCAGGCTTGGTGGCAGGTGCCCAGTGAGCCATAGGAAATGATGAGTTGTCCAATTTGTTTATGGACAGGAAGATAACGCTTAGGTTTCTTTGTCCCTGACAGGTGAACACAAAGTGGGAAGTGGTGTGTAAACTGAAGGGTGTTCGGGGCTCTAGGACTGCGCCGTGTGAGGTATCAGTGACAGTGTAGTGATCATCCTGCACTCATGCAGAGAGGATGGACCCAACGACGATAGAATAAGGAAACGCGACACAGGCACTCTGCAGCACAGCACTCACCTTTGAAGACGTCCGACACACACAACCTAAAAGGTTTGTCAATGGAGCGTTGAGGGGGCTTGAAGGAATCTGGTAGAAAATCACAAACATTTGAATTTAAATTATGGAACATGGACATTGCTCAGTGGATGAGCGCAGCTTACACAGTGGCCTGGTTTTGATTCCCAACACCTTCAAACTCCCCCTCCCCCCAAAATTATTTTCCCACTATCTCAAGAGTGCCCATTATTGTCTGCTTCTAGAAAAAAAAATTATTTTGTAAATATTAACAGTAAAGACTGTCATTCATATACTTTACATTTATAAACCATATTTCCCACATATCACTTCATTTAATTCTAATAGTCTATCAGACAGGGAGGGCTACCTCAAACCTCCTAACATGGCTTCAAAGCACTGAGAATTACTTTAAATAGAACACATGATTTCAAAACTGAAAGCCTAGTTTCTCTGATTACAAATTCTATGCTTTTTCATATACATTGTGTCTCTCATAAAGAACACTAAATAATAATTAATATCAGGTTTATAGCACATCAAAACAGCATGGCAGCAGTGTTCTTACCAATCTGTTCTAATAAACAGGAACCTTTATACCATGTCGTGAGCTCACTTGACTGTGATCTTGTGATTAAATTTTCACCACTGAGACCACTGGTGGGGATGAAAGCTACATCACTCTCCTATTAACAAGAGGGAGATAGAAACTTAATTACCGCATTACAGAAGCAAACATGCAGACTCATCACGACTACAACTGAATCAAGTTTGCAAAATGAACAGCAGCAGACTTGTGAAAAGGTAACAGGAACCAGCGAAGCACAGCCCTGAGGTTATCTCAGCCAGTATTTTTCAATTTGGAGGAAATTCAAAGTTTTTCTTCTAACCATTAAAGCATATTTACTCACTGATGTAGACACATTGCAGATTTTTGCTGGATAAATTCTTTTCTACCAACATGCCTTCATGACATCCTTAAACTTTACTACCTAAGCTGGTAGGTGGGAGAAAATCTTATTTACAGAAAGCTCAGGCTAAATACTCAATATATACACATTTTAAAAGTCAGGCATCTTAAAGAATATATTATATACATATACCAGAAGAGAAAGAAAAAAATAAAATTAAATATATTTAACAAGATAATATCAATACAGAAGGAAAGGGTGGGAATAGATATAAATAATACTAAGGGTTTATAGATAAGCCATGAGGTATCATATTATTTTATATTTTTCTAAAATTACATATAATATATGTAAATGTATGTATATACATATAGTTTTAATGACATTATGCCACTTGGGTAATAATACTACCCTAAGAGCAATAGACTAACAAAAACTCCAGTATTAGACATAAGAAACATTTCAAGTGTTGGTAAGAGGAGGTCAAGAGATTCCCCAAACAATAGAGGGTATTCCTGTTGCCACTGACCTATCACCCAGAAAACCCACAAACTTCAGACATGGGGTTAGGAGGGATTGAACTGGATTTGTCCTTAAAGCCTCCTCCCTGTAAACTAGCTAGCACCCAAGGGTGGGGAGCAATCAACAGTCCTATCCAGCTGAGACGCCTCTGAACCACTGTGATGAGCGGCATGGGACGATAACCGTACGTACATTAAGGTACAACAGAGGTACTTCCATCTCACCAGTAACAAAGAGCTGTTTAACTAGATTCAAGGCCTGCTTAACAGGAGAGAAATCATGCCTGCTCCTGGAACTATCCACCCACCATGGCTAGTGAGGTTATGGATCTTAGAGAACGTTGCCACTTTTCTAAACCAGCATATCTCCTAAGTGCATTCAAAATACTTATTCTTTTATCCCTAGAAAACTGCAGCTTCTCAACCTCATGAAAGAAGCTTCGCATTGCTGCAGATAGAGCCCATCACAAAAGTTACAAATGACCCAAATGAAGAGAACAAATGGTTGTAGGGTGCCAAGCGCCAACTGATACACCTACAACACAATCCCACACACCTAAGGCGCAAGAAACATGGTGGAGGATGGGACAGAAAGACTGTAAGAAAGAGCCAGAGGACCAGGAAGACTGCTGCAAGATTGTCCCCTAGACATGACAGGGAAATGACATCCATGATACCTTAGTAATATGTATGCTGAGTAAGACCTAAGCAATGATAAAACCAATGTCCACACTAACACCCTTAGACAAAGAATAGTCAACTAAGGAATGCTGAGAGGGAAAAGAAGTCTTCCCCAAGGAAGAGTCCCCTAATTGATTAACCAGTACCAAAGAAACAGCCCTGGAATCATATACATACAAGCGATACTAAGTGGACTCAGCAGGTTTTACTATATATCTACGCATATATATCAAAATTACACATATCTCAAAACAATAACGCCTGACAAAAAAAGAGGCCATGACTTGGATTTGAGAGTGAATGGAGAGGGACGGGGATTGGAGGAGGTGGAGAGAGTAGAAGGGTGAGGGAAATGATAAAATATTTTAATTAAAAATTATAATATATAAAAATTTTAAAGATCAAAAAAGAATATTAACATAATAACTTGTTTTCTTATATCAGTAAAATAACTTAGAGATATAACTAAGCCAATTTAATTTAAAATTATCATACCTTAAAACCTGCTTGCTTAAGAAAATGCCCAAGTTTTCCAGTAATCTCTTGAAATCTTTCTTGTTGCCAATTTACCTGACAAAGATTCAATTTATACTTAGAATTATACATGAAAATATGAAACATAAAATCAAAATTTCTATAATAAAATGTACATAGCCAAATATATAAAATATAAACTAAATTTAAACCTCAGAAAAAAATCTTACCATTAATATTTTATTTAACTTTTAATAATCTAAGATTAACTCTTCCTAAAACAGGAAGCCAACAATTTCTAACAGTTAGAATCTACTAGTTATGCTAAAAGTGATTTCAAATTTGGAGAGAATTTGATTTATTAAATAGTGCTTTGAACAAACATTAGACTAAAATATAAGGACTAACACCCACCTCTGCCAATCATCCTAACCAAGTATGGAGAGTCAACTCTAGGTTATATGCAGAATTTATGACTATTTACATCAGTGCCTACAATTATGTGGAAATACATTCCACAAGAGGAGTGTGAGCAATGAAGTCCTGACTCTTATGTAGTGGCTAAAATACAAGTACATATCAAAAAGCTTTCTAGTTTTCTCTACGTTTGAAATTTTTCATACAAAAATTCTAGAGAAAAATTAATACTATATGTAATAATAAACTACAGAAAAACTAACAAGGAATATTGGTGAATATTTATCAAAAGCTAGGGTAAAGAAAATACCTAAACATAAAAATAAACAAAATAGATATTTTTATGTCCAAGTAATCAAAATGGAAAGAGCAAACTGTACAAATAATTTCAAAAGGAAAAATATACTTAAATATTATTACTATACATAAAACAATGATGTTAACAAATGAAATATGTTCTGTATATTAAATTCAAAAATAATTTTTTCATAATAGTTGATTTGCCAGGTTAGGGTCACAAATATACCATACCATATGTGCTAAGAGTAAATAATCAGCACATTTTCAAAGGCACTCACATCACATTTGGTAAATTTCAAAAGCAATATGGCCCGAGACACAGAGAACAAGCCATTTTAAAATATACACTCATATATACCATAAAACAACTAGAAGTCTTCAAAATTAGATTGTTTAAATGAATCATATCATTAACATAGCCTACAATAAAGCCATAAAAATTTATTTATCCAAGAAAACATTATAATCCAATGGTTGTGATGGAGAAAGAAAAAATAAAAACCCATATCTATAAAAATGAATTTGCACTTTTATATGTACAATGTATGTATATATAAAGTACAATGGATGTGTAATGAAATGGTAATTGAAAAGTTTTAATTTCCAAAAAGTCATTTTGAAAATGATACTGTTGATTAAAAATTAATAATACCATGCTCCATTAATTAAAAGAGAGCAAATTTGTATTTCTAGATATGATAACTAAGTTATTTGCATTTCTTAAGTAAATCCCTGACTTATATCTGTGGGACTCTACAAAGGCAAAATAGTACCCATTTAAATTTTTTTAATTTGTTTATTTTATGTGCATGAGTGTTTAGCCTCATGTATGTGTGTGTGCCACGTGACTGTCTAATGCCTGTAGAAGCCACAAGACAGTGTATCCCTGGAACTGGAGTTACAGATGGTTGTGAGCTACCATGTGTGTTCTGGGACACAAACCCAGGTCCTCTGAAAGAGCAACAGATGCTCTTAACCCCAGAGTCATCGCTTCAGCCACTAGAATATCATCTTAATCAACATTTGAAACAAATTCTCACAGAGTCCTTTAGCTACCTGATCCATTTTATTGACAGCCACAGCAAGCTGTGTCACTCCAAGAGAACGGACCAAAAGGCCATGCTCCCGCGTCTGTCCTCCAGTCTCAAATCCAGCTTCAAACTCTCCCCTGCTGGCATCAACAACTAAAACAGCTACATCAGCCTGAGGAAGGAGAGAGAATCAAAGCTAGAAATAACAACACACTCCTTTCATGCGAAGGACAGGTTACTCAATGAACCCCTTGGCCAGATTTAAAAGCAGATTATAACATGACCCCAACCTGAAACCAAACACCAAAGCAAATGGGAGAATACCATGATGGCTTAAAAAAATTCAATACCTATTATAGATTCGTGTGACACCAATAATAATGACATAAACAAGAGGAATAGAGTTGGCAAGATGGCTCAGTAGGTAAAGCTACTTGCTGCCGAGCCTAACTAGATGAGTTCAATGTCCTCAATCCACACAGTGGCATGAGAGAACTGATTCCCACAAGGTGTTCTCTGACCTCCATACAAATGATGTCTCCCAAGCAGAGTCTCTCTCTCTCTCTCCTCTCTCTCTCTCTCTCTCTCTCTCTCTCTCTCTCTCTCACACACACACACACACACACTAAAGAAGAATAAGAAAGTCTATACTTGATTAGTAAAAATTAAAATGTTTAGCAAAAGGGGGGAAGAGAACATAAAATTAAGACATAAAGATGACCAATAATTTCAAGTGTCATCTTTACCAAAAAAGATGAAGAAGAAAAAAAAGGGATACAGAGTCCTATAGAAAATTAGCTAAGATATAAGCCAGGGATTTGCTCAAAAAAAAAATGCAAATAGCCAAAAAGTTTAAATTTAAAAAGTCCCTCATTTAAAAAAAAATCAAAACTACATATTCACAGACCCTATTTTTAGATGTCACAGGTTAGTGATTTAAAAGACAAAATGATTCAATGGAGGTAGCAGGAAAGTGTCCTTGAACACATTTGTTATGGGACTAAACAGCCTACCAAAGGGCATTTTCAAAGTATCAATAGCCCTAAAACTGTGTACATTTTACTTCCCATCAATTCCATATTTAAGAATTTATCTTATAAAAACAAATATGCTACAAACCATATTCAGATATGAGAATATTATCTAAAGTAAGACAAATTATGTCACAAATCACCAAAGGTCGCAGTTCATCTTCTGCAGCTACTAAAACAGAACCTTGTGGGTTATGCACAACTGGATGAAGTTGCATTTCTGTGACTGGTGTAATAAAAAGCTAAATAGCCAATAGCCAGGCAGGAGGTATACGTGGGACTTCTGAACAGAGAACTCTGAGAAGGAAGGGCAAGTCACCAACCAGACAGAGAGAGAGAGGAAACAGGAAAAGAGTAACACTACACGGCAGAACGTAGATTCATATAAAATAGGCTCTAAGAGCTAGTGAGACAAGCCTAAGCTAAAGGCCGGGCTTCAGAATGAATAGTTCCCACGCCGTTATCTGCAAGCTGGCTGCTGCTGAAAGCTTGCTGCAGTATCACAAAGTTCTCCGTCCTGTGACTTAGATATTTCTCCTTTCCTACACAAATCCACAAGACAGAAAGAAAAAGTTCATGTTCCCTGTCAGCCTTCTGGAGAGTTCCCACAACTCCTGGCTTAGCCATTCTTCATCCAATTCTACTTCCATCTTGGGGAAATAGCTTACAAAATTTTGCAAAAAGAAAAAAAATGCCCCACTGCGCTTCTTCCAGGCCCATTCTTATCAATTATTTCTGTCAATGCTTTGTCTGGATATTTTTTGAAGAGTGCTGCTCATTTTCCCTTACACAGATTCTGCTTAGAGTTACAACTGTCCTCAGAGACACTCAGATCACAATAATTAATGCCTTATATTCCCCTCCTGAACCATCTGAGACTGGTAATACTGTCTCAAAGGTCTGCTGATATTCCATTAAGTGCCCTGGCCTCTTGGTACAGTTCACAATAGCTTTTTAGTTGTTTGACAGGTTTTATTGTTGTTTTCTGTACTGTGTAGTTTATAAGAATTTCACAAAGATTATCATATAATCCTTATATGATATAAAACAATCATAAAGTAAGTCTAGAAGCTACACATAATACCACATTCTTTACAGAACTTTATCATGTAAATTATACTTAGCACCCATAAGCTCGGCATGGTAGCCTACACCTATAAACCCTGCTTGTGGAAGGTAGAAATGGATCTCAGAGTTGGAGGTCACATCGAGAGTTTGAACTACATAGAAAATTCTAGGTTAGTTTGAACTCACAGCAAGCTCTAGTCTCAAGAAAACAAAACAACAAAAATAGTATTCAGGCACTGAAGGGACAACCTACATATTTTCATCTTTTACTTACTCAAATACTCTTTCTAGCTTAATTCTACTTCAGAGGGTTCGTTATCATGCTAGTCTTTAATTTTAGCAATAAATGGGGTGGATGGGGTGTTCAAAAAATCTACACTTACATACCCTAATTTTGACACCAGACTTCCTATCTCTGATACTTCTGCAGCTGAAACATGGCGGGAATCTTAGATGATACACAGAAGTAGATCATGAAAAATATATCTCATTTTTTAAACCTCCTAAAAGTAAATCTTTCAATTTGAAAATATTTTATGAGTTAAAATCCCGTAATTGTTAGCTTGGTGGCTGTCAAGAACTGAAGATCAGTGTGGCACCTTCAGTTGAGAAAGTGGTACCTGGGCTGCTCCTGTGATCATGTTAGGAATGAAGTCTTTATGGCCTGGAGCATCCATTAAGGTAATAACTTTGGTTGTGGTCTCAAACTTCGTCATGCCAACATCCATTGTTACTCCCCTTAAACAAAACACAAGATGGTTAAAATCTATTATATAAGTAGTGATGTGGGCTAGACCTCTTAATAATAAGCTAAATGACAACCTAAATTCTTCATAATAATAGGAACTCTTTTACATATTTATCTTGTATAATAAAGCACAGGATTGAAATATCAGCTATAACCCATTATCCCTGTATGCTTTGAACCAAGACTATATATATAGCTTCCTCAATCAAAATGATAGCTATTTTCCATTTCCTAATGTTTTGCAAGACACTATAATTGTGAACAAAGAAAGTTATATAAACACATCTCTAGAAAGAAAAATACATAGAGAAAAGATAATGTGGCAAATTATATTTTTGAGGAATTAGCTTTTCCAATGTTCTAGTGTTTGTGTCACTATTAAAGAAATAAATACAGAAAACTTTCACTTGCAAATTTGTCAAGTTAAAATTTGAAAACAAGAAAAAAATCAGATGCCCAATTTTTAACAAAATCAAGAGAGATAAATGACAGGTTTTTTTCATATTCCATTTCATCCTTTTTTCAATTATAAGAAATCCTTAAAAATGGCTAGAAGAGCCCTGAGTCATGTGACCTTGGAAACGTAAAAGGTTTGCTCTAGACCAGTGGTTCTCAATCTATGATCACAACCCCCACAGGGGCTGCATATATTACAGTTTATAACAGGAGTAGCAATGACAAAATTCCATGGTTGGGAGTCACTATATTAAAAGGTCACAGCATTAGGAAGGTAGAGAACCACTGCTCTAGACCATTCAAACTGAAAAAGATCAGCCTTCCTTCCATAGCAAGCGTCCAACACTACAATAATAAACTAGAGGTCTGCCATGGCAAAGGGATATGGGTCTCCTTAGTCAAGCCATTTGAGCTTGCCAAAGTGATGCCTAATCCTACTTAATGTTCTCCCACACCTAGAGATTCATAGCCTTTCATAAGAAAATGAAAATGTCATGCAGCTTATTAATTTCCAAATATTTAACATGGTGGAGTAAAGAACATGTCAGTTTTTAAAATGTCATCTGGCAACATACAGAAGAAACCTTTTAATATGTACTCAGAAACTTCCGCTGTCTATAGAACGGAGGAATAGTCTAAATCATAACATGGTAAGAAAGAAAGCTAGCAACCATAATATTACCGAATATGCAGATGTTACGGCTGGACATCTCCAATGCCTGGCCATTATAGGAATGAGTGAATAATTAGCTCACTTGCAGCTCAACACTGACACATAATTGGCACATTTTACTAAGCCCTCCAGCTTCAATTTCACTCTTCTCAGTCTATTAATCCACATAATGAGGATACACAAAGAAAACAAAAGCCATATTCTTTGATAATCTGTTAAGCACGTGAGAATTACTTGGGCTTCTGATACTGACATCACATATAGTTCCACTGTTTTTCAAAATATGGCAAATAACAGGTTAAAGGGTAGAAAGCAGCTTTGCAATAATAGAGAGAGAAAAAGATAACCACCTGAGGGAGAAAGGCCACGATGAGCCTAATACCCAGTTATGAGAAGCACTAAACATTAATATAACCTGCTTTACTGAGAACTGACTCACGCGATCATTAGAGAAGACTGCAGGGAAATGAACACACGCAGCAGTCTGCAACTTGAGGTACTCTCTAACCATACTCTGACAAAGCCATCAGAGATGTCCCAACTGTTAACCTAGAAGAGCTTTTACAGGGCCTCATGAGTGTTAGTTGTTCTTTTGACCCAGTAGTTCCTATCTGTCATTTCACTTTATGGCCTCCACTTCTCCATCTCTAATAGTCTTAAATATGATATACACTTATGCTTTAAATTACTTCAAAAGAAACACTCTGACTCTCTGGCCAGAAATATGTGATTATCTTCATCCTTCTGCAAGCATCCATCCAAATGAGCACTAAGTCCCAAGAAAGGATAAACTGACTACACTCAATTGCTTCTTTTAGACCGTCTCATGAGAACATAGAACACGAATTAGAAAGCTGTGGTGGCCTATGTTCTGGACCCACTGGGAATTCTGAGTGTAGGCAGAAGACAGTTTTCCCCTTCACCTGCATCTATAACCTGACGCAAGACTGAGTCAAATCAACGTTAACTCCAGTCAGAGCGTGTGATACCCTGAGGGAGTGACAACTGCCAGCTCTTCTGTGCAAATCATCGCAGGGGATCTGCAAAAAATCTGGTGGGTGGTTCTGGTCTTTGTTGTTTGGTTTTAGATAAATATTAACCTATTCTCACAGAATAAAGGTATGAACAATGTACAAAACAAAAGAATTTTTTTAAGTTTTCTCTAACACATTTTATATGTTTTACATTTTCAACACACATTGCATATTTATTTTAAAGGACTGTTATCAATTTAAACTGAAAATTTTGAAATATAATGACTACCTTTCCCTTTCTTCTCCAGTCTCATCCAAGACCCATGCATATGCAAAGGAAGCCTTGCCAGCCTTTTTAGATTCTTGCTCATATTTATGCATAGTTCTTTTGTTTACATTACCCAGCAGATAAAGCAAATGGCCCATCAGAGTACTTTTCCCAGCATCAACATGACCTAAGGAAGATTGATTCAGGATTAATACCAAGTTCATTTTCAGATTGTTCACACTGAGGCATTGCATGATTGTAATTCAATAGCTTAGGGAAGTATTTGGAGTAATAAATACCAATTTTTATCAAGGTTAAAACACCTCAACAGGGTGTGTGTGTGGGGTGCTGTGCACATTGTTTTAAAAGGGGCAATTTTTCCCATTTTTTAAAAAAATACTTCCCATTTTCAAAATATTCACCAATGAAAATGTCATAAGCCAAGTCTGATGCCCTGCTTTGTCACAGAGCATCATTTCACCCAGGGTGGCTAGGATGCATTATGATGCAATGCCTCTTTGCCTGAAGTCTATGCTGCCCCCAAGGGCTGTGAGCCTGGAGCAGGTCCTCCAGACACGGCAGAACAAGGGCATACCAATGACCACTAAGTTGAGGAGCTGCTTCCCGCCCTGCCGCTTCTCCAGCTCTGCCTTCACATCTATCTGCTGCCTCAGCTTGCCAGACTTTTTGACTGGTGTGGGAGTTGAACTCAGCTCTTCTGAGGCTTGAATGGAGGGAGGTAGGAGCGCAGATTTATGAGCGCTGGTCTCAAGAACATTAGGAGAAGCACCGCTGCCACTGTCACCAGGAGGTCCTTTGTGAGGAGTATGCAGACTATCTCCATTTTCCTCAGAGGTTAAACTACAAAAAGAAGATCAGAAGGAAATGTCAGGAAACCTTTTCAACTGCTGTTCTACTGTGTCAGAACACAGAGATGCCTCTTTTTGTAATTCCTTACATTTTAGATTTCAGCTAAGTGATTCAAGTCTGTTAAGGTGGAAATGGAGAGAGGCCAGAGCCAATCCACACAAATGCAGACCTGGAATCCTAGGAGAGACGTCTACCAACATTAAGATGTAGTCAGGTAGGGTGGTATGCACTGTCAGGCTGCAGTCAGCAACACTTCTGCATCCTATGAGGTAAGAGTTGCTGTTTTAAACTTTCAAGTGCCTCTGAGATCTGAAAATGACCATTCTGGGCCTCGGCCTACATTGACTATTATGACTGAAAGAATAAATTGGGGACAATTTTTTTCAGACACTTTCTCATGTAATTTTATGATCTTAACTAATTAATGGGGTTTCTTATTTCTAAACAAATTTTCCAAAAGTGAAGCCATTATTTTGTAAATCTACAGGTTTAATTTTTCTTCTTGAATTTGGGCACTTAGACATTAATTTATACTATTGATTTTGAGTACAGAGTATCTGTCTTACATTTGATGTAATCAGTTCTATTTACCTGTATTCTATAGGTACTGCTACAATTCTCAATGTAGATAAAACAGAGTGCCTTCCAAACAATGAATACATGTGTACAAACAAATGGAGAAATGAATTGTCAGTGTATATTTTATATTCTCTCATTCAAGTACTGACCTGGTTTAGCTTCAATCAGGACTGGGTGTATCTGCAATAGTATGATCAGGATAGGGTGTATCTACAATGGTATGATCAGGACTGGGTGTATCTGTGATGGTATGATCAGGATTGGGTGTATCTGTGATGGTATGATCAGGACTGGGTGTATCTGTGATGGTATGATCAGGATTGGGTATCTGTGATGGTATGATCAGGACTGGGTATCTGCGATGGTATGATCAGGACTGGGTGTATCTACGATATGGTCAGGACTGGGTGATCTGCGATGTTATGGTCAGGATTGGATAAATCTACGATGGTATGGTCAGGACTGGGTGTATCTGTGATGGTATGATCAGGATTGGGTGTATCTGCGATGATATGGGCAGGGCTATGTATATCTGTGATGGTGTGGTCAGGACTGGGTGTATCTGCGATGGTGTGGCCAGGACTGGGTGTATCTGTGATGGTATGATCAGGATTAGGTGTATCTGCGATGATATGGGCAGGGCTGTGTATATCTGTGATGGTGTGGTCAGGACTGGGTGTATCTGTGATGGTATGAGCAGGGCTGTGTATATCTGTGATGGTGTGGTCAGGATTGGGTGTATCTGCGATGGTATATGTGTGATGGTGTATAAACTATTGTGTGATCACCTAACTCAATGTTTGGACTTTATAAAAGGAATACTTTATTGACACTGACCTTCACCAGTTCCTTGGGTATAAACACTTCTATTTCTTCATCACGTTATCCAGTATTTTAGTTACTGGTTTAGGAGGTCTGTGTGTATTTCCAATACAATATATTACTTTAAGCATATTGGCTGACTGCTATAACTTCTGAAACTTTCCACATTTAGACTGTAATGTACTTAACATAAGGGTTGTGTATTTTATTTATTTTGTTCAAAGTCTCCCTAAGTGGACATAGTGGCAAATGCCTTTAACTCCAGCATTCAGGAGTTAGAGGCAGGTAGATCTTTGTGAGTCTGTGGCCTGCCTGGTCTACACAGTGAGACCCTCTCTCAAACAAAACAAAACAAGTTCCCATAACAAAGTTAAATATAATACAATACATTACAGATAAAGAGTATCTGCATTAATTCAACCCTAATTAAGAGAGAAAGGACATTAGTAACTTTATAACTGAGTCACAACCAGATGACAACCAGAGTGCCATCTCACCTATCCCTGAACTAATACACACTGGAAGAATCGTGTCTCCTAGGCCTGAGCTCTTTTCCACATTGAACCTGAAACCGAGTGAATAATTCGAACACTTTGGTGGGAGACCATTAAAATTCTTCCCCACCTAGCAAGGGGACATATGTTACCACTACCACAGATTTTTATAAAAAGACAAAATAAGGCACCCGGGACTGCATTTTAAATGCTGGGAATAAAAGTCATTCTTGCTAAAATCCAATGGCTCCCTCCATGCTTTGGTGAGTGAAGCATACACAGCTTACAAAGAGTACTTCTTGTTTGCTTTGTTCTGTAAGACAGAGACTCGTGCAGCCTAGGCTACTCCGTAACTGTGTGTAGCTGAGGATGACCCTGAACTCCTGATCCGTCAGTCTCCACCTCCCACACGTCAGAACAGCGAGTGTTGTTACCACACAGTGCAAAAGTGTTATTTAGAGAATAAAAATTCTCAACAATCTTAAAGATGCTAAATATTAATCTTTTACAATTTATTTGAAACATGTCTCTAGTAAAAACTCCTAGAAGAATTCTAGAGACTGATTTTAAAATAGCAAGTACTACCAATGTTGACTCAGTAATTTTTTTTGATATTCTAAATTCTAGGACTTAACTGCATGTGTTGTTGATACAAGGACATCTTATTCAGCATAAAAATTAAGAGGGGCTAGAGAGATAGCTTACTGTACAATCATGAGGGTCTGAGTTCAGATCCCCAGCACCCACATAAAAGCTGACATGGTGTCACATATTCTCAGTGCCGGTAGAGGAAACATGTGAACCCAGGCTACCCTGGCAGGTTGTCTAGCCCAAATGGTAAGACAATGGTTAAGAGTACATAAAGCTTTCAGAGGACCCAAGTTCAGTTCCCAGCAGCAACTAAGGGTGGCTCAATCCAGCCTCCTCATGTACCTGCATTCATGGGCACACACCCCACAAAGACACACTTACACATAATCTAAAAAGTAAATCTTTGAAAATAAAAAAATAGTAAGGTGTGAAGAGCAAGCAAGGATAACACCCAATAATCACTAGCCTCTGCATGTGTGCATGGGTAAATGCATACACACATACACACTCTATATCCATACACAGAAATGCAAATACACACAGATACATACTATATCTACACACAAATGTGCAAACACATACACACTACATTCACACAAATATGCAAACACACATACACTATATACATACAAATTCACTACATTCACATACACAAGTGTGCAAACACATATATACACTCAATATATTCACAAACATGCACCCATGCATACTACATCCAAACACAAATATGAAAACACACATTCACTACATCCACATACACAAGTGTGTAAACACATATATTCACACATATACTCACTACATCCACAAATGTGCAAACAAAACATGCACGCACACATACACACTACATCCAAACATACAAATATGCAAACACACAAGAGTTAAAAGAGCCTTAAGGCAGTATTTTTATGTTTTCAACTTTTTCCTTTAATTTTATTTTTTATGTATAGATATTTTGCCTGCATTTATGTGCTGCGAGTGTGTTCAATGACTGCAAAAACCAGCAGAGGGTGCCATTATTCCCTGGAACTGGTGTTACATAATGGTTGTGAGTTGCCATGTAGGCAATGGGAACTGAAGGACTTGAACATGAGCACTATGGAAAAATAGTCAGTGTTATTCACCACTGAGCCATATCTCCAGCCCATGGCAAGTTAATAAAAATTCAGAGTATGATTCACTGACTCTCAAGTGCTGCTTGTCTGTACCACCTAGAGGTGCTCAGAATGTCCTAGTTCATAGTACTAGAGACTACAAAGCAGTTTGGTTTTGTTTAATGTTAGAGTAACTATCACTGATGTGAGGAAACTCATAGTGAGTCATACAATGATAAAGCTAGAATCAAAACTAAGTTCTCACTCCGTCTCTGTCCTTTGCTATACACAAGGCATGAGACACTTTAATGATATTGGTTTAGTATAGGAAATTGAAAAAGATGTTCGCATCAATTCACAGGAGACAGGGCTGAGGGACCGAGTCTTACCCAGGCACTTCAAATCCCATAGTTTGCTTCTTCCCAGATACAGTCATTTTAGCAACTTTTGGCACAATTTCAGACTCACTCTGAGATGACCGAGATCCAACTGATTTTCCTAATTAAAGAGTAAAATATAAAAGGACAATTAATTTCCAGAAATGAATGGCATATTATCAATTAGAGATTGTGATTAATTTACAGAGAATTCATATCTTTGTAAACATGTCTTCAAACAGTGAGATGAAGATGCAGAAAGACTATCTCCTATTTTGGGAAATCCCCGACTGTCTGGACATTCATGTTTAACCTCACCAAAATCTCTTTCTAATTTTGAGCTGACTGTTGAGTTTCAGTATTAAGAGCTAAGGTGGTTTCTGCACGGGGCCTTATTCTGACATTCTACCTAGATCCTCTACCTACCTCTCTGACCACACCCTTTCACAATACTAAAATTGTCTGGACAGTTAGCAGATGGCTAACTATTTTTGATCCCCTGAGATTTATCAACTGATGAACAAGTTGAAAGTCTGATGAACTTTGCTAGAACACTTCATGTGCTTTACTTGCATGCAGTACTAAAATCTGTGAGCTCTAAGATAGCCATAAATACAGGAGACAGGACAATGTAGAAAAACCATGAAGGAGAAGCTATGAGCCAGATTAAAGGAAGACTTCATGCATTTGACTCTTTATACATAATCTCTACATTTAAAATGTATTTTTTTAATTTTCAAGGAGTACCAAGAGTATTGGATTCACAAAAACAAAAAAAAAACTGTATGTCACACTAGCAAATACACAGACAGTACCAAGTTAATTAGGAAAGATAAATGAATGTGCAGAGTTTACTACAAATGCTTCCTATTTGTCCACTCTAGGCCAGTCTTGCCAGAAATGAAAAGGTGAACAAGAAGAAAATGTTTGTGCTTGTAGTCCAAAGGGGGAACATAAAATGATTTTTAAAATTTATTGGAGTCCATACATGGTGACATAAGATCTCTAGGAAAGTAGGAAGCAGAGGTAGATGATCAAGTAAATAAATACATACATACATTCATACATAGAAAAATTGTAGAAGCCTACTGCCATTAAAGCAAAGCACACTCCAGAAGACAGGCTATATACTGACCCTGCTGCAGCAGGCATTCTAAGAGAACAAATGGACCATGTGAAGCTGAAGAGGGCCAGACACAAGACCCTCATGCTTGTTCTACAGAAGTGGACACTACCACAATATGTGACCAAATAGCAGGACATTCCTTCTGATGACAAGAAATCCATGACATGAAGATGCATTCAGAAACCAGACCATGTGAGTACCGACAAGTGGGCATGCTACCAAACTCATGCAAGGCTTGTACTGGAGTACACATTTGTGACTCAGGAGTACATAACTGGAATGAACTGGAAAGTTGAAAACAAAGACACGTGATTGCCAGAGAAGGAACAAACCTGGAAGTACTTCAGCATTTAATGCCAGAGGATGTACCTGCCAGAAATGGGGAGCCAGCGAAAGGTTGACACCAAGGAAGGCAACAGAGGAGCCTGTGGCACAGAGCTGGCATCCACAGGAGCTGGGGCTGCTGACCAATCAGATGACAAGAGGCTGAAAACTCAGTGGGAAACGCTAACTTTAGATAAAGGTCACTGCAGTTTATAGGAGCCCTTTAGTGGGGAAAGAAGTAAAAGCCAGGGTGAGTTAGTAAGCAGGAGAGTGAGAAAGCAGAAGCACATGCTCTTTCTTTCCACCTGTGGCTGCAAAGTCGCTGTCATGGGCAGTTTCCAAGTTTTAGTAACTCATCTGACATGAACTAACATGAGGCTATTTGTTTATCTGCAGCCCTGATGTCAGACAGCTCATTTCAGAGTGGGGTAGCACTGTGCTTGATGACGGAGCTCGTCTGTTACAATCAAAAGGCAGGGCTGGCAGCCCCATGTGTGCACACGTAAAGGTGTCAGGCTGGCAGCCCCATGTGTGCACACGTAAAGGTGTCAGGCTGGCAGCCCCATGTGTGCACATGTAAAGGTGTCAGGCTGGCAGCCCCATGTGTGCACATGTAAAGGTGTCAGGCTGGCAGCCCCATGTGTGCACATGTAAAGGTGTCAGGCTGGCAGCCCCATGTGTGCACATGTAAAGGTGTCAGGCTGGCAGCCCCATGTGTGCACATGTAAAGGTTGCTGTCAATTCAAGCGTCTAAGGTTCAGAAGCCAATCTGGCCATACGGACTTGAGACGAACATCATGGGCGTGCAGAGTGACTAAGAATGCTTGGCTGGAAACGGAAGAGTGGTAGAATGGTGTAGACTCAAAAGGAAAATGAGAGAGCTCACATTAACATGTCTAAGAAGGCAGAAGGATCAGGAACCAAAGGACAGTAGGCACTGGGCTGGAGGTGAAAAGGAACAGAAGGCAGATTTTGATGTCTTGGAACTAAAAGATGAAACTTTCTCATAACTAACTCCTTCCAGAGACTGAACAACAACAACAAAAATAATGAATAATTGAAAGGATTCTTAATAACAAAAGAATAGACTTAAAAAGAAAGGAGGTACAGCTGGGCATGGTGGCATGCAATTTTAATCCCAGTGGATGCAGGAAGAGCTCTGTGAATTTGAGGCCAGCCTATGCAACACGGTGAGTTCTAGAAAAAAATAAATAAATAAAACAAATCAGGAGCTAAGTAAGAACTGCAGACGAAGAGAGAACACAAAGCATTTGCCTTTCTGGGTCTGCCTTATGTCACTCAGTCTAATCTTTTCTAGGTCCACCCATTGCATCCATGCAACTGTCATGATATATACATAGTTTACAGCTGAATATTTCACTGCAAACACTCAGACATGTCCATTCATCTGTTGCAAAACATTTAGGTTGTTTCCATTTCCTGGCTATCATGACCAGAGTGGCTATGTGCACAGTTGAGCAAGGGTCTGTGGAGTAGGAGATGAAGGCATGGCATAGCTGGGTAAAGTGGTAGATTTATTTAGTTTCCTGAAGATTCTCTATACTGAGGTCTAGAGTGACTGCTCCAACTTACAGTCCCAACAATAATGAAGCAGTGTTTTCTTCCTCCACACCTCACCAGCATCTGTTGTCCATCTGCAGCTACCCAGTCCTATCCAGCTTTGTTCACCTTAGCTATTCTGACTAGGATGAGATGAAATCTCAAAGCTGTCTCAAATTCCATTTTTGGATAGTTACTAGCTATTTTTATTTCCTCTAGCAAGTATACTCAGTTTAGATTTCTAACCCATTTTTAAAGTGGATGATTTGTTTCCTTTCAGCCTTGTGTTTTTTATTCTTTGTATATTTTGGATATTAATTCTCTCTGATTCAGGCAAAGATTCTCTGCAATTCCTTGACTTTCTTATTCATTTGACTATTTCCTTAGCCTTGGAGCTCCATATCCTCAAATGTCAGCATATAACACATGGTAACCATAGAAACTAATACATTATAAAGAAACCATAGAGGTGAGGGCAGGGGCATCAGGATACAGGAGATACGAAATAGAAAACAGAGTAACAGAAGGGTGGTCAGCACAGGAGGGACAAGGGACAAGTGAACACCAAGGTTGTTGCATACAGCCTCAAGGAACCATATTTTATGCTTACCTGAAATTAAACACAATACATAAGTTTTTGTGGACACACACACACACACACACATCTTAAAGAAGGCTAAGCCACTTGGGCTATACTCCCATCAAGAACCACAGACAAACCAAAAACAGTATTAGGCACAAGAAATCTTTCAAATGGTTGGTTAGGGTATTCCAAATGACTCCTAACACAGTATAAATTACAAACGCAGCCCTTGGATGCTTCTCAAGGATTAAAGGTAGGCCCCTCTTGCTGAAGACACCACACACTTTGGAACACAGACTCAGTTGATTGAAGATCTGACCAGAAAATTCCATGCAAGCTGCCAAAGGGCAGAGGGGAACAACAAAGATCAGCACGGCAAGAAATGCATAAAGGTGTAAAAAGCAGCACACACATGCTGGTTGCGATCAATATCTAATAGACATAAAGCCTATTCAACGGGAGAGAAATCATGTCTGGTACTGGAAACTTAGTCAGCTACCCAGGGCTCAAACTAGCTTAAGTCCTTCCTTACTACATTCTAATCCTTACCCTTAGGCCTACAAATAAGTGCAGCTACCGCCCCCACCATAAAAGCCTCTTTACAGCAAATGGAGACCAGCAAGGAAACCACAACTGGACACAATGCAGAGACCACCAGACCACGGGGAGCCCGGCCCCAACAGATACTTTTACATCATAGCTCCTGCATCTATCCTTCAGGAAACTTTGTGGAAGAGGGTGGAAATACTGTAAGAGGCCAAATACCAGTAAGTCTAAATCTACTCTTAGAAAAGGCTGCATGAACAAGAGCGGAACAATCACAATATCAATGGATATGTTCATGTGAAGGGGGAAATGGGGGGAGGGGTGCTACCTCTAAACACAGACCAACAGGCACTGATGGCTGCCAAGAGAATAATTAGTCTCTTCCAGGAATGAGCCCCCCTTTTGGTTGTTCAGTGTAGTCAGTAGAAAACCATATGTACACAAACAACAAAAGCAGACTCAGTAGATTGTGTTAAAATATATATTTATGCATGCACAGATATACAATAATAAAGAGGAAGGTGCTATCAACTTGGGGGTGCATGGGATTGGTTCAAGGATGAGTAGCTGTGAGAGACAAAGTGATGCGCTTGTTTCATTCTAAAAACATTTCAAATAAAGATTTAAACAACAAAAACTAGGCATAGTATTTAGACCCCTTTTAGACTTTGTGGTAAAGAATGAGACATTAACAGAAAAGGTACTGACTGCTGCATGCCAAGGTGAAGGTTCTACCAACAGATGCCAGGAGGAAGGAAAACCTAAGTTAAGATACTGAAAACTAAAAACTGAATTGTTTAGAGACCAGGAAATCTAATCTGGGCATATAAAATGAGAAACGGAGGATACTGAAGAGAAGGGTCTGTAGGTGGCAACAGCCAAAACGGGGTGAGCTGCTATTCTGAGGGGAAAAATGAGACTGGACTGCTGCTGCAAAGTGAATGCCACCACAAACGAGTGAGGTGTGAGTGCTGGACTTGGGGTGCAGGAGCAGTGCAGGACGAGGACTTAACTCAGGGCCCAGGTGTCAAGTGATGACTGCAGAACAGGCCACAGACAAGACCCTCCGACAGAGGGACAGAGGCACAGGAAACAAGATGCTGGGAGGGCAGGAAAATGAGTCAAGTTAATTCTTAGACCCTGGGGCCAAATGGCTACAAATAAAGTGAAACACAAAAGTGCATAAACAGCAAGAAACACTAGTGGCAAAAAAAAGGCTGGCTTCAGGTGAGAAAAGCAATTAAGTGTTCAGCAGAAGAGAGGTGTCAGAGGAGGTGAGAGATACTTCATGCATTATGATAGTGATGGTGACAGCAGTGATGCTGCTGGTGATAACAGTGATGATGGTGCTGTGATGGTGATGCTGCTGGTGGTGATGGTGGTAATGATGGTGCTGTGATGGAGATGCTGGTGATGATAATAGTGGTGATGGTGCTGTGATGGAGATGCTGGTGATGATAGTGGTAATGATGGTGCTGTGATGGAGATGCTGGTGATGATAGTGGTAATGATGGTGCTGTGATGGAGATGCTGGTGATGATAGTGGTAATGATGGTGCTGTGATGGAGATGCTGGTGATGATAGTGGTAATGATGGTGCTGTGATGGAGATGCTGGTGATGATAGTGGTAATGATGGTGCTGTGATGGAGATGCTGGTGATGATAATAGTGGTGATGGTGCTGTGATGGAGATGATGGTGATGATAGTGATGATGGTGCTGTGATGGAGATGATGGTGATGATAGTGATGATGGTGCTGTGATGGAGATGCTGGTGATGATAGTGGTAATGATGGTGCTGTGATGGAGATGCTGGTGATAACAGTGGTAATGATGGTGCTGTGATGGAGATGCTGGTGATGATGGTGGTAATGATGGTGCTGTGATGGAGATGCTGGTGATGATGGTGGTAATGATGGTGCTGTGATGGAGATGCTGGTGATGATAGTGGTAATGATGGTGCTGTGATGGAGATGCTGGTGATAACAGTGGTAATGATGGTGCTGTGATGGAGATGCTGGTGATGATGGTGGTAATGATGGTGCTGTGATGGAGATGATGGTGATAACAGTGGTAATGATGGTGCTGTGATGGAGATGCTGGTGATGATGGTGGTAATGATGGTGCTGTGATGGAGATGATGGTGATAACAGTGGTAATGATGGTGCTGTGATGGAGATGCTGGTGATGATGGTGACAATAGTGGTAATGACAGTGATAGGGACGCTGATGGTTGTGATGGTTGTGATACAGTAGTAATGGTGTTAGGTGCTAAAAGAGGGAGAAGACACCTGAGTAAAACAAAAGGAAACAAGGTGAACTTTGACTTCTGTTGTAAGAACAATAAAAAGTACATGATGAAAGCGCCAATAAAAAGCCTATGAGAAGAATTCTACACTCCCTTTAAGGCTAATTTTAGTATCTTCTACAGTTTCATGAAAAAACTTTTTTGATTCACTCACACAGTGAGTATACTGAAATACTGTAACTTTTACTTTTAAAGGCCTTGTAAGCACAGAGAAAAGTCAGTGTGACCTTAACATAATTTTTAAGGATGCAGTAAATATTACTTTGGTCTGTTTTACCTGTAAGCCTCAAGACTCAACATTTAAACATTTTTTTATTAAAAATAAACACAAAGATGCCAGTACTATAGATAACAATACCAAACTTATCAAAGTACTTTATTCGCCTTCCTTCCTTTCCTTCCTTCCTTCCTCCCTCCCTCCCTCCCTTCCTTCTTCCCTTCTTCAAGACATTACTTTAGAAAACCAAAAAAAACCACAGGCCATTCTTAACTTTAAAAAAAATATGCAAATACACCTAAGATTTTGTGTGCTACTTCAAAGGGTTCACAAAGTCATCCTCATCTTTAGTAACAGGATGAATAGGAAGCAAATTCTACTGAGGTCACATTAACAACTAAAAGAGCGGGTCATGGATCAACAGGATAATGTTCAAATCACACACACACACACACACACACACACACACACACACAATCATATCCTCCCCAACCAAATGAAAATCCACTCACCCTGAGACAATCCCAAAGAATTAAGGAGTACATTTTCAGGAAACACAAAATGCAACAGCAGGCAGTGGGTTCTGGATAGCAGACAGGTCTTGAACCCACAGCCAGCCCTTCTCCTAAGCAGCTGGTGCTTTGCTACCGTCACTCAACTTTCCTCTGAAATTTTCCTCCGGAGTCACAGTTGCACCACTCCTCTAGAACTGGACAAGCTGGTCCTCTGAAATCTGATATGGTTATGACAAGTTTCCACAGAAACAGGTCAAAAAATGGTATTCAGCTCTGTGAATGTATGTATGACTTCCAAACACTACTTTAACTCAAACAGATTATGAGCTGAAAGGAAAATGTGTCCCTCCAAAGGATTATGAAGACCCTTGCCCAAACCATGCAAGATCCACCACAGATCACAACAGGGCCATCTAAAGATACACATTCTGAAAGTTCATATTTAATGATAGCACTCAGTCCCTAGTAGAATAGGAAAAAATTGCTTATGTAGTCCATCCTTCATTAAAACATGTTATTCAGTTTATCAAATTGCTTTCCCGCTTTATAAATAAGGAACATACAAGTTAAATTATTTCACTATAATGACAGGGTCTACATCCTAAATCAAATCACCTGCCTGCCTACCCTGTTCACCTTCTTCATGCTACAGTTACTTCTGCAACAAAGCATTCTTAGAAAATGGCACCTTCTGTCTCTTTAAAGCATTATAGTATTTGGTTTGGACATTTCTAGCCCATTTATCTTCCTTGATTTCTAAGTAACTGCAAGGATCAAGAAACACTGGAATAACAGGGCACACACCTTGTCTTCGACCCAATTTTTTTATTTGCTTAAGTATTATGCAATTAAGTTTCTAGAATACATAAGAAAAATAGTATAAACCTGGTGGTATAAATCCAGTCAAACTATGTTGGAAGAAAAGCATGGTTCTGCTGAAGTTCATTTGGAAAGTGAATGTGAGAAAATGAGCAGTAACAATTCAAAACTGGGAACAGTGATATGAAACCTGAACTTGCAGCTATCATGACTTTCTATAAAACAGCTGGAGTGATTAAAATCAGGGACTGTCACAAGAATAGCTCAATAAATTAGAGAATCTGAACTACACCATCAGCAGGAATACATTTGTATGTTTGTTATCTACAGTAACCAGTAAGAAGTAAACACAGAAAAACATGGGACTAGAAACACACAAAGCAGCAAATCATTTCCTGCCAGCTTTCAATGCTCTGAGAAGTGGCTGAGGGATGAAGGATAGTGGGAATTTTAAGTGTGACTTCTTCTCCTACAGACAAGTATTACAGAGGAAAATCCATTCTGGACTCATCAAATCCTCCAGAAGGATTCATCAGTGTTACTGACATTTTGAATGCTGTCATTTGCTGATGTGAAGAGACTGTCCTCAGCACTATAAGACATTTGGCAAGACGGTCCAAATCTTTACAGACTGTGGGGCAGAATTCCTTTAGTGGACAGTAATTAGCAAAGTGCACGTCCATTATCTAAATCCACTCCCCACAAACCAGCAATCCTTAATAATCTTTTCCTAGCTTCCAACCATGAAACTTCTCATGTATTGAGAATTCCTTCCTTCAGAATTTTTCTATACAGTCCTTTCCTTTTCTTCTCACGGATATGACTCAGACTTGTCCCTTACTTTATTAACTACTCAGATCGTTAGGGTCAGGTGCCTATGGTGTCTGACAGGGTGCTACCTTTATCCCTTGTTCAACAAACCATTTCTTTCCTGTCACCAGGATCTTTTCGCCCTCATTTACACATTCAAATATATTCAGTGTCTCTGTCCGTGGCTGTGGTCCTTGGCAACACAGCTCCAATTCCTGAATGAAGACTAGTTCTCTGACATCAACAATTTATTTCCTCATATACACAGCAATGACTATACCATATCTGTGCTCTGTGCAAGTGTCTTAACTTTGACAAAAAACTGTAGTTTCATTACTGAAATGATTCATGTGCTGCTAAACATTGGCTTCTTTTATTTAAAATTAAAGATTCCTGAATTTGAAATCAAGTAAACCAATACTTAACAGCGCATGAATCATGGAGGCCAACTTCTGCACTGTATGAGGAAACATCTTTGGATTCACTCTATAGAGATTTGCTGAGCTTCGAAAGTAAAGACCACAAAACTGTCTCCCATAGGTAACAGGCAATAAAACACAGTACGTAAGTTTACGCACACTTCTGCTATCCTGTGAGAGTACTAATAAATCTATCCCATGTCAAAGACTCCAAGTTACCAGCCACTTAGAGGTTAGTAACATCAATAAATAGGAGCTCTACTAACCACATACCCCAAGTTTGAAGCCAGCCATGTTACTACATGGTCTCAGGAAAGCAGTAATACCTACGTGATGGGGATTTCTAAGAAACTCAATTAATCCATTTACAAGCAGTGCTTTAAAAAAAAAAAGTCCACTCCCAACAGAAAGCACACAGCCTGACAGCCACAGGAACAAGTCACTCATGACAGAAAGATGAAAAACACCAACTGTGTGACACTGTGAACACAAATCAAAGAGTAAGACATGATTCTAATGCAAAAGGAACTGCCAGGATGTGCTTCAGAGTTAACACTGAGCTGCACTGATCCAGCATGAAAAGATTAGGGGAGGTGGGTTTTGAGATTCTACCCAACTTGGAGGAAAACAAGAATAAAAGGGGATGAGGGCGCCTGACTGCAGTCCATAGAGGATTCCCACCTAAACAGATGATGAAGACGTCAAAGAGTTTATCTTATAAGACACTGTCTACACACTGAGTCTTTCAGAGTTCTGCAGGTTAAATTATGATAGTGTCCTGACGTGGGGAACAAAAACAGGAGCAACAGTCTTTCTGCAGACAGTTCACTCTAAGGGATGTGCCTGACATCAAGATAAACAAGAGGGAAAGAAATAGGGCGATTAAGAGAATTCTGAGAGACAGAAACAAGTTCCATATGGGCAAGTACTAGCACATACATGAAAACAGAGGAACAGTGACCGCTAAGACTCTATAGTCAGTGCATTACTAAACTGTGGGGTGAACTGCATGTCACTGGGGGAAACAATAGGAACCTGTGACTGCTAAGATCCTAAGGAAATACAGTAATAGAATATGGTGATGAGTTAAGAGGTAGAGGCGGGGAACCAAACAGGAACCTCGGTGACTGCTAAGACTAACCAAAATGCCATGAATGAACAGATGCATGGGGGCTGAAACTCCTTTAAGAATGGAAATACACAAAAAAACACTCAATTATATGGCTACAGAGCAGAATTAGTGCACAAGCCGTTAAAACACTTGAAGTCACTCAAGACTCATACAGTGAACATAACATGAAGGGCAAGACAGCGGCCGAGTGAAAGCGTGAATGCTCGGTAGGGAGGGCAGCAGAGAGAGTTCACTCACTTTCCTTGCAGACCAACGACTCTTCAACGGAGCCAAGTTTCCCACGCATGAACTGTGGATCAAATCTATTCAAGCCGATTTAGTCTAATCCCTCATTTTAGACAAGATTAAATGACTATCCAAGATCACACAGATGGTTAATGTAACTTTTCCTCATTTCCCCCCAAGGCATCTTCCCTTGTTCCACTGTGTCTTCTGATTCTATCTCCTCAGAATGAGGGACTTATGTTCCCAAGCTAAATCAGGGTCATTTTAAAGTAGTCACAAAATAATCTTGAGTCAAGAACCTAGAGGAAATGAAAATGTGTTGTTCACCTCTTGATCCTGTGAATTTATTGAGGCACATCATAAATTACTGAGAAACTCTGAAAAGGTAATGCTAAAATCAACCTTTCTGCAAGGCATGGTGGTACATGCCTTTAAATCCAGCTCTTGGGAGGCAAAAGTAGTGAGCTCTAGGCCAGCCTGGTTATAAATCAAGTTCAAGGACATCCAGGGCTACAAAGAGAGAATTTGTCTTAAAATTATTATTTAACTATACTATTAGGTTTAATGTTTAAATTTCAAAGTCTCTTAAGAATATACTGAATGAGGTTAGTCTAGCAGTTAGATCCCTCTCTACCCAAACAGATAAAGTTTTAGTATAAAATGATTTTAATTTCTACTGGGAAACTAGATGCATAAGCCGTTGTTCCTCTAGGAAATACCTGGACGGTCTTCTGTTCATTCTGAATTTTTGGAGGTAGAAAAGAGGTATCCAGGTCCAGTGAGATGTTGTCAACTTTAGGTCACAGGTAAAACAAAATCCTAAAAGTGACTATCTGAATAATTTCTAAGCAATGTGAAAGGCCTTTGCTGTGCATCTTGGTGCACATACGCACGCATGTGCACACGCACCGGCACCCTGCTCCCTCCACTCTGAAAACTGTTCTCACTGATGAGTAGAAACCAGTGCCGATTAATCTGCAGGTTGATTTAATAACCTTTGCCAAACAGAGGTACCTACCCTCCCACTGAGTGGTTTCAGCTTTACCACAGGTATATGCAGACCTACTGAAATCAGGAGACTTTTTTTTGGGGGGGGGGAGGGAGATCAAGGCAGGGTTTTACTGTGCTATGTAGCCCTGACTGTCCTGAAACTCACAACAATCTGCCTGCCTCTGCCTCCCGAGTACTAAAACTAAGGCGTGCACCACCACCATCCAACTAGATGACCTTTTAAGTCGATGCCTTTAGAGTTTTCTTTTAAAAATAACTACCTAGCCTGTTCAATGGGAATTTTCCTCCATGCAGACATTAATTTTCACATGACTGCAAAATGCTTGAACATAAAAAAAAGGCTTGAACATACACTATAACTATGAAGTGCTAAACAATAAAAACTGCTATTTAAGGGGAAAAAAAAACTTCTTAAACACAATCAAAACAACCAAGGAGCTTTTGCCCACCTCTATATAAAACCCACAATAAAATGCAAGAAATACAAGGCAATTTTTATATATAAACCTGTAGTATCAGAGTAATTTTAACCTAGACTGGTTCTCAAACATCGGTGAAAACCCTGAGTTTGCATGAAGACCTGAGTTCCATCCCTGGGATCCACCACAGGAGAAGAGAACTGGTCCCTGAAAATTGTCCCCTCCCATGTAGTACCCAGTCCCCACACCAATAAATACTGAAAGGAGTTTAAAATGCATTTACACTTCTTAACGTTTTTAAAAAATAGTAACTAGGTTCTAAAAGCTAATTCCTTATTTTAAAACACATGTGGAAAAGAGAAAACAGGATGCAAAACTGTATGGTTAGCATGACCTTAGACCTGAAAGAACACACACGTACAGACTGTGACTGTTTTCCGAAAACGCTAAGTGACAACTCTTCCCCGACCCAACCTGTCAGCTTCTTAAGTAAGACCAGGCCTCACTGATGCAGCCCAGGCTGGTGGGAGACTCCTGGGGCTGGGGGTGTGCCAGAGCACCCACTTTTGTCTACATTAAAAATATTTTGCTTTCACATCACAGAAAGGTGACTTGAGAATTTCAAAAGAAGGAATGCTTTTTTCTATTTTTATGCTTCAGAAACATTCGAATTAAATTCATAATTAAACTCCTTTCAGGTGAAACAAATTCTGAACTTTTATGGTTTTTCATATCAAAACACCATAAGTTCAAAAACATTTAAGATTAAAAGTAACAACAGGGTTTTCCAGGTACATTTTTGTCACCAATCACTTTCCTGAAAGCTCATTTCAATATACCAGTCCATATTAATTCACACATTAAGATTTTCAAAATTTCAAGAAATTGGTATTGATTTTCAAAAGAAAAACTATTTCGAATAAATCATTTCACTGAATCTAAGCAAACATTGAAATTCTAGTTATCAGAGGTACATTAAGAAAGTACATCAACAAAGCTAGAGACTAGACCACTTCCTTTAACAGTGCAGTTGCACTTTGGTCTGAACTATTCATTTCAAGAGAGCTATAGAGCACAAATCCCCGTCAAATCGTCACTCAGTACCCATCTCCAACAACGAGAAGGGAATAAACAAAAAAGAATTGCTGGGACCAGGTTTCAATTTTATGGACGAAAACAGAAACTTCAACATCCAGGGAAATGGCTCAGAGGTTTAAGTGCTTCCTTCAAAAGCCTGAGGACCAAGTTCAGATCCCTAGAAATCTATCTAGATGCCCAGTGGGTATGACCAAGCACCTGTAATTATGGCGACGGAGAGCCGGCACAGGGGGTCTTAGACAAGCTGGGTAACAAGATCAACAATGAGTAGCTCCGGTTTGACTGCAAGCACAGCTCAATGAGTAAGAGGGACAAAATGATGGTGGACTCCTTACATCGCCCTTGGGCATCCACACACAGGGCACATAGGTGCATGTTCACCCACTTGTAGACATACACCCATGCAAAAACATGCATACACACAAGCATATTACACTCACATTCACACACATACAGCAAATAAATTTCAAGTTGTGCTTCATAAGTCTTGATACAAACTCTAATACACAAAATAAAAATTATAATCATTACAGCAATAACAATTTCTACTGGTCATTCAGGAAATAACTGTGACAGTGTGCACTAACAATTATCATTCAACAAATACAGTTGGGTTTGGGGAGACAGAGTGAGCAAAATGCTCACTGCACAAACAGGGAGATCTGCCGTGAATTCCCAGGACTCACAGAAAAGCCAAGCCAGGACAGGGGTGAACCCCAGGAGCTCACCCGGCAGCCAGCCTCGCCTAACAGGCAAGCCCCTGGGTCTTACTGAGAGAGCATGTTTCAAAGCAGGTGGACAGCTCCTGAGGAGTGACACCAAAGACTGACTTTTGGCACATATGCACATACATACACACACCTGAACAAAAATTACATTTTATTTATAAATATTATATTTATTTATGTTAGAAATACATATAAATTTTATTTATATTTATAAACATTATTATTATTGTGACTAAAAATTTGCTTGTTAGGCCAAAAGCACAAGAGCCTAAATAAAAGTCTAAATAAATCCTTATCCTCCTCCCAAAACAGCCCTCTAGATAAGTACACTGCGGCCCTTCCGCATTCTAGCTTAGGCTTTTGTTTCATTTCTTCCAAACTCTGGCAGATTTCTTGCATATCCCCGTGAATTACCTGCTAGAAACCTCTCCCCAACAACTTACACGGATCTGCTCAGGCACAGTAGGTATGAGCAACATCAAGAAGGCGTATTTGAAAACTACCTCAACAATATAGAAGCCAGGTTGATAAGCTCATTTGTGTGTCAAGAAATGCTGTGACGACTTAATAAATGACACCATTAAACATCACAACCACCCTAAGGACTATTAGTAGCCAGCTTTTAAGATGAAAGTGAACTTGAGGCTGGAGAAACGACTCAGTGGTTAATAGCATTGACCTACGGACCAGGGTCCAATGTCCAGCACCCACATGGCGTCTCACAACCATCCGTAAGTCCAGTTCCAATGGACCCAACATGCTCCAGTTTCCACAGGTACCAGACCTACAAGTGGTGTACAGATATGTAGACAAAATACCCATACATACAAAATAATATTGAGATTAAAAATAAAGGAGCCAGGCAGTGGTGGCACACCCCTTTTATCCCAGCACTCAGGAAGCAGAGGAAGAGGGATCTCTGTGAGTTCAAGGCCAGCCTGGTCTACAGAGCAAGTTCCAGGACAGGTTCCAAAGCTACAGAGAAATTCTGTCTCGAAAAACCAGATGGATGGATGGATGAATGGACGGACGGACGGACGGACGGACGGACGGACGGACGGACAGGCAGACAGATAAAGGGGGCTATGGCAGTGCTAAGTAAACTGCTAGAATGGACATGGATCTATCTAGGTATCTCTGCTTCTCTACATTACTGTGCAAACTGAGTGAGAATTAGCAACTTCCAGTCACAAATTCAGGAATACTGACCATCTGGATAAAGAAAAAGTCTGAGGAGAAATAAAAATCTCAAGGTATACAAAGCTAGAAACCAGCAAAAAGGTTCACCGGAGTTCAAACCAACAAGCGCCCAAACTGTTTTAATGATGCTTTGCAATGTGTTAATTTCATTAACATTTTATTTAGATGCCACAATGCCATTTAGTTTTCCTGACATGAAACACCTCCCCCCCACACACACACAGAGGAAGAGAGAGAGAGAGACTTTCACAAACTCAACCTCACTTTTTTCCACAGTGCTCAGAGAGATCAAAGCAGAGCCTACACATATTGAAAGCAATATACCTTCCAGCCTAGAGCTTCTCTACAGAGAAATAAAAGCCCTATTTGGTAACGGTATGTTCAAGGATATTCTACAAACAGACGTAAAACTGGAAATAGGCATATGACATAAAATGAATGAGCTTCTATGTAGAAGACTTAAATGAACTACAGTACATCCAAATCATAGAATATTATGACTCCATTTTTTAAAAATATTTTCATTTTAAAATGAAAATTCCATTTAAAAATGGAATAATCACTCTACTAAAAATAGGTTATAAAAGGTAGGATACTGAGTATATCTTAGTGTACTCTTTTTAGGAAAAACTCCCCGTATGTTTTTATGGGAATACTTTAAAGAATGCATATTAGAATGCTAAAGAACAGCCAAGTGGCAAAAGCCTATAGGCAATTCAACTAAACAAACCCTCCAGCAGCCAACTGAGTAATGCAAGCGTCTCAGTTCTAGACCGGACTGAGAACCAAGTTCAGTTTCCTGTCTCCGGCACTGTCCATCTGCAAGATGCTACGCTCGCAGATTCACACGGAAGCATTGGCAATGCTAATCCCTCACAAAAAGCTCCAGGTACCACAAATACAGTTCTCGGGAGCACACAAGTGGCATCACAACAGTCTAAGAAGTGCCACATAACTCCCCTGGCCACTCATTCACAAGTAAGAGCCTCCATACAAACTCAAACCCATCAGTGTAGCATGAAATTCTTTACTAAAAAGCTTCAGAGATGCTGTTAGGATTCAAAATTAAATATAAGGAGTAAATGAGTGTAATACTTCTGAAGGGTAACCTCAGTATGTCCTGAGCGCTCACAGCAACCAACCCTTCCGTCCAGCAGTTGCACTACAGAATCATACCTTTCAGCAAATAACTGAGACTGCACAAATCTTACAGTAGTAAATAAATGAGCAATTTGAATTCATGAGGCATCTGGTTAAATTAAACCAGACACTTAACAATGGAATACTACAAAACTCTTAAGGGGGTTGGAGACAGCATTAAGAGCACAGATAGTCCTCTCAGAGGACATGAGTTCAAGTCCCAGCACTCACGTAAGGTAGCACACAACTGCTTATAACTCCAATTACAGGGGATCCGATGTTCTCTTCTGGCCTCTGTAAGTGTTGCATTCAGGCATGTGTGCACGAGCAAACACACACATATAAAAATAAAATCTTAGAAAAATTCTAAGGAAGCTAGATAAAGTGCTACATGCCTGTAATTACAGCATTTGCAAGGCGGAGACGGGAGGGCTGAGAAGCAAGCCCAGGCTCCTCCAAGGCTCTCAAACCTTAAAAGAGCCTGTGCATAACCTTTTATAGATCCCTAATGCTAACACATTTCCTGATTTTTTTCCTATAAAAGGAATATAAAATAATCAAACGTTGGCTGAACTGAATCTGATTAGTCCTTTCCTTCCCTGTGTCCTTCACTAAAGAACTCAGTAATAAGTAGTATCAAACAAGCATTCAAAAGTTATTCTATTAAACACCTATTGCAAAAGAATTAAATAATCATATGTAAATATATGATCTAATTATAATATTGGCAATATTTAAAAAGCAAAATTAATTACAATTAAAAAATACTACATAATATTCAAGCAACTTACAACTAAATAACCATTAAGCAAAAAGCTTTAAGAGTCTAAAGTATATTATTTTTAAATTAAGAAATTCATGCTTCAAGTTTTCCAGTGTAGGTGTATATAAAGAGAATCTTAAAACATCTGAGAATATTACAAACTACTTAAGCTGCTTCACCGTATTCAACCACTTCCTCTCAAAACTCCCACATAATATTAAGCCCAGAGCCATTCTTAAGTTATCTTTACAAGATGTATAAATTATTGTTAATAAAAATACTCAGTAATGGATAAACTGGTGACATTTTTCCAAGAAAATACATTTCCAATGGAAAATTAGAAGTCATTTACATATACCTATTTTAACAAACTACAAAAGAACTACAGTAAAACGAAATATTATTTAAATGCATATCTGAAAGGTTATATAGACTCTCATATTAATAACCCTTCATTACAACAGTCTTTCCATTAATCACAGATGTGGTGGGAAAGGAGAAGACAGACTGCATCCCTAACACCACTCCTAGCTCCCCCATCACCCTGCAGTCCAAGGTAGAAAAGCCAAGGAAAACAAAGGATCTTACCGCCATGTGCTTCCTTCTGGTTCTGTTTGCTTCTTCCAATTTCTTGACACCTCTAAGGAAAACCCTGACAGCTATGCTCTAAGACTATTTTAAATAACACAGCCGGCGCAGCCACAGCAGGGAATACAGACACATTACATAAAGTCTGCTAATAAACAGAGCTACTACCAAAACACGGCATTTATTTACTTATTTTGAGGTAGGGACTCTCTACATAAGCTGGGTTATCTGACTATGTAGACCAGGCTGGCTGAAATCTCAGAGAGATCTGTCTTAAGCTGCCTCCAGAGTGCTGGAATTAAGGGTGTGCGCCACCACAATTGAGAGGAGGAAAATACATCAGAAAAGATTATCCCATGATTTAATGCCTTTTCCCAAAAGCTCTTTTTAACAGCTCACTCATATGAATGGTAACAGAATTGTATCGAGAACCCATTCTTAGGCTATGGGTTCTTTGCTACTAGTATGATTTAATACACATGATAACACAATTATCAAAATTAAGAAGGATGTTAGCATTTAGCACACTATCTTAGAAATTACACTTATTACTATAAAAGGTGAGCCAGGTGGTGGTGGTGACACGCCTTTAATCCCAGCACCCGGGAGGCAGAGGCAGGTGGATCTCTGTGAGTTCAAGGCCAGCCTGGTCTACAAAAGCTAGTTCCAAGACAGGCTCCAAAACTACAGAGAAGCCCTGTCTTGAAGAACCAAGAAGAAACCTGTCCTGGAACTTGCTCTGTAGACCAGGCTGGCCTTGAACTCACAGAGATCTGATTCACTATTCCCCATCTTTAGTGATTTCTTTCAAAACTTTTAGCTTTTGAAGAACTACAGCAACATCTAAGTAGTCTCTTGATTCAGTAAATTTTCTCTTAAAGTATTTCATACACTAGACCCAGAGTAAATTTTCTGAAGTGTTCATGTATTCTTTTTTTCTGCCTAATTTTTCTGCTTTTCTTTCTTAAGCCCTTCTTCTAACTGATATGTGTAGTGTTACACTGTGCAGTCTCATGGGGAATAGTGAATCAGATCCCCTTGATTCATGGACCCCAAATCTGGGTATTCAAATTTTCACTACCATATATCTGCAACCAGAAATCACTACTCAGGGCACTGCAGACATCACTTTCAGACCTGCATGGAACACTGAACGATTAGAGCCATCAACAGATAAGTTCCTAGGTAAGGGCAAACACAGCAACACTATTCTCTTGTTTCAGCTCTAGTACTGTAAACATGTGCTTTTCAGGGTTCATTTGCTCTCATGCTTTTCTATTTTTGCCTTCTTGGAAGAATACTGATATACCTAAAACCCCTAGGCATAAGAAAACTATGAGATACTTTATGAATACAAAGTGAATGTTAGATGAAGTAGTACTTTATGAATCTCTGTGGGCTCAATGTCAATGTATTAATGAGCTACAGTAATATATACTAAATAATGTATCTTTAATAGAGGCACGTGTAAAACAAAGTTATATGCTGAGCGGTTGATGGACATGCAACCAGTGGCTTATCAATTACAGGACACAGCGATCATATGTTATATAGAAAGAATGTCTCAGTAAATCCTAATTCAGTATTTGCCATCATTCAGTGAAATGATTACCCCAAATAAGAAGAACTGACACTCTCTGCATGCATATATGCATACATAAATGCTTCCGCATACATAAATGCTTCCTCATACATTAGACATAAGTGTGGCAATCAGTTATAAGTAGCAGGTCAGGGAGAGAGGAATCAAAGATGACGCTAGGTTTCTGATCTGACAGACAGAGACTGATAAGCAAGGAAGCAGCAGTTCAGACGGGGAAAAGACAGACATCAGTTTCAGGATTGCATGTGCTACAACTTGCTATAAATACATGTCTACATCTACCCACCTCTTTGAAGTAAGAATCCTCACACTGTTACCTTGGCATGTCGCTTGCATCTAAAATGTTTTGCTTTAAATAGCACAATATAACCCAAGCATGACAAGGCAGGAAATATGTACTCAATTCTTACTCCTTCCACCATAATCTCTGAAATCAATATTCACCCTAACTCCTAACCTGTATGGCTAATTATGTTTCTATATGACTCATAAAATATCAAATAACATACATATACATGCATGCACGCACACACATCCTACAGAAAAGAAGAACTACAAATGATGAAAATATTAGAAGAAATTCTTCACACCATGACGGACTGTTTTTAGTTCATTTATAGAGACATGAAACAGTAGTACTTTCCACATTAATTACAAATACCATTCTGAAGTATCAAATTTCTATAGAAACTTCTCAGGGGTAAGAAAACCTATGTTGTGATTTCTTTCAACATAGCTTTTATAAAAATGTACATATACACTCAGAATGTGACATGTTTCCAACAGCCTGAAAATCACTTACACAATTACCAAGTTTTATATAATTATAGGTACAAACGTAAGAGAAATTCCTATTAATTCTTCCCTTTCTAGCCAACATTATCTTTGTTTACACACATTCCACTATTAAAATAACAGAAAACAATTTCTAAGCTACTACAGAACTCATTTTATAAACAAATATTTATATATTTACTATAAATAAATTTTATCAACAAATATAAATATATATATTGTGTGTATATATATATGTATATATATATATGGACATAAGAGAAAATTGATACATCATTTTTCCAAAATTTAATAATCCAAATATAGGTTCAAGGCCAATCTAAAAAATAGCAGCCATTTACAAACTTGTTCTTTTTCTCTGCACTGTATCATCTTTAGTGCTTCCTTTTATATCCAAAGCACCTTTCTGACATTATCATTGGGGTCACAACTAGATGCAAGATGGCCCAGATACCGCAAGAAAGAAAGGTTGAAAGCCAAGGAGATAAACAGGTGAGAACGTAAATGGGAAAAAGGAAAAGCTAAGTGTTCTGTACTGAATGAACTTCTGGTTCTGGACAGTCAATTTTAAGAATTCTGTCCTTTACACAATGTCAGGACAAAACACCCATGCACACAATAGAACAAAAAGAGCAAAAAGCAAAAATTTTGGACATTTTTCACATAATTTAGGACTAATTTTATTGTATTCCTATGTAAATAGAGACATCTGATCATAACACAAACAGAAATGGCTTTGTTTCTCACCATGAATATCTGAAATAGAAAATAAAGTAAGCCTTACACACTCAACATCCCTGAGCTACGAAGACAGCAGTTGGTCAACGAGCAGCAGCCAGTACACATTTGGTGAAACACCCTAACAACAGTTTGTTTATCAATGAGCACACCTCTATGCCAAGGACCATGGCCACAAAGAGGTTTCTTGGCTTCACCCTCTGAGTCTCAGAAACTGTGACATTCCCACAGCCAAAAGGGCAAGGCCTTGTCAAGCACATGTCCGACAGTCCAGTAGCCAAGACAAGTGGTAGTTTCAATCCTAATCAGCCGACAAAGAGACACACGGTCCACTTAAAACAGTATAGTTCTCAAAGTATTGTTTTTCTTCTTGAAAATTACTGTTATTAAAAAGTAAAATAATACTATCTATCACACTCTTCAGTGTGGATTAAGTGAGAATTGTGGCTTTATGAGCAAAGAGAACCACTTGCATAAGGCTTACTCTATCCGGAGTAATGATGTGTCACAAACTCTCAGAATACAATTCCACTACACAGGACACTGCCTATACATAACTCTAATTGGTTAGTCACATACAGAAGTCAGCTACTGAACTGATGGTGAAAGACTAGTGAAAGACTAGACAACCAAAGAGTAGCTGGGGGTAACCCAATGTTAATGCTAATCCTAAAATGTATGTTCTGGTTTTTATAATCTCCTGGACATTATAAACAATGATATACTCAGTTACAAATACTATGTGGGACTCATGCTGTGGCTCAGAAGAATACTGGATATGGCAGTATCATGTACAGCCAAAACTACTGGAAAAAATTGAATACAACACACACAAAAAAAAAATTCAAGGAATAGTGAAGTAGCTTCCAAAAAAAAAATATTTCTACTTAGATGGCAGCTACTCAATGTTCACTAAGAAATAGCTTTATGCAAGAAATATAAACACTACTTTTTATTATTCTAGGCAAAAGGTCATTATCCCTGATAAGTAATTTTCCTTGATATTCCTGATTATTAGAAATTAAGTTGGTCAGATATATTTGGCACTAAAATTTTACTATACAACTCTCCAGGAAAAGCAGACATAAGTACCACCTGGAGACCTTCTAGAACCACATTCCCAAGGGATCCTCAGAAACCAACTCAGACATCTGAAAAGCAGTAACAGTGGCTGTATTTAGAAAAATCTTCTCCGGGTGATTCCCAAATTCTAGGACCAGCGCTATTGAAGACATAGCCTTCTCCTACTGACTACAAGCACTCTCATGGGGTCTGTCACCTCTGATGGGTCACTGCCAGGCATACAGTCATCAGGAGCAAAAAGGAAGGGTCCATATCTCATTATTTACTGTAAAGAAACTATTGAAGAAATCTGGCAAAAACCTATTAAAATAACATGCAAACATACTTCCAAACACTTTCTATATGTTTATTTTAAAGAAGATGCCTTCAAAATCTATAAAATAATGTATAAAAATAATTTATGTATTAGTTCAGCTGCAATATATACATGGTCCCTTAAAAGATTTTCATCTTATCATTAAAAATGCACCTCAACCATAATTCATAGTACTTTCAAAAATCAAGAATTTCAAAAGTTTCTAATAGGAAAGTTTTAGTAGTCACCTAAGAAAAATAATAAAACTAGGAATGATGCCAATAATACTTGAAAATATAAGCATATCTCAACTATGCTATGCATCCTAAGAACAAATTTCATACTATAAGCCCAAGTAGTTGCACATTCATTTACAAAAAAAAGAGCACAAAATAGTTCATAGAAAAAATATCTCCTCATAAAACTTGAGAAAGTTGTCAAATGAAACATCTGATGTTCAATTCACAATATTTCCATACACACATTGTAAACAAATGAAACCAGTCATTACTCCAAAAAGACATTGTTAAAAAAAAAAAAAACTCAGTGCAAAAATCCTTACCAACTTAAGTTGTTAAAATGTACTTAAGACAATTTTAATAAAAATCACAATTTGATCCCATAATCGAAAATGATGCTACAGAGACTTTACATTAAGATTAAAAAGCTTGCAACAGTAACTGAGTTTTCCTCTCATTACTATTCTCTAGTAAATGCTTTCTTTTGATTGGCTTTTACAATGTCATCCGGGGATGCTGATTTGAAGTCAAATGGCGTTATTGCTATAAGAGGACTCATTTCTTTGTCCGACACATCTTGAACTTGTCTGCTATAAAGGAAAGTCTTGTAGAGGTCAAGAGTGCGCCTCCTGCAGCTCTTCAGCGGATAACGAAGACACAGCGTTGAAGCAAAAGCTGAAGGCCTAGCAGCAAGAGCCTTGGTCCACGCCAGAGACAACGGTGCTTTCTTAGCAAGGGAGCCTCTTTTAGTTTTCTTACTATCCTTAGTAGAACTGGAATTTTTCCCTAACTTTGAAGTTAGAACTTTAGTGTCTGCTGTTGGAGCAACTGATGGGTCAGCTACAGGCTTTGGAACAAACTCTGGAGTTTTTATCAGAACACTAAGATCAATATTTGAATCAATTCCAGGATTTCTCAATTCAGATAAACTGAGCTCAAAGGAATCTCTCTTAATCGGAGACTTGTCTAGTTCAATCGTTTTTGCAATCAAATCTGAAAGGGACAAATTCTCCAGGTCTCTTGTGGGAGAAGTTTTGGAAAATGCCAACGATGACAGAGATCCTGTTAACTCTGATACTTCATTAGAAGACGGAGAGCGGTTTGCCAGTTGTGACAGGGGAAGGGACCCCAAGCTAGCAGATGACTGGTTACACAGGTCGGATAAAGTAAAGCACTGGCTGGGACTGTTTTCTCTGTGTTCCTCAACCAGCTCAGCTAGGGATAGACTTTCACACTGGAAAAATGGTAAACTATTATTCTTTACAATATTATTCTTGGCACTTTGTCCAGCTTCAGTGTTTATACTGGGATTAAAATTATTTTCCAATGGGACAGGGTTATTTAAACTTCCCAAGATGGTCTGCACTGGCATGCTCTGAAAATCAGGTAGCACACTGCTTTGAACACCCCGAGAAGCACTGGCTGCCATGTTCCCTCTCATCAAGGACTTTAAGTCTGGTATTCCTTTCAGAGTGAAATCCTCCTCGGGAGCACACTCAGATGCAGGAGCATCTGCAGTCTTACAAGGCCCACTCTGCAGACTGACTGTGGGGGACAGACTGACTGACAGCTGACGTTCACAAGGATCTCTTGGCACGTCATCAGTCAGGGGTGTCAGGGACAGCTCCTTTGTTAACTTACATGATTCTAGTTCCTTTTCACTTTGGGGTCTGTCAAGTTTCTTTTTTCTATGAAGTAAATAGTGACTTGGCACAAGTGAAGAATTATGTGATCCATATTTTGCTATTGCACTAGAACAATCAAAAGATTTGCTACTGCTATCCAAATGATTTTCTGATTGAGGGCAAGAATTTTGAACATTTTCAACTGAAACTTCATTAGAAGAAAATAAGACTCCTTACCTTACAAGAGCCATTAATGTTCAGATGAGCGAGTTGACATTTGCAGAAGACAGTCACAGCAACCAAAAGGAGACATGAAATAAGGCATTTAATTACTAAGTGCTTCCTTTGATTACAACTAAAGCGATACATGTTCATTATTTAGCAACAGGGACAATGAGGAAAACAAAAGAGGAATATTACCTCTAACAACCTAAGATGACCTTCATACTATTTTCACTGCTGTATGTGAGTAAACATTCTAATTTCCATGGATTTATCATGGAATCATAGATTTCATGAATGTGAATCTCTATCACACTGAAATTGCCATGATTACCATTTTAAAACTTTTTAAACTCTTAAAACTTTAAATTTTAAAACTTTTAAAACTTCTTTTAAAAAAGTAAAAAACTGGGTTCATTTTTCTCTGTACTTTAATACATTAAAAACAACAAGCAAACACCATCTGTGATTTCCTGTGTTCTAGGGACACTTTATTAATAGAGAAGACATTATCATTACAATCACTTAAAAGTACGCCTGAGCCGGGTAGTGGTGGCAGGCGGATCTCTGTGAGTTCAAGGCCATCCTGGTCTACCAGAACTAGTTCCAGGACAGACTCCAAAAGCTAGAGAAACCCTGTCTCGAAAAACCTTAAAAAAAAAAAAAAAAAAGTACACCTGAGTCCCAATCCCCACATGCAGAAACACACTGATTTCACAGGGGTAGGCTGCATGCAATTTTGCAGAGGCCTAACCCAAAGATTAAAGGACATATCAATCCAGTTAACAAATGACCACACTCCCACTAACAGAACCATGCCAATTAATACAACTGTACCTCAGTTCTCATGTCCACAAAATTCTAAACCCCAAACCCACAAATTTAAAATTAAAAACCTATTCTTGTTTTTTTATGCATTAGCTAAAAATGAAATATGAAGAGTACAATTTTAATACTTTATATTATTTAATGATACTCAAATAACATGAAATTATAATTATAAATATCTATGACCTAAGTACAGAGGAATTTTTATCAATGGCTAGATACTCAATTCTGTCTCATTTCATTAGGATTTTATAAAGTTCAATAAGAAACTAACAAGAGGGAAAATGTCTTCTTTTATCTGATTTTATTTCTTTTGTGCTGTTGGTTATGGAAGCAAACACAAAACTCAAATTAAAAATCCCCAAACTGATGCTAGCGCTGGCTCAATAGTCAAGAGCATTGTCAACCTTCTCTTACCGAGGACCATGGTTTGGTTCCCAGCACCCACGCAGTGGCTCACAACCATCCTTAACTCCAGTTCAGGGGATCCAACACCTTCTTTTGACCTCCTAAGACACTGCACACATGTGGGGCACAGATAGAAATGTAGGCAAAACACTCACATACATAAAATAGAAATGCCTTTACAAAAGTGCAAACTAGAAAGCCAACTGATAATAACTGAGATTATTGATGTAGCCAACTAACAACTCAGAAAATTAACTTTTTGCTCAGCACCCAGAAGAGCTAGGAGGAGTGAAAGCATACCTTTCGATGCCTTTCCTGCAGACACTGCTCTTTCGCTCTTCTCCTTCATATTCTGCACATTGTCTTGTTCCAGAACCACTGACAAAGCCTTCTGGACATCAAACTTGTTTTTCAGAATTGCTTCAATCAGTATGTCATCAGGCGCAGCATCTCCCAGTACCTCTCGCATGTGATCAAGGCATGAGTACAGACGAGCTAGAACACACAACAGAGAAAGAGCTGTACTATACAGCATCTTCAAAGAGCTCTCATCGTGAAAGATCTTCACATGTGAACAGAGACTTTTAAATTATACTGGCAAGTCAAACTCTCCTTTTCTTCAGTAGAAATTACTTACAATGGTTATATTTTATCTACTATGCACTGTCTTCTCACATCTCATAAATGAAGAAATCAATGTAATGAATGCTTATAAATAATACTTGAAAAAATACATATAAATTGTATACAACAATACATATTCTCAGTGCAGGATAAGGTTACATGTTCCCAATTGCTTAAAAACTACAAATGGATGGAGCTGGACAGATGGCTCGGAGGGTAAAGCAGACAGGTACTATTCTTACAGAGGGACCCAAATTTGGTTCCCAAGCACCAACATTGGGTCAATCAGATCAGCCTGTAACTCCAACTCCAGATGATCTCATACCCTCTTTTGAGGTCTCTAGACATCTTCACTCATATGCACATGTCAACACACAGACATATACACATAATCAAAAATAACAAATATTTTAAAAAAATACAAATGACACACTAACATTTTGAGACAGTCATGGTGAAATTTCTCCCAATCACTTCCAGCATGACTAGACAGGAAAGGGGATTGTGTGAGACTATTATAAACTTGTTGGTAATCCCAGGAAATCACTAGCTATATTTCTTACATGTCACAAACCGCTATTTTTTTGCCAAACTAACTGAGCTCTCTCCATTACCGACAAATATCATCCTTTAAAATTATCAAAATAATTTAAGAACAAAATAATCAAATCTAAGAAATAAAGACAGAAAGGAACATTCATGGTTAAAACCATAATTAAACCTAGGATTGCACTGCTTAAAGATTTTCATTTTTCTTATAACTAAGCTATGATAAAAATTTAGTATAACATAATCAGTCTTACATCCTTAAGAGCTAAAATGGGACTAGGTGCCTAGAGGCTAAAGAATCAAAACAGATACTCATTTGTGTATATGCACAATTACCCTGATTTTGTTAGCTCCTGGCATTTAAGAAAATATTTATTCCCTATATCTGAGTGTTTTGCCTTCATGTATGTATGCGCATCATGCCCAAGTCTACTGCCCTGGAGGTCAGAAGCGAGTATCTGATCCCATGGACCTGGAGTAATGGATGCTCTGTGTGCCAACATGTGGGCGCAGGGAACTGAATCCAGGTCTCCTAGAAGAGCAGCAAGTGCTCTTAACCACTGAGCCGCCTTTCTGGCCCCAGTAATTGTTTTATTAACATATTCAAAGGTCAGCTTACATTCTCCCATTTCTTTCTGTTTCCAAGTCAATTATAAACTTTACATGAACAACATGTATAGGAAAAGTACAACTGCAAAGGGGGAGCAGAGCTCAGCCTCACTCATTCTCCAGACAGCCTTACTCACATACCTGGCCAGCTTACTCTATCAATCTATGGTTTAAGAAATTCTTGAAGCAATGTCACATGTGAAACGTATTAGTAAAAGGAAGCCGAAACATAGTTGTTCTTTTCAAATGTTTAAGAGTTAAAAGTAAGCAAACAATCAGCTGCTACTCTTTACAGGTTCCATCTTGACTTCACTCACAGACATAACAGCTGTGGTTGCTACTCTGGGTTACTCTGCTTTTCAGAGGTTTCTTCCTTAAACTTCTTGGAAGCTACCCTTCTTGTAAATAGAGCAACTCCTGTCCTTAGGTCATCAGCTCTCTAAAACCTCATGGACCACAGTTCTTTAAAAATTGTTTCAACAAATCACTGAATTTCTCTTCCTTGTAAAACATGAAAGAATGAGAAAACTCAGTCAAAAATCCCAGTTATTCAACAGCTGATAGGCTTAATGGAATCAAATTCTCAATCACACACTTCAACAGACTTCTCAATAGATACATTAAATAAGATGCAAATTTTCCTTCAAAGAATAAGATATGCTTGTATCATTACTGTTCATATTCATTACTATGAATAATCTCAATAAACTTTATAATTCTTACTTGGTGATTAATCATTTTCAGCTAATGAAGATATGCTAATTTAAAAAGCCATACCTTGGTCAAGTTCACTTAATTGGTGATTCAAAAGAGAATTAGAAGACTCTTTCAGATCTTCATAACCATATTCTTCTACAGGGTTGTCACGTCGTGAGTAAATAAACTGAGCAGCTAGAATACAAAATGAAGAATGCTGTAATAAAGCCAGTTCCTAACTTTTTCTCATTTTTTAACAAAAATTAAGATAAAGGAGATGAGACTATAGTTCATTAGTAAAAGCTTCCCTGATGGAGGAAGGTCATTGGCTAATAAAGAAACTGCCTTGGCCCATTTTATTGGTTAGAACATAGGTGGGCAGAGTAGGCAGAACAGAATGCTGGGAGGAAGAAGAAGTGAGCTCAGTCTCTCTGGAGAGACGCCATAGCTCAGCTCTCGGGGGCAGACGAAGACCCAGAATGGACGTAGGCTAGAATCTTTCCCGGTAAGACTGAGGCTACACAGATTATTTGAGATGGGTTGATCGGGATATGAGAATTAGCCTGTAAGGGCTAGAGTTAATGGGCCAAGCAGTGTTTAAAAGAATACAATTTGTGTGTTGTTATTTCGGGAGTAAAGCTAGCCAGTGGCGGGAGCTGGGTGACCGAATGCAACCCGCAGCTCCCTACAACACTTCCCTAGTGTGCATAAGGCCCTGGGTTTGATTCTCAATACTGAAGCTGAGAAATCCCACTGAAGGCACTAAAGCAGAAAGAAACAGAGGAAAACATCAGTATGTGCTGCTCTGGTCTCTGTACGCTAATGTACAGAAGGAAGGCATCTACATTCACACGCATGCATTCACTATACACACACACACACACACACACACACACGTGCATGATTACACACACACAAATCTGATCACCACTTACAATCACTTTGACAAGTGATGAAATTATAAATATTCCAAGACAATATAAATTCTACCCAAGTTGTAGTCAAAGCCCTTAGACTAGCAGCTCACTAATCTCTTGTTCTTCCTTCCTTCCCCCAGTCTCCAAGACCATTCCGTTCATTTCATCCTTGCCCACTATTATGCTCCTTTATTTTCTCTTGGTACTGATATTAAAGCACACATCAAACTTATTTGCTTAAAAAAACACTCAAAATGTATTTGCATAGTGAAGTCAATATTAAATTTTGCTATCCAAGAAACACTAATTTTGCCAGATTCCAAAAGGCTGCCAAAAGCATAAGTCCTAAATTTAAAAATATATATTTTTTAGAATTATTTTCTTTAATTGACTCTTTGTGAATTTCATATCACATAACCCAATCGCACTCATCTCCATGTCCGCCCGCCACCCTTCAAACCTCCCCCAGAAAAGAAAACAAACAATCTCGCTGTGGAAACTGCAGTGTGCCACACAAAGTATATCCTTTGACCAAAAATGTTCACTGCAATGAGACACAGGTCTGGTTCCAGGCCTCGGGTTTCTGCTACACTATCAATACCAGATCCTCAATGGGACTCCTCTCCAATATCCTCTTGTTGCGCTGTGTCATGGAGATCCTGCAGTTTTGATTACACAGGACTGGGCCCTTCACAGACTCCAGCAGCTCACAGATGGGGTAGATGTTGAAGGAGGCCAACTCAAAGCCCCGGATCTGGGTCTGGATGGTAGCTGAATTGGTCATCCCACCTGCTCTGCTGTGCCTGTACCGCTAGGGCCAGCTCTCCCACTTTTCCCAGGGAAGGGGTACAGCTGACTTTCCTGCCTGTGGAAGCTGGCAAAGGCAGGACTGGATCTCCTGCAATGGTGCCATCGGGGCCGACTCTCCAGCACCGTCCTGGCAAGGGCAGGGCCTATTCACCAAAGTGCTCCAGCCAGCATGGGGCAAGGTCAGCTATCCTGTGCTGGCACTCTATGGCCAACAAGAGGCAGGGCCAGCTCTCTTACACTCATGCCCTCGGAGCTCTCCTACACCCACACCACCAGGGCGAGAGGTGCAGGCCTGCTCTACTGGGCAGCCAGCAAGGGGTGGGGCCAGCAGTCCTGCCAGCAGTGAGGGGCATGTCTAGCTAAGCAGCACACTCAGATGTGGCTTCAGGCAGCAGCCTAGACAAAGGTCATCCACTTGGCCTTTGATGGTAAAACAGGCCATGGACATCAACACAGACACTGGTGATGGGGGAGTGTCATATATCAATCTGTTGATTTCCTTGGTTAAGCAATAAAGAAACTGCTAGGCCCATTGGATAGGCCCACCCTTAGGTGGGTGGAGTAAACAGAACAGAATGCCGGGAGGAAGAGGAAGTGAGGTCAGACTCCACAGCTCTGCTCTCCGGAGCAGACGCAGGAGAGACGCCATGCTGCCTGCTCCAGGGAAGACGCACACCATGCCCCAGCTCCGACCCAGGATGGACTTAGGCTAGAATCTTCCCGGTAAGCGCACCTAGGGGCGCTACATAGATTATTAGAAATGGGCCAGAGCAGTGTTTAAAAGAATACAGTGTCCGTGTAATTATTTGGGGCATAAGCTAGCCGAGCCGGGCAAGCGGCTGGGGTTTTGGGGACACAGCCCTGCCGCCCCTATTACTACAGATGGCGCCCACGTGATGGACTAAACCCACTTAAAAAACCTGAGAATGCTTAAAAATAATGGAGAGAGAGTTTAACACAGATTTTTGCTGTTTGTTGGTGGCGTGCTGTAGAGAGATTTCCTGATTCGGCAACAGCAGCAGAAAAAACGCTGTGTCATTTTAAAGTGTGGCTTCCTGGGGCTGTGCCACCAGTGCAAACTCTGGCTTTATGTTTGTGTTCCCGCTTGGGATCGGAAGGAGAGTGCTCTGAGACAGTGACGATGACTCATAGCTCCCCGCCTGCTCCTGGGCAGAAGGCAGAATCAGGCTTAGGCAGGCAGAAGAGCATGGCGGATTCCTGCCGCCATACAGAGACGTGTTTTCAGACTGCGCAGTGCTCTGCGTGTCAGATTTGGATGTAACTTGGATGAAAAGAATTTCTGTGCTGCACGCTCAGTCTCAGAATTAAAGTGCTGAGTGCCGCTCCTACCTGCTGGCCCCAGAGCTAGCACAAAATGGTATGTCCTCCATTTTGAAATTTTCCTGACTCAGCAGCAGGAACAAACCTGTGCCATTTAAAAATGCCGGCTTTCTGGGCCATCCTGCCAGGGCAAACTCTGACTGTTTGAGGCAGGAGGGCCGGCTACTGAGAGAGGACTTGAGTGTTGTCTGTTGTAGCTTGCTGGCTGGCAGGGACCTTGCAGCCAGTACCTCAGCCATGAGGCTGGAAAGCTAAGGAATGGGCTGGATCCAGCCGTCAAAGCCACGCCTTTAGTCCTACTGATATTGCTTGGTAAATTAAAGACTCATGTGGTCAGAAAAAGAGAGATATACAGTAAAGAGAGATTCAAAGACAAAGAAAATTTCTAAATGGTTTACTGTGTGTTAAAAATATATGCAAGCTGAAAGTTGAAGTTCTTAAAGCAAAAAACAAAAAAAAGTAAGAGAGTTGTTGTGTGTACACACCTTTAATCCCAATACTTGGGAGGCAGAGGGAGATAGACCTCTGTGACTTCAAGGTGTGGTAGCACACGCCTTTAATCCCAGTGCCTAGAAGGCAGAGACAAACGGATCTCTGTGAGTTCAAGGTGTAGTAGTGTACGCCTTTAATCCCAATGCCTGGGAGGCAGAGACAGGCGGATCTCTGAGAGTTCAAAGACAGCCTGGTCTACAGGGTTATTCCAGGTCACAGATATACGCTCAAAAAGCAAAAAGTTAACCTAGGAATGTCGCAGCTTAGATTCTTAAGTGCCTAGTGATTTAAAGGCGCAAATCAAAAGTGCTCCTGGATAGTAAAAAATTGCAGATTCACAATAGGACAGATTCAGACCACTGAATGAGTCACACTGTTGGATGAATGTACGTAGGCTTGGGACAGAGAAGAAAAAGAATATAGAGAATAAAGTTAATGTTAAAAAAAAAAGGTAAAGTCTTTAAAGAGACAGAATAAAGTAAAGTGATAGAGTAAAAATAAGCCGCGTAAAGATGAAAAATTCACAGAGAGTCTGGATTCTTTGTATTATTGTGTTTTCTTTAAAAATTTTTGACTGTGAAGGAGCTAAGTACAGAGAGACATTTCATTATATGGGCTGCCCAGTGGAACCAGAACGGATATCATGAGGGTATGATATCAGAATTTGGGTCTAAGGATATGATGCTTTGGAGAGAGTCTTCTTTTGTTTTCACAGAGGACCAGACCCTTTGGATTTCTTCTATCCCGATTTGGTATGATAGACCACGACCTCCTGAAATGTTCCTGTGAACGCCCTCAAAAAATTACGTCACTCAACTGCCAACTGAGATAAACCTGGCACACAGGTTACACCCTAAATGATCTGATTAACAGCGCCCCCATTCAGCAGGAAGCAGTTTGGAGAGAAAAAACTGCGCCCATGTTCCCAAAATATTATTTATAAATGTTCTTTTACATTTAAAGGGGGAAATGATATAGGTATGAATAATTTGCATTGATAGAGATTTAAGGTCAATTTTGTTATATGTATAAATGTTTCTGATGTAACTTTTACTTGATAACTGTTTTGTTATATGTAATTTTACTATGTTAAAGTTAAAGGCTTTCTTTTTTGTTTAAACAGAAAAAGGGGAAGTGATGGGGGAGTGTCATATATCAATCTGTTGATTTCCTTGGTTAAGCAATAAAGAAACTGCTAGGCCCATTGGATAGGCCCACCCTTAGGTGGGTGGAGTAAACAGAACAGAATGCCGGGAGGAAGAGGAAGTGAGGTCAGACTCCACAGCTCTGCTCTCCGGAGCAGACGCAGGAGAGACGCCATGCTGCCTGCTCCAGGGAAGACGCACACCATGCCCCAGCTCCGACCCAGGATGGACTTAGGCTAGAATCTTCCCGGTAAGCGCACCTAGGGGCGCTACATAGATTATTAGAAATGGGCCAGAGCAGTGTTTAAAAGAATACAGTGTCCGTGTAATTATTTGGGGCATAAGCTAGCCGAGCCGGGCAAGCGGCTGGGGTTTTGGGGACACAGCCCTGCCGCCCCTATTACTACACACTGGCTATAGGAGGGCTTCAGACCCAGACGTGGCCTTCAGGGGCAGCACACAGTGACACCACAGCCCCAGGACATCAAGCATGGCTACTCATATAGGCCTGTTCCTCACCGCCATGGCATCTCCAGTTCCACCTCTCTCCAGAGTGCATGAACCACCCACTTTTCTTTCTCTCCCTTCTCTCCATCACGTACTCTATCTTCCCATCTCTCCATTACATATTTGTTCAGCGTAGTGGCATCTGCTGTCCCAGCCTGCTTGTCTTCCAGGCCCTAGATTTCTAGATTTATGTAATGTGTAAATATTTTGCTTCAGTGTAGGTCTGTATATCACATGTATGCTATGTGCCCTCACAGGTCAGAGAGGGCACTGGATCCTCTAGAACTGAGGTTATGGGTGGCCCTCTGCAGGAACAACAAGTGTGAGCTTAACCCCTGAGCCATCATCTCTCCAGTCCTCAATAGACTTTAAGTTTTCAACAACTCATTTTCCAATCATACAGCGCCACCATAAACCAGCGGCATGTATCTAAAACTTTGACTTTGGCAGTAGTGGCGCACGCCTTTAATCCCAGCACTTGCACTTGGGAGGCAGAGGCAGGAGGATCTCTGAGTTTGAGGCCAGGCTGGTCTACAAAGTGAGTTCCAGGACAGCCAGAGCTACACAGAGAAACCTTGTCTTGAAAAACCAAACAAACAAACAAACCAAAACCCCAAACTCTGGCTCGCAGATATCAGCCCATGTTTCTCTAACATGCGGACTGCGCTACTGTGCCATCACTCATGCAAGCCCCAAGTCTGCGCACATTCACCTCAACTGGACACCACTGAGCTTCATCCTCAAGACTGTCCGACTGCAAGGAAGTGAAGTCAGTATGTTAAGGCAGAAACACAAATGCAGCACAATAAAGCAAGGAATTATGGGTCTTTCCATCATTTCACTTTCCATAAGAACACAGTAAGCCCACTGCCCAGAATTCCTACACTGGACTTGAGCATGGCTCCAGGAAGGTATTAATGTTGGAAGAGAAACCACCTCCAAAATTTATAGATAATGCGGAGAATATAAAATGCAGCCCACATATAAAATTTATAATCAGAAATCAGACAGCCATGAGTCAATGAACTATAGATTAGCAGGTAAGAAAACAACTGTAGTGTCACACTTTAAAATCCAAATGAATAACAGTTACCAAGTATTAGAGAAACAAATTAATCACTAGACTGGAGCAGTTACGATAAAGGAAATTAAGGACATAGTAAAAAAACTAAAGACTCAACAAGGGGAAAATTCAACACATGCAGAAAAACTGAGAGCTCAATGTTTCCTTTCCACAGATTAGGTCATCAAAATTGATATATAAAGGAATGAGGAGGGGATACACGAAAGATGCTTTAGTTTAAAAAAGGCCACTCTGACAAGCCAGCATTCCTTGGGAAGTCTGATTTCTATTGCCCTGTAACTACACTAGGACTAACTCCTGCATTCTCAGCCACAGCCTTGTCCCACGATGCTTAATGTGAATATTTGCCTTTGCACCATTACTTTATACCTCGCTCAGCCAAGCTTCTGCCTTTGTAAACTATAGAGTCCTGCACCTGTATTCACTGGAAGCTAATGCATCTCTCTAGACGTGCCAGCACTTTCACTAAAATGGTTACTGGTTTTGTTAGGTTTCTTAGCTTAAATGACCTATCCTAATCTTATTAACCCTGTAATTAGTCTTACTTTTGAATACCACAAAGTATTTCAGAAAGGCACACATATGATTTACATATATGTGTATCCTTCTGCAACTTATTCAAGGAGATAAATTAGTATTACAGATAAAAGACTGAAGAAACATCCTGTTTCAGATTCTGTAGTACCTTTTCCATTGTTAAAATCTCATAGAGATGAGTCTTATAGCCAGAGGGCACCTTAACATCATGTAATATAATACTTAGATTGATAGTCTTTTATTTCTAGTGATCTAAAATAAATCCTTAAAATCTGACATTTTAGATTTACTCTATCAGCTATAATAAAAAAAGGGTGTCATTTTCTGCCTAGAGATTTACAAATTGTTTTTCAGACTTTCCTAAACTCTTTTGTGCTTAGTCCAACATTAACTGTGCAATTTCTCCAACTATGTCTCAAACTACTGTGATCCAAGAAATTGAAGATCAGTCCAATGCTGACTGGGATAATAAATCAGACACTTCCTTCAACAAACTTCACTCTAGAGGTTTCCATAGCAAAGCAGAAGTTCTTACTTATAAGCTCCTATGCCACATGCTAGAAGCTTCTATTTCTGAGGGTATTCCTTACTGTTACACCTTCTCAAACAAAAACTTCCAATTTCCAAACTCGTACTATAGTCATTGAAGCCCTTGCTAGTGGTTGGGACTGCCACAGAGGCCAACAGAATAAGGAGCCATAGAGGCTGAAATCAGGAGGAGACAGAAAGGGTAGGACACAGCAGACAGAGGCAGTCCAAACTTTGAAGTTGAAATCAAAGCCTAAAAGGCAACTAGTACAAATAAAAATCAAAACAAGGGTGATAATATAATAAAAGTGAGAATTTTTTTAATTTTAAATCTTAAGCTTCAGTACATTTTTTGAAAGTTATTCATGGTAATTTTTAAATTCAAGCTATTTTGACATACATGAAAGTCCAAGGAATTCCAATTCTAAGTCCTGAAACTGCCCACAACTATTTCCTACACATTTGTGTGCGTATTAAAGACACAGCTCTCAGCATCCTCCCTGAAAAAAAGGCAGGAACATTGTATTTAACAATTACTCTTTCTTTGATCCTAGCAGGGAAGCTTAAGAGAAGCACTGCCCCGCCTGCACATCTTTAATCCCAGCCCATGGGAGGCAGAGGCAGGCAGATCTTTGTGAGTTTGAGGCCAGCCTGGTCTGCATAGTGTGTTCCAAGACACCTAGAGCAACATAGTGAGACTCTGTCTTGAAAAAGCCAAACTAACAAACAAACAGACAAAAAACAGAGAAAGAAAAGACACTGTCCTACAAGCCCCACCTCCAATCTGCCCAGTGTAGTCTACTGTCCATCCTCCGTCACCTGCTAACTCCCTCCCTGTCCAAATGCCTCCAGTCAAAAGGGACAGATATAAAATGAAAAAGACCTTTCACAATCTGGTTCCCATTTTCTGTTCTGGTTCCTAGTCATCCCAGGCTTCTTCCATACTATAACTTGCATGAACTCTGAATCTCCCAGAACAGACAGCACTCAGTAGCCACCACTCTACCTACATACTCCCCAGTTTCCCAGCCCACGCACCTCTCCTGTCAAGCATGCTCAGGAATGTTCTCCACCCATCAGAGTTCTGCAGTTAACTGTCTGAACAGGACCTCACACCACTGCTTTTCAGTAAAAAGACCAGAAAGAGGGGGGAAGGAGGTGCTCTTCTTACACACAAATTGATACTGGGTATTGATTTTGAACTAAAATATATCAAAGGGATATTTTCAACTCACATTAACTGAAACAAAATACATTATTCAAATTGCTTTTCCGGGTTCTTTTGTTATTACTGCCCTGACAATCATTCAACAATCAGTATGAAAAATCTTTCTAAAAGAAATTTTTAAGAGTTACATTTTAAAATCACCTTTTATCAAGAAAAATATGCTTAGAAATCAAAATACGTGTATTTGTGACTAAAGTTTAGAAGTTTCTATTAATTGGCAAAGCAACTCAATTAAAGGCTTTATTAGACCATAAGTACAGTATGTATGCTCACCTCTTGAATGAACAAAAGAAGGTTAGAGTTTTATTCCCTGAGCTACTCAATACATCATTTGTTCATTAATTCCCTAAATGAGACATACTGTCTACAGGGTATTCAGATACTGAGGTGCCTGATCTTCTCACCTGAGGAATTACCACCCAGGATGGCCCGCAAGCATGTCTGTGGGGGCATTTATTTGCATAAACCCTTTCCTCCTCAAGTGGCTTTATGTCCTGGTGTTTTATTACAACCACAAAGGAGCAAATTGGGGCAGATAGCAACCATGACAGCAGTAATGAAGAGGCGGTTCTGCTTCACAGAGCAGCCAAAAGCCCACAGCTCTGCCACAGGCTGGTGCTTTAAATATCAGAAACTATTCTAAAACTACTCATTTCTTATTGGAAATTACCTGAAAACACACATTAAAAAATAACCTAGGCCCAGCACATGGTGCTCAGGCCTGCTATCCTAACTTCTGAGACTCTGAAACAGGGAATCCCTGATGTGGGACAATGCTTTTCTACACTATGAATATGTATTACTCTCACTGGTTAACGAAAAGCTGACAGGGCGTAGCTGGGCAGGAAGTTAGGTGGGAAAGGCAAACTGGTAATGATGAGAAAAAAGAGGTGGAGTCAGGAGAGGTCAGCTGCTGCCCAGCAAGCAGCAGGTGAAGAAAATGAGTAACAAGTCATGAGTCACATGGCAAAGCATAAATAGAAATATGGGTTAATTTAAGTATAAGAGTTAGTCAGTAACAAGCCTGAGCTACTGGCAAAGCATTTATGAGCAATAGTAAGCTTCTGAGTCGGTTATTTGGGACTGAACAGTCAGGACAGGAAACATCCATTTACAAATTCCAGACTGCAGGTTAGCCTGTGGTATGTGTTGGGATCCAAGGCAGCAAAGACTAGTGTGTTCTGGTCTAATGCTACTGCTACGCCACACACTTTCCTTTCTTGACTGTTTGTGGTGGAGTCTTCCTACAAGGTGGTGTTGGGTCTCATACATGCCTACTAAGCTTCATGCATGCCTACTAAGCTACATTTCACACCCTGCAAATGTGCTAGAAAATTAAAAAAAATCATATTCTCATGCTTTTGTTAAAAGTGAGTTTATCAAAGAAACAAAACTATTTAACTACATACTGTTCAGTAGACTTCCTATTGTACACAAAAACAACTCACAGCCTGGGTGTCCAGAATCTGAACAATGCAGGATTCGCATGAAGCCATGAGAGACACACAGAAGTCTCTGATCAAGGCATCAAGTAAGCCAGGCCCATACATGTAAATCTCTGGAAAACAACTTCTGAAAGAGTAACTTTTGTGCTGTTAGAACACTAGGTACTACCTAGAGAGTAACTATTAATTTGCACCAATTGTGAGCAATCACTGCTGTATGAAGAGTCCACTTTCATGGAAACCATATTCAACAAACCTTGTAGATCTCAACTTGCCTTTGAGACACAGTCTCTGTAGTCCTGACTGGTCTAGAACTCGCCATATACACCAGGCTGGCTTCAAACTCAGAGATCAGCCTGCCTCTTACTCAAGTGCTGGGATTAAAGACATGTGCCACCACACCTAGCAGACCTTGACTCTATAAGCCTCTCAAATCTATAACTAAGCACTACTATTCTTTCCCTAAATAAATGGTTCCCAAATGCCAGTCTAATACTCCAAATACCCCTGATCAAAATTTACTATCTGTGTTATTCTTTTGGTCTCTGGTCCCTTTAAAGGACAAACCACGCCCACTCCCCCACGACCTCTAGTCGCCATCTTGAATCTCTTAGTGTCCTCTCTTAGTGTGTGTGCACGTGGTCTCTCTGTCTCCCTTTCTTTTTCTCTTCCCCTCTCCCTCTCTCTCTAAGTAATAAATGTTCAGTTCTGATTCATACTATGTGTCTGTCACATGTCCCTACCCACGCGCTGGCTTGCCAGACTCCAGGGCCTGGCACCCGCCCACCCCACTGGGGACTCGCCAGCATTTCCAGCTGCTAGCTGTTTGGGGAACCGCCCGGGGATTTTTGGCATAAAAATCTGCCTTCAGAGATCTTAGGATTTCACTGTAGGGCCCGGGTCTACCCTTGTTCTTGGGGTTCATCTTGAGGACAGTTTCTGGTCAGCCAGCTAAAACATTGTTTGTTCCTGTGCTCCCTCTGCCCCACCTGGTGATTAGCTGTAGGGCATTGTTTACCCCATCTTTGGTGTGGTAATTTCCCACCTGCCTGGGCAGAAATCCTTGTGAAGCAGCTAGGTACAGAAGGATTTCCCCAAGGTTGAATAAATGGCATTCGGCTGATCTCCTTTCGAATGACCCAGGTCTCTTGTGTGTTCTTTCAATCTCCAGGCCCTTGCCCAACTTGCATACGGTACAGTGGCACGCGAACTGTACCGAGGGGGTAACACAGAATCTCACTATGATCAACTGACATCTTAATGATTTATATAACCGTGTAATACAGAGACTATTAGAAAAATAAGTCTTCAAAGCTTTCCTTAAACTTCTTCATTTTTGTTTAAAATGGGTAAGTGGGTAAGAACTCTTACTATACAAGCATGAGGGTCTGAGTTCAAATCCCTAGTACCCATGAAAACCAGGCGTGGCCATGTACGTGTCTGTAACCCCAGTGCTTTGGGTGGCAGAGATAGCAGGATCCCTGAGACTTGCTGGCTACCAGCCTATGAGAGATACTGTCTCAATGAACTAATGTCAAGAGTGACATAAGATACCTGAGGCTCTCCCACACTCCCCACGCATGCACACAAGCATGCACCTACACCAACACAGATCACACACACACACACACAAAACTCATAAAAATTATTCATGAGTAAGAAACTCTTACAGGTGAACTTGGTGGGGCATACTTACAAAGCCATCTAAGTATGGCCAAAGCTGGAGGACCACCAAGAATTCAGGGCCACCCTGAACTATATATATAAAGTCTATTTTCTGTTTTCAAATAAACCATTACAAAAACTTCACATTTTAAAATGTGAGTATATAAATAAATACACACATACACATATCTTGTTTTGTTTCGTTTGTTTCGAGCTCTGTGTAGTCCTGGCTGTCCCGAACTTGCTCTGGACACCAGGCTGGCCTCAAACTCACAGAGGTCTGCCTACCTCTGCCTCCCGAGTGCTGGGATTAAAGGTGTGCACCACCACTAACCAGCTTCATATCTTTTTAGGACTTATGTATTATAGTCTTATGACTCTAGTCCAGGATGACAATCATACTTACTTGATCCTTTTAAACAGCCAAATCAAAGAAATAGTTTTTTGGCTTTTTGTTTGTTTGTTTTACAACTTACCTGTTGATGGTGAAATACAATAATCATCCTCCACAGACTGGCCATACAAATCATCTTCTTCGAAATCTAAAACACAAAACAGATTCATTGGCAAGTTCAATCAGTCTTCTATATTAATGAGGAAGTACCTGAATTATCTACAAAATAAATTAAAATAGCAACTGCCAAGGAACCTGAATGTCTACTTTTCCATAAATTCCAAGAATGCTACCCACAAAGCAGACATCCACTTAGCCTAAATTACTGACAGTCTATCTTTAAAAGCATACGTACCTTCTGTTTTTTAAGCTGACTGGGCTTTATTTAATTCTCCCACATCTGCCATGTGATCAGAACTCAGTAATAATCCAGTAGATTTATAAATGAATTGTCTAATTGATCACAAAACCTAAGGTAAGCCACCCGCTGCTCTCCCTAGGCAAACATCTTTACAAAAAAGGGAGTGTAGGGTACAATCCAACCAAAGGCACTCTCCGTGAGAACCAGGAAGCCTAACTTTCGTGACCCCGAGTCTTCAAGTGAAGTATGTAAGTGAAGTGAGTAGGCCTTGGTGGAGCATGTTCTCTAGGAAGGCTCCAGCTGCCCCTTTACCTCCGGCAGCCACCTGACTTCTTGTCTTCAATGCATAAGAAATTATTGCTCCTTCTAGGAAAAACTTAGTTCCGTCAAGTACCTGGCATACGTGGGACACTAAATTAATGTGTTCATAAGTTAATGAGTCAAATTATTTAAAACCCTGCAAGGAACATAAATATATACCTGAGACTCTTAAAGAGACATTTTCAGGACAAATTGTGCACATTTCCAGCTCTGTCGATGCCAAAAGCCTAGCAGCCCAAAAGAGAGTGATTACAAAGCTGTATGATAAGTGCTCAACGTGAGAAATAAAGTGACCTGGGAACATACATGTGAACTTCTCCAAGAACAGAACATGCAAACCAATTCCACAGGAGAGAGTAGCCAGCTTTCTAGGGCACTCATGCTGCAGGAGCAGCATGCTTAAAGGCTAACACCAAAAATCATGGCAATTAAAATTTGTATGACTGCTAGTATTGGATAAAAATATGTGAGGTTCAAAAAAAAAAACCAACCAGATTTTAATCCCAAATTTAAAAATGTTATTCACAACCCCCAAAAATATATCTTTTGATATAACAAATCACTTTTACTAGTTCAGGTGGCCTAAAGAGCTATAATACTAAAAATAGGGAGAAAATTCTTCCTGCCATCTTCGTAAAGTGGTTCATTTATTTCTTAAACAAAATATTGGTGTGGTTTCCTATACGCACAGCATCGCACCAGCCACCTGGGAGAAACATCCAATGACAGGGCGGGACAGGCGTGGTTATGATGTCAACAATTGTTACAAAGAAGTATAACCTGATTTCAGGTAGCCAAGACAGGATTAAGCAGGGCTTTTAAACGAGCTGAGTCGGGCTGCACATGCAGAAGAGTTGCTTGCCCATTATGCACAAAGTCCTCGGTTCCACCTGAAGGTACTACATAAGCCAGACCTGAAAGTCCATGACTGTCATCTATCACCTGGGAAACAGAATCAGAGGCAGGAGGATTAGGAGTTCATCTCCTTGGCTGGATAGTGGATTCAGGTCCAGCACAGGCTACATGAAGATGTCTCAAAACAAGCAAAAACACTAGTTGAGGCAGTCATGAAAAATACTCCAAAGGACACAGAAAAAAAGAAGCAGGTGTTACAAAGAGGAACCAAAAGGTTTTAGACCTCAGACTAAGGAAGTTAAAATACTTTTATGAATTTTTAATTATTCAAAGTCCAAAGGGAAGCCTAACTGGGGAGAAAACAACTAGACATTGAAAACAAATTATACTTTTGTTTTTTTTTTTTTTGGTTTTTGTTTTTTGTTTTTTTTTTTTTTTTTTTTGGTTTTTCGAGACAGGGTTTCTCCGTAGCTTTTTGGTTCCTGTCCTGGAACTAGCTCTTGTAGACCAGGCTGGCCTCGAACTCACAGAGATCCGCCTGCCTCTGCCTCCCGAGAGCTGGGATTAAAGGCGTGCACCACCACCGCCCGGCCAAATTATACTTTTGTAAGCAGGGAGGGAGGAACATCCCATGACAGGGCGGGACAGGCGTGGTTATGATGTCACCAATTGTTACAAAGAAGTACAACCTGACTTCTGGTAGCCAAGACAGGATGACGTCACCAACTGTTACAAAGAAATATAACCTGACCTTGGGTAGTCAAGACAAGAAGGTATTCAGCACTGAGTCTCAGAGGACACACAACTCTTGTCAAATACTTCACACAGAAATCCTGGCATTACACTGTGGGGAACCTCTCATGTTAAGCAGCTGCTCCTTTTAGACAGTCCTTAACATCTTAAGCAGTACCCAGCACTCAGTTATCACTGAAGGAGGAAATAAGGTACTAAAGAGAAGAGTGTCCTTCGCTTCGTATCTACAAAATCTCTCCTGGTCTAAAGTCATTCCTCAGTGGCCATGGCCGCAAGGCATTTTATACATCCGCTACAAGACAGTGGACTCAGCAAAGGAAGACATTCCAGGCAGACTGGGTCCCAAAGGCAGCACGGGGTGTTAGCTGTCCAACATATCTGAACACAGTGATGCTCACAGTCTCCCAGGGGTGTCACTAACAACAGACTCCTTCAACTGCACGCTCTCCAGTTTACCAAGCTCACTCCTTTTGCATTAGCTCGCACTGTCTTTATTTTCAGCTTCTAGGATGCTTGATGATACCTATTATTATCCATTCGTTGCAGGGCATATAGTCTTCCTAAAACCACTCTGAACTTATCTCCTTGAGAACAGATTTTTTTTTAATTAAAAAAAAAAACCCAAAGAGTCCTTTTCTAGGACTTCCCCTCTAGTGTTGCTTTTCATTTCCATTTTAAAATATTATTGGTCATTAACTGAATATATGCGTGAAGATCAGCAAATCGACTTAATTTCTTGAGCCTTTTAAACGTGAATCTTTTCTGTTTCTTACGTCCCCAATTTTGAAATTCGCTGAAAATTCGGGTCAAGCGAGAATTCTGCAGTCAAAACACACGAACACAGGCAAAAATTAAAAAAAAGAAAGTTGACCGTAAGCACTAAGCCAGCCTGGGTTTAAAAATAACGCCTCGGCGGCATGTCTGAAGAAGGGCTTATGAGACAGAAGTTAGAAACTGATACCTGGGTCCCCAAATGAAACAATGAGAAAAGAGGTAACGTTTGGATACCAAAGAGCATCGAATCCCAACGTCGCCAAACACCCGTAGGCCCGTGAGCTGCCACATTCTCCAGGTCAATCCAGAAGGCAGCAATCACGCTGTCTTCCTTCCCTGGGACTCTAATGTCCTACCCTTTCCCCTCCTTCTCCTCTCCTCACCACAAACACCACTTCTAGTGTGGCTCCGGGGTCCGCACTCCAATCCTGGCGGAGGTACAGGCTAGGATCCCAGCTGGAACAGCTAGGACGACTTCCCAGCGCGGCCCTGCCACCCACCTTCATCGTAGTTATAGCCTCGGACGTTCCGATGCCGAGCCATCGCGGCACGCAGGGCGTCTGCCTCAGTCCCTTCCAAAGAACTCGGCTCAGACGCGGAGAAAGCGCCAAGCGCGGCCTGCAGACCTCTTCCGCGCCATCTTGGCTTCCGCCAGGCCTCTGCGCCAAGCGTCTGCGCAGACGCGACGTCCTACGTACGCACTACGCGACGGCAAGCTCTCAGGGTCACAGCCGGCCTCCCGATAGCGCGTGCGCACTCGGCGGGCGGCGCAAGGCCCCGCCCACCAGCGAGTTGACTGACGTGGATATCAATGCTGGAAATTCTCTCAGCTCTTCCACGTTGTTGCAGTGAAGATGACGAGCCGCGATCTTTGACCTACACCAGCGTTCAGGATTATTTTCCAGATATGGTTTTTGATCATCTGAAAAGCTGCCTGTTTTTCTCAGTAAGAGCAGGGACTCTGTTTCAGCTTTTAGGCTATAGGTAAACACTACAGGCAATCCACAAACATGTGTGACTGTGGCATGGTGATTAGTCCAAGCTTTAGAGGAAGAAAGACATTTTGAACAAGTAATTAAAATATAGCCGCACTGGGTCACTTTGTTTTGTGATAATTCATGGCTTCAGGTATGGGCTCCATCCTCCATAAACAACTCTAGTAAACAACTGTCTGGCTTGAGCTATGTAAACTATTTTCATTAACGTGGATTAATTAAGATGCCTTAGGCGTTTATTGAGTACATAAACATGTGAACTTGCTAAGAGCATTTAGTACAGCTTTTCAGACACAGCACTAGCCTTGGGGGCTTATGATGTAATACATAATACACAAATCTATAACCTGTTATTAAACATCCTCGTTTCGTAAAACACAAGGCTAATAGTGCTGTGTAAAGACAGCCTCATTATCATCATGAACAAACCGCTTTGTTGTAGCTTGTTTTTGCAATGCCAAGACCTTTTATCAAAAAGCAGACGTCAAATTCTACCTTACTCAGCTTTTCTTATCCACAACAATGAGAAAACACAAATTAAATTCATATTTGTAAATGGCTCAGGTTTGAGTTCTGACTACAGAATGGTTCTTCTTAACTATCATACTTTAACATGGCTCCAAGGCAAAATTTTATGCAAAAAAAGTAGATGCTGGTTTTATATGATTTTTAAGTGTTTTATTTTACGCCTTTAAATAATTTCTACATTGCAGCCTATCTCTTTGTAAGTAAGGATATTATCTTACTTATGTATTATCCAACTCGTGAAGTTGTAAACGACATTTGCCCATGTAAGAGTACTTAGCCCAGAACATGAAAGCGCTGAAAAATATTAAATGTGCTGGACGTGAAGCAGGAGGATCAGGAGTTCAAGGTCATCCTCAGCTACTCTGGGAAGTCCTGGCCAGCCAACATCGTCTGAGATCCTGTTTCACAGGAAGTTGTGAAACGTAAACACAAATGAAGCTCGTGTCCCACTGAACCATCAGCACTGCTAACTAGAACTCATTGACGCAGCCCTTGGAGTAAATGAGTTATGAACTGACCACATAAATCATACAGGGCAGTGAATAAGGAAACTGTCCTTCTGCCTAAGAGACTACATACTTGGTTCTGTGGATCAATTTGGGTTGATTTGTGAAAAATATCAATGAAAATAGCACACTCTTTGTGCTGCTTAGTGTCAAGTTGACCTAACTTGCCACCAGCAAACATAGTCTACGGGAGAAAATACGGTTACAGAGAAGCTGCACTTGACTTTGTTTTTGTCAGTCTAGATCTAGTCCTTAAAAAAAAAAGTTTCTCAGACTTTAAGTGGAAATTCTTCCCAAACATTTGGGTGCCATTTGTAGCAGGATTAAAGTTAGAGTCACCTGGAGATTGCCTTAACAGATTGTCCTGCTAAGGCGGCTGGTTGCTGTGGGAGGTTCCAGTCTCCTCTGGAGGGCACCCTCTCTAGGTGGGTGGGCCTGGTCTGAATCAGAAGGCTGGCCAACATGAACCAAGGAGAAAGTCAGTAAGAAGTGTTCTTCTCCAGGTTCTGCTTCCCTTTCTGCCTGAGTGGCCCGCCCTGGCTTCCCTCAGTGATGGACTGAAACTTGAAAGTGTAAACCCTTTCCTTCACCCAAGCTGCTTTTGGTTACCGTCTTTTAACACAGTAACAGAACGAAGCTGCAAGGCCACCTGTTGACAGTGATATTGAAGTAACATTGAAAACAATAAACGATACATAAAGTCTATAATGAAAAATATTTACATACTTGTAAATTCCAGCAATACCACCAACCCAGTCAAGACAATGAATATATGCAGACTCTCAAACATTATATGCAGAATATAAAAATATCCAGGGATACTTCTGCCCTTCATGACTGCCCGACATAGCCTTTGGCAACAGCTGATGGGCCTTCTGTTACTAAATACCTGTTTGTATTTTTAAAAAGTTCGTGTAGTCGAAACTTGGCAGTAGGTGCCCTTTTTTATGACTTCTTTTATTAGCGTAACTATTGTGAGATTCAGTCCCATAGGTGCTTGGGTCAACAATCCATTCCTCTTTCTTTCAGAAAGAGTTCCATTGTATAGAAATGGAAGAGAAAATGCAAGCATCACCCGGTGGCCAGCCTACTTGGTACAAGGTGCTTCTAAAGAAGTATGGCACACCTTGCCCCTGAAGTCAGAACACTGAATTCTGAAGTCGCCTGCATAGTTGGTTGCTGGCCCATAGAGAGCCTGGACTCTTCCTCTCACCTCTAATGTGTCTCTTCCGCACAGAGACTCTAATGAGAGGAGTTCTCACTGCCCATTCTGAGCTAATGTGCTAACCAATCACAAGCCATAGGCTTCCACTGTGTAAGTGGTTATTCACGAACAACAAATCAGACACTCTTCTCGGAAACTGTCTCCAGAGTGGTTTAGCTCCATGCCCTTTACCAACCACGGGCATTGCTGTCTTGTCTGGGGACACCCCGGAACCAATGGCATAGAAGGGCCAGCTGTAATCTTCCATTAATCTATTAATACCTACTTTGTTTCCAGTGTTAACTACCGCAAATAAGACTGCGGTAAATATTCATTACAAATTCTTGAATGAAAATAACGTCTACTTTTCCTAAATGATGTGAAAGACACCTTTTGAAAAAAATGCAAGCGCTAAGGATAGAACTCAATGGCAGAACACTCGCCTGGTGTACCATAACCATGGTTACGATTCCCAGCCCCACAAAAGGGAAGAGAACAGAAAGCACCAAGCACGGTTGGACCACTGTCAACACCCTTGAGCAATGGAGGTGCACTTTTTCACAGCCCTCAAGATCTTCTCAGTAGCTGAAGGCATTTGATGTTCTGATGAGTTCTTCAATAAAGCGTTGTTTTGGCTCTTTGGTTGGTTGATAATGAGGTGTTTATTTTCTTATTTCTGAGTCTGGAGAATGTTTTTATATTCTGAATACAGTTCCTTTATTAGATGTATAACTTGGCAATATTTCTCCCAGTGTGCAACTCTTCTTTCCTTCTGTTAGGGTGGGAGACGGAACTCAGGGCCTTGTGATGCTGGGCAGGTGCTGGACCACTGAGCTGCATCTCCAGCCCTTTTCATTCTTTTCATACAATCATTTGAAATTTTTTTTTGTTTTAATGAAGTCCTCTTATTTATTTATTTATTTATTTATTTTGGCTTTCATGGATTGTGCTCTTGACTTCCATCTAAGAGATCTTCACCAAAGCAAAGCTCACATAATTTTTTTTCCTATTTTTATGGTTGACGGTTTGAGGCTTTACATTTAGGTTTATGATACATTTTCAATGGAATGTTGGGTATGGTGCAGGCTTAGATCACAGCCCATTTCTTGAAAAATGGCTGTTTGTTGTTCCCGCACCATTTGTTGAATGAACTCTCCACTGACTCCCCTCTGCATGGTCATCACAGAAGTGGTTCTGTGTGAGGTGTCATTCCGGATGCTGGGTTGTGTTCCATTGATCCCAGTGTTACCCCAGCTTAACAAAAAATACTTTAGCCTAATCAGTTCTGAAACAAAATAATCTGTTTTTTCTTTCCCTTGGTTTTAGACAGCTTCTCACTGTGTAGCACTGGCTGGCCTAGAATTTGCTCTGTAGACCAGGCTGGCCTCGAACTCACAAAGATCCACCTGCCTCTGCCTCCTGGGTGCTGAGATTAAGGTGTGCATCACCGTATGCAATTGACATATTCCAGCTTTGTTCTACTTTTCCTAAGTTGGGCATTTATCATTTCCAAATATGCCACATTAGCATAAAATAGCATTCTGAGATACCTAGATAAATATAAGGAAAGATGGAAAAAATTAAAGCTAAGTTAAGGAAACATTGCTGAAGAAAATAAAATCCGCTAAATGAAGAGATGGAGACTGGACAGGTGGCTCTGCTCAAGAGCACTTGCTGCTTTGGAGAGGACCAACTAGGTTTCCCAGCACCGAGGCTGTGTGGCTCCCACCCTCCGGAAACTCCAGTTCATGGGATCCCATCCCTTCATCTGAAAGCACTCTCACTCAGACACGCCCACATACAAAGTTAATAATGACAATGATAATAGATAATAATAATAATAAAACAAATGGACCATGTCAATGACTTCAAAGTATTATTTTGTTAAATAATAGAATGTTAGTTTCCCCCCAGATTGATCCCTGTTTATTGTTATTCCAAACAAAATCAAGTCTTTGCTGGCAATTATCCATCGGATTCTGCACTGTTTGTTTCAATATTGGGGACTGAATGCAGAGCATTATAGTTAACTACTCTATCTACCATTAAGCTATATTCCCAAGTTAACAATCAGATTCTGGGATTTACATTTCATAATTCAAGTGTAATTTCGGGGGACTTGGAAGATGACCCAGTGAGTAAAGTGCTTGCCAGACCAGTATTTGGATCCCCAGAACATATACAGAAATCCAGGCAAGAACGGCAAAGTGCATCTGTAATCTCAATGCTGAGGAGGCAAGGACAAGGGATCTCTAGTGCTCACTGGCCAGCCAGCCCAGTGGGCAAGCTCCAGGTTTAGTGAGAGACTGTGCTTCAAAAAATAAGAGGGATAGTAACTGAAAAATACATCCGACATTGATCTCTGGACTGCTTGCTCTCTCTCTCTCTCTCTCTCTCTCTCTCTCTCTCTCTCTCTCCCTCCCTCTCTCTCTCTTCAAAAATGTAATTTAGATGTAAAGTTCCTGAAATAACCAAGATATTCAGAACAAAGAATGGAGCTGGATGAATTACATTAATAGCTAGATACCACAGATATACAAACAAGGCAACAATGCACACATCTCCGAGACATATTATGAGCAGGGGTTCAACCACTGGATCCCTGTAGAGCCTTGTAGAGGAAGAGCAACTCTTTCATAGTGACAGAAAACAGAATTTTGCACATCTTTTTTATTTTATTTTATTTTTGGTTTTTCGAGACAGGGTGTCTCCGTGTAACAGTCCTGGCTGTCCTGGAGCTCACATTGTAGACCAGACTTGCCTCAAACTCAGAGATCCACCTGCCTCTGCCTCTCAAGTGGTGGGATTAAAACCGTGTGTCACCATGCCCACCTATTTTATCCATTTCAATTATGTATTTATTTTAACTGTTTTGCTTATGACTCCCAGCATGCCATTTGAGATAGGCAAACTTGAAGTCACTTAACAGTCTGCTCTCATTACAGCCTACTCTTTGTTTCTGTTTTCTACTCCGAAGTAAACAGTATTGATCCATGGAATTTGAACTAAAATGACTTTTCTATGGCTGAAATTCTTGGCAGGTGCTTAAATACCAATATGCCTTTTTAAAAAATAAATTATAGTGATTTCTGTACTCTGTAATTATTAAAGTGAAATGAAGGAAGTGATCTTTATCATTAGAAAGGAAGTGGGTGGGATGATAGTTAATAATTATGACATTAGACATGACAGTTCCCCAAGGTTCCAGAGTTTTGTAATTAAACACCAGGGAATGTTTAGCGCACACTACAAACTAAAATGTCCTGAGTCTTGAGCCTGGGGAGATAACTAAATCTGTAAAGGATTTGCTGTACAAGCCTGAGGACCTGAGTTCAGATCCCCAGCACCTACATTAAAAGTCTGGTGCCGCAGGTGTCTGGAATCCCAGCACCAGGGAGGTGGAGACAGGGGGAACCTTAGAGCCGTCTTGGCCAGCAAAGAGTTAAGTTGGTGAGCTCTGGTTCCATGAGAGGTTTTGTCTCAAAAGCAAGGTGGAGAGTGACTGAGAAAGACACCAAAGGCAGTCTCTGACCTCCCAATGTGGACAGGCAGCCACACCACACACACACACACACACACACACACACACACACACACACTCTGTCCTAAGTTCTTTGAGACTTTTCTAGTTCTTTGCAGATTAATTTAGTACTCCTAAATACACAATAACTAAAAATCTATTTACCTGTACTATTGTTGCCAATTATCTGTAAAATCTATAAACAAATAGCTTTTCTCTTACTGAGCTTCCGAGTTATTCCCTCAACCTTCTGTCCAAACTAATGATATTCTTGTCTTCCATGGGGCTTTTCCTCGCTTCCCTTATATTACTCCTTTTTCTTTTTCTAACAGCGTTTCTCTCTTTTGCCTTTTGTTTTTTGAAGGGCAGAAACGTAGCTGAGTAAAAGACGGGCACTCTCCGGAGGACTAGGTAGTTAGAGCAAGGCCAGGATCTACTTCCCACAGAGGATCCCGAGGACTGGCGCTTGGCAGAAGTGCTGACACCGTACCGACACAAACATGAGGGCGTCCAAGGAAGCTGAAAGAGACCTTCAAAGAAGGCTCCGTGGTGCTCTTCACTTGTGTGTGGCTTTAGGGACTGAGCGCCGAATGTATTAAGAGGGTGGGAAGGGGCTGGTGAATCATGAACGTATCAAGCAGAATGATCCCTGCAAGAACAAAACAGAACTCCGAGTTCCATCGAGAGACACGACTTTGCTGGGGAATGCCCGGAGAGCAGTAACACCTGTGCGCCACCTTCTAAGGCTGCTTTCAAGCCCCAACCCCGCGCTATCTATCCAGCTGTCAATCATGTTATCACGAAAGGGAATCGTAAAGCTACTTCATGAGTTCTTTACAGGACTCACTTTTCAAAAGTTCATGTTGTCCTAAATGCTCCAGTAAGCGCTAATCCTCCAGACTAAAACCTTTCACTGAAAACACTTTCAGTTCAAACTCTTAGAGAGACAGGATTTCCATGATGTCTCCATCACAGCCTGGTTCCTCACCTGAAGGTTTCAAGTCTGGTTGTGTGTTCTGTCCCAGGGCATTAGGATGTGTTTCTTCAGCCTGTCCTCGCCCTGTCTTCTTTATTGCTCAAGATAGTACCGTCTTGTCACAGTACTGTACTGAGATCCATCCCGGGAGAATAAGAACGTCTCTTCTGTGCCCGCCACTACCCTCTGTCTGTCTCTACTAGAGCGTGTATGAGAAGTCTTCCAGCTCTGCTTGTGCCCCCGTCAACCTAACTGGACAGGAGTTCCTCCGAGGCAGGGCTGGTCTTTAGCTCCTTGTCCCTCCAGCAGCCATTACCTTGACTGTTGCAAAACTGGGCTAAATAAACTAAAACGTGCTGAGTGACTCGGATGAAGCATTTATCCAATTATTCTTTATCAATAAAAACTCGGGAGTCAGATATGGGGCCAAGAACCTAAATGATCAGAGAAGTGGTGGAAAAGCGACCAGTGACCTCTCTGGGCCCCCTGACCCCAGCTCTCTCTTGTTCCTCAATCTAGAGAGGCCGAGACCCTCTCTAATCCCCACCCTACTACTTCCTGTGTAAAAAGGATCAGTCTGTCCTCAGTCCTCCAAAACCTCTATGGCTAATTTTGGTCAGCTAGTTAGTTCTCTGCCCTCTGATTCAAAGCAAACTTTATTGTCAGTCTCAGGAGTGTCAGAATGCAAACAAAATGGCACTTGAATGTGTGCATAAGATGGAAATAAGTATGTTTCGTGAGGTATTAAAATTTATAACCTGTAAACATTAATATCAATAAGTCTGAAAAAAAGAAACCATTTGCAAAGAATAAGAAAGTGAATAACCCAGGAATAGAGGCTGTTCCATTGTTAGTGTCTCACAGTGACTCTCCTGGATTCCAGGTTGGCACTAACAAATGCTTCAGAAGGGATGTTTTCATATAAATTTGAGACATGTGAAAGTTTTCAATATTACTGGCTGGATTTGGGGGAGGATGAAAGCTGAATAGAATGCTTAAAGAGTTTTATGTGTATGGCCTCACAAAATGAAAATGTAAGTCCATGTAAAAGTTGTACATTGATATTCATGAAATCATTACCCACAATGGTCAAAAAGTAGGTTTGGAACCTCCATAAACCAATGACTAAATAAATAAATAAAATGTTGGCTATTCATACAATAGAATATAGCATTTGGCAGTGAAAAGGGCTCTCATTATGATGGTAAGTTGTAATACGTATAAACCTCAAAAGCAATACATTAAAGAAGGAAGCCAGTTAACAACGACTATACATATGGCATGATTCCATTGATAAGGAATATCCAACATGACCAAAGCTGTAGAGACAGAAAGTATAGGCTCACTGCCCAGGGCTGAAGAGATTGCGCAAGGGTAGAGCTCTCGGGTGTGCGAGGAAATAGAGAATGACAGTTAATAAGCAGAGCCTACTTCGGGGCTGATCAAAACATTCTGCAAGCAGTCATGGGGGGGGGGGGGCGCACAACACTATCCTAACAAGAGCTGCTTTTAAAACTCTACACTTAACTGGGTATCTGGGGTGCATTTGTTACTTAGCAATAGTATTGTTATCTTTTTCTTAAATGAAAAAAAAAAGTCCTTTTCCACAAGCTGAAGGAACACTCAGTCTGTTGGAAGAAGGAGTCTCTGCTATCTGCTGGATTGAAGTGAGCAGCTTCTCTAACTTAGAGGCAGAGGGGACCTGTCCCGTACAGTGGCCATAACTGAAGAGCGTAGAGGCCATCTGAGTCGCGCACCCCGTTTTGTCATTTGCCAGCCATAACCCCGAGCCAGTTGTTTCTCCATCAGCTGCCTTCATTATCATCCCCCAGGGGGAAAATGTAGAAACTGAGATGTTTTAATTGGTAATGAGGATCCATGGAAACATGTAGAGCAGCTCCAGTCATGTGAGTAGCCCCGCCGTGTACTTGCTCCTTGGTCCCAGCACCCCCCATCCCAATTTACACAGCAGTAGGACAGACCCGCTGGTTTTGGGCTGGTGCTTGGTGCTTGAGTCACCTGGGAGGCCCTTCAACTGTATACTACCTTTGTAGGCCTACTGATGGCTCTCCATGGCTTTCTCGACTCTCTGAGGCAGATGTAATATTTAGTGCACCTGACATTCTTCACTGATGAGAGTCCCCAGCCAGGGACCACACATTCTCCTGTCTATCTCTTGGCATCACTTCTGCACTATGGCAAGTGGGGGCTTTGGTAAGGAACTTCAGGTTTGTACAAAGGAGGTTAGGCGAACAAAACCACCTTTCAAAACTCCAGGATGTATCTAGCCCATCTAGAAATCAATTTCTCTCTCTCTCTCTCTCTCTCTCTCTCTCTCTCTCTCTCTCTCTCTCTCTCTCTCTCTGTGTGTGTGTGTGTGTGTGTGTGTCTCTGTCTCTGTCTGTCTCTGTCTTTCTCTCTGTCTCTCTGTCTCTCTCTCTGTCTCTCTCTCCTCTCAGATCTTCCTGTGTAGTCTTGGCTGGTCTCAAACTTCTAGGCGCAAGTCATCTCTTGACACATCCTCCTGAGTACTTGAGACTACAGACATCCACCACAGTGGCCTGCTCAACCTGGACATCTTAGCAGCTACTACTCAGGTTAGAGAGAACTGTTCTTTATGAGTATAAAATTCTTTAAAAAAAAAAAAGAATACCTCAGTAAAAGCCAATATAAAAAACATAAACTTGGTGTTTATCTTGCTTTATCCACACTTGTTGCACACCCCTTATTAGTGTATACACAACTTCCCATTTGTGGGTGTCGTTGTGAACACTTTCTGTGTATGCATCACTTAGGGGCCCACATGGTCCTTCAGCAATGAGAAAGAGTTATAGCCACAGGGCAAAATTCTTCAAGGCACGAACAGAATATTAACGAGGAAAATCAAAGGCAAAAGCATTTTTAAATCCCAAGGGTAAAAATACAAAGCAAAGAAAATTTGTAAATCAATTTAAAGTGAGAAAAGATAGGGTTTAAAAGGCTAAAAAGAGCCTTCGCTCTCTTTAGAAGTCATTTAGGACAGTGAGCTGTTGGAGGAATTTCCCCTCCTTGCCCTGTCTTGCTCTGTGCCTTTGAAAAGTGGATGATGTATAATGTCAGTGCATTGTTTGGAGCTGAAATCTAGAGAAACTCTGAAGAGGTAAGATAAAGGATGGTGTCAATCAAAACCACCTCAGCCTCTGGAGATGGTTCTGTCTAGATTTTCTTAAGAGGAACACAGTGGAAAATGTATGTAGAGTCGAGGTGTTGCTCATTTTGAAAACAAGACATGGGTCATTCACTCAGCCATGTAGCCTGTGTACTGATCATAGGTTTGCAAACTCTCTCCAAACGGTCATAGTGCAAAGAGGTTACTCGACGTTGATGTTATGTGATAGGGCTCATTTAGAAGACTTCGCTAATGTCTCTTTCTCTCAAAATAATTTTCAATGTGATTATGCAACCTCTATTAATTCCTTTAAAAAAGACCTCTTCTTATTTCACAAGTTTTGATTCTACAGCTAACCAGGGAAGAATGATTTCTGACCCTAGTTAGGAGCTACATCACTAAACTGATGTAACTAAAAGGTTTATGTCCATGTTGAAAGATAAATAAATAGAAACAGCACTGGTCCTTCTGTTGCAGAACACCCGGCAGCAATTAGCCTTATGATTCCCTGCCACCGTTGTGGTCGATTATCTTCTCCTAAGTGACCCTTCAGTATATCCCATCCAGAATGTTCCTACCATGTGAGGCTGGTACTCCTGCACGGAAAAGAATGGGAGCACTCCTCTCTTGAGAGACACCTCCTTCCGCTAAAGCTGAGTCAACCTGTGATGACAGCGGCAGTGGCATCATGCACCTGCTAAGGCTAAGCAAGAAAAGATGATATCTTTTCCACCTGGGCATCTTGGGAAAACTCACTGTAGAAAGCAAGTCACCATATTAGAAGAAAACTGAACAACTTCCTGGAAAGATTACATGTGGCGTTCCAGTGGTGCCTGAGCTGAGGGTCCAGATGACAACTAACACCTATGACCGGATGCAACCATGACAAGGCTTCAGATGTCACACCTCCCAGCCTTCCAGCTGATGTCAGCTCAAGAGAGACAGTCAATATTCTCCGATTCTCTACAATGAAGTTAGGAACAAACACAATTGTGCTCTTTATTTCAAAATACTGGCTTCTACAGTGATTTGTTACATGGTAATATATAACTTGAATAATTATTAATACAAAAAATAGATGAGTACCTACATATGTCAATGAAAAACTCCATGCCTATAGACTCATAATTTATAAATGCCGATTGATTCAATGGTTTAATAAACACAACTGACTGTGATCACTTGTGGGGCAAGAATCCAAGGGTAGGAAGTGTGCTTTTCATGAGCTTCAGACACAAGCCAGGTTCTCAGAGCTGCCTCCTGGGTGTACCATGAGGCTGACAAAGGGACTTTTTATTCCATCCCTACTGAACTGCAATACTGACATGACCAGGAAGGTGAATGAATGTGTAACAAGGACTTGGTTTGCTGACTAGAAAACGCACATTATGAAATTCTGTAGTCCCTGCTCTTTCACGTTACCCAACACATCAATTGCCTGAAAGTTTGAAGAAATGGATTTATGCTTTTAAAAAAAGCCACAGCTCAACAATGAAACTTTTGATGAAGATTCTCGTTCCCAAGTGATGGTAATGGGGATTGTTTATGATTTTCTGAATGACTATAGGCTTTCTTCATTTCGATGGCGCTGATGATAATTGATTCCGATCTACCTCAAGGACTGCCTGTTCCTTAGGCTACCTTTTGATTAGAGATTGAGAAAGAGCAGGAAATTAAATAACAGGTGACTCATTATGTCACCAGGGCGTCCCCATCAAATTTAATAAACACGGCAATTCTCCATGAGAATGTTTTCAAATGTTCTGGAAAATTCCAAAGAATTAATTATTCCCTTCCAGGTATTTCAGAACAAGCAAAGACTGAAGTGATTTTGTTCCCATGCTCAAGACAGCCTAGAATTCACGGATGTGCTAAGTGTGCAGGTAAGAATTGCTTTATCCTCTAATCGTAGCTTATTGCCATTCAGTGAGAAACAGTAAAGTGCTTATCAGGAAAATTATAACAGACACTATGATATTGGGCCATGTGATTGAAAGATCCAGTCATCCATTGCCTTTCTTTATCTCAATCTGCTTTATTCTGAACCCTGAATTCAGGAGTGTTGGCTTGATAAAATCGGAATGATTTATATCAAGAATATATATCTTCTACTAACTCATTTGAGTTTGGCAAATAAAACAAAACAAAACAACAACCTTTCAGGGGTGTGCTAATGTTTAGAAAGGAAGGGACCCAGAGGAGAAAACCTGGAAATGTTCCTCAGATGCCATAGGAGGCAGTGTAGCGCAATGGGTAAACAAGAGATTTAGGAAGAATCCATTGTTGTGAGCCTATGGCGCTCTTCAAGTCATGACAAATGTCTAGTACTTAATGTGTATCCCGGTAACATGTATGTGATCTTGGACTTGCAGCAATACTAGCATCCATTATCTTTGAATGTAAAAGCAGCAAATACACCATTATAATCTGGATCTAAAGTGCTCCCCCAAGCAATTGTGTTATGTGGCCCTTCTGTAGCATTCAGGGGTGGCATCACAAGGGGTTTGATTTCACCAATTGAGTCCATCCATAAACTCACAACTGAATTAACAAGTAGGAGGTGTAACCTACTTAAAGGAAGTAGATCCCTTGTGCATGGCCCGAAATGGGTGTCATGTCTCCGGCCCCTCCCAGGCTCCGCCATGAGGTGATCACCCCAGCATCATCAGATCTTCCCTACCACATGGGCCCCGCCTCAGTTCCAAAGGCAGCTGACCTAAGAACCATGATCCAAACTGTACCACTGCTCTTCGAGTTGATTCCTCTTGTTTGTCTGTTTTCTAAAACAGGGTTTTGTACATCCTTGACAATCCTAGAACTTGCTCTGTAGACCAGGCTGGCTCAGACTCACAGAGATCAGCCTGCCTCTGTCTGCAGAGGGTTGGGATCAAAGGTGCCTCCTTGTCTCTACTTTCGTCACACTAGTAGAACCAAAGTAGCACATGCATTCGTGGAGTTCTTCACTAACTCTGAAAATAGAAATATAGTTCAAGCTTCACCGCTTAAGATAATCTCCTATCATCTGTACAAGTTCATTATAGATTACAACAAAAGATAAACTATAGACAATTACAAATGTTAATTCCCCCTGAAGAAGTTGTTTAGAAATGCCTCATTTTTGATGTCTATCTTTATAATTATTTTATTTATTTATTTATTTATTAAAGATTTCTGTCTCTTCCCCGCCACCGCCTCCCATTTCCCTCCCCCTCCTCCAACCAAGTCACCCTCCCTCGTCAGCCCAAAGAGCAATCAGGGTTCCCTGCCCTGTGGGAAGTCCAAGGACCACCCACCTCCATCCAGGTCTAGTAAGGTGAGCATCCAAACTGCCTAGGCTCCCACAAAGCCAGTACGTGCAGTAGGATCAAAACCCATTGCCATTGTTCTTGAGTTCTCAGTAGTCCTCATTGTCCGCTATGTTCAGCAAGTCCGGTTTTATCCCATGCTTTTTCAGACCCAGGCCAGCTGGCCTTGGTGAGTTCCCGATAGAACATCCCCATTGTCTCAGTGTGTGGGTGCACCCCTCACGGTTTCAATTATTTGAATTATTTCAATTATTTTAGAAATGCTTTCCCAATTTTTTCCATCTTTTACTATGTTACATTTGTGAGATATAGGGCCTGGGGCCTGGGAAAATGTCTCAGTAGCTCTTGTGAGCTACTGTACTAAAGCGCTCCTGGACTAGGAACAAGGACCTGAGTTTGAGTGTCAGCACTACTCACATAAAAAGCTGGGACATCAACATGTGTCCATGTAACTGCAACACCGAGGAGGGGAATCCAGGCAGATCCTGAGGCTTAGTGGCCTAGACAAACCAGTAAGACTGTGAAACCCTGTCTCAAAAACCAAGACAGACAATGCCTGAGAAATCACATGTGAGGTTGAGCACTGTCCTCTGTCTTAGTTAAGGTTTCTATGACTGCAACAAAACACCATAACCAAAAAGCAAGTTGGGGAGGAAATGGTTTATTTGACTTACCTTCCACATTGCTGTTTATCACTGAGGGAAGCTAGGACAGGAACTCAAACAGGACAGGATCCTGGAGGCAGGAGCTGATGCAGAGACCATGGAGGAGTGCTGCTTACTGACTTTCTCCCCTAGCTTACTCAGACTGCTTTCTTATAGAACCCAGGACCATCAGCCCAGTGATAGCACCACCCAAAGAGGGTTAGGCCCTCCCACATATATCACTAATTTAAAAAAAAAATGCCCTACACACTTGATTGCAGCCTGATCTCATAAAGGTATTTTTTTAATTGAGGCTCCTCTCTCAGATGATGTAGCTTGTGTCACACAGGCACATACATGAGCATATACACACAAAAGAGAGAAATATAAGAGACAACGGAATATCTGCTCCGAGACTGTTTATAAGCAATGTGTACAAATCTGGACACTTTAAAATATTTAAAAATTACATAACCAGATAAATGTTCACACCAAATGACTGGAAGACCATGAAAGATCATGTTACATAGAATGTTTATGTGTCCTTCAAACTGGTATGCTGAAAGTCTGATCTGATAGCTAGTTGATGCTAAAGACTTTGCAAGATAACTAACTAAGAATGATAGAACTCTTATAAAAGGGACCAAGCTCTCCTTTCTCCATATGAAGACTCAGGAAAAGATGGATATCTACAAACTAGGAAATGCTTTCTCACTAAAGGCTGGATCATTGTTTGCTATTATAATAGCCCAACTAAACAAAACAAGAAGCCATGGGAATTGTGCAATTAAACACAAACTCACTGAGACTGAGTTAGGAACCAAGCATAAGATAACAAGCATCATGCTGTAGGACAAAAGATGAATGCCTTGAAATTAATTCACCAAGAGATGAGGAAGCCAAAAGCAGGTGAGAACACAGAGACCCAGTACTTTAAGAACTGCCCTGTAGTTAATGGGTCACTTTATTCTGTGTAATTACAGAAGGGCAAACTTTGTTAGGGGATGGTCTCGGTCAAAATGAGGACAATGTAAGTAAGGTTTTCCAGCAATGAAATAGAGTCTTAGGAAATGGTGAATTGCCCATTATGAAAAACTTTCTGTTAACAATGTAAGCATTTTAGATTTAGGGTCAGGGTTAAGCTAGCTGTTCTTTTAAGCGAGATTATTCTGTGGTCCTATCTTTGGATGGCCAGCTAGAGGCTGGACAGACGTCAGCAGTCCCTACTCCCTGCTCTCTCACAGGACCCTAGTTTGGTGTTCGGCACTCACACTACGTGGCTCACAACCACCTGCAACTCCAGTTCCAGGGACTTCACAGCTCTTCTCTGTCATCCAGGGACAGCCGCACATGCACACACACACACACACACACACACACACACACACACACACACACACCACAATAAATAAATGAGCAAAGTAAATCTTTAAAAATAATAATCGAAGACAGGAAGACATTTAAAGTATAAAACAAAGAGAGAAAGAGGTTAATAGAGTGCGCAGGAGAATAAGCAGAAAACACACAATAGAGAAAGATAAGATCAGTAAGGACATTTAGCCAGGAAAAGCAAAGCTCTCTGACCTTCACTTTGAGCATTGGTGCCTTGTTCCAAAACACAACTAGAAATGATCAGTTCAAGCAGAATAGAAGGCAGACAAATCAGAAAATTGCTGTGGTGGCAGAGGAGTGTGACTATTGAGCTTTCAAACATGTCTTTGGGGTTGGGGGAACAGCTCAGAGACAGAGCTGATCACCAGCACACAGGAGACTACACTTAGCTTGATCCTCACCGCTGGGGAGAAAGGGTGAAGACAGGCTTACAGTGTTATAGGAATCTAGACGGAAGAAGACTAGGATGTGGGTTAAATCGCTGACCATTGTCTTCTGTATATTTTGTGACTTATGCCAATGGGAGGCGTGGTAGAGAAGGAAAACAAAGCAGAGAAGGCAATGTGTGGATTATCAGGAGGATGAGGACGGTAACTCTCCAAACAGCCTGCAGAATTTACATACAAGGTTTCCATGTGATATTCCTAGTCATCAATCCAAAGGGAACCCCTTTCTGAAAAGTACGTAAGACAGGCACACACGTGCACATGTTAACGATTACAATCTATTTCAAGAAGACGGTGTGCTAATAATATCCTCTCATCTTAGTTAAATTCCAACCCAAACAGCTGCATTCTACCTTCCCAAGTCCTCTGCTGTGTGACTGAAGGAAGTCATGCTTCACTTCCCTAAAAGCTAATAAAACATGTCTAGAGTTGTTTGTGTAGTGGTACTATATGGTAGAGTGTGATTCTTAACCTTTAAAAAAATGGTTACAGAGCTCCCTGCATCTCTAAAATAAAGTCTCTTTAAATTGTGTCTGCTTGCTTTTTTCCCAGCAATAATATCCCTTTTGTTACTGTTCTGTATTTATGAACTATCATGGCTAGGGGATATAACACATCATAATTATTTTTATATAGCATTATGTTTTCTTTTCTAAAGTTAGATTGGTAAAACATCTTTTTAAATTTCCTCATATTTCACATGGTTTTCTGTGGGATACTATTTAGGTTCACAGTAGAAGCACCGTGAAGTTAGTGGCACATGCCTGTCATCCAAGTTCTTGGGAAGCTGAGTTCAAGACCAGCGTAGGCAACATCATGACACTTCATCTCAAAACTTGGAGGGATGGGATATATAACTGAGTAGTAGAGCGTCTGCCTAGCACGTGTGAAGCCCTGAGTTCGAAATTCACCACCACTTAGATCAATAAATACCTAGGTACAAACAAAGAAAGAAAAATCAAAAGAGGAAAAGAAGAAAAGAAGGGTGGGAAGGGAGGGGGTAGAGTGGAAAAAAGAGAAGAAACGAACATCCGTCTCCTCTTGTTTCTTCACTTCACCTCATAGGTGTCAGGCTTTTTACTGTCTTCTCTTTCTATTGAGACAAGACCTAACTTGGCTTCCTTGTTAGAAAATCCTGGCATCATGAGAAGTTGAGACTTTGGCCCCGGCCCAACAAACTTTCAGGGCTGTATTCTTTCGACTCCATTCTGGTAGCTTAACCTGATAACCAGGAAGAAAAGAAGTGCTCAGCGGCATGTCAGCTCGCTATCTCGCTTGCTTCACGTGCTGAAAATGTAAAATCCTATCAGCCATTGCTAGGATGGATGTCATATCATACAAAGCCTAATCTTGTTCAACGGATGCTCTTTTAAATTGCCCCAAATCTACTCGAGCACCAACCTGATAACAAAGGCATGCCTGCAGAAGGATGATTCAGTTGTATCAATGAACTTGTCACTCAGACCTCAACCAAGAAAAGGAGTGTGATGGGGCGGGTGGGAGTTAAAAGCATGCACAGTCTTGATAATAAGAAAATATTAGCAAAAAAAATGACAAAAAGAAACTTTTCTAAAGGTCCACACAGAACACTGTCTCGTGTGTCTTTTTCAGTCCTTGTGGCGTGTACCCGAGAAGACAAGCTGTAAGCTGGCCTGAAAAATTAGATAAATTTAATCTTAAGAAATCTTTCCCTTGCTCTTGCTGTGATCATGATTTTTTTTTTAAATTGAGGCTGCACATTCTGCTCTGCTACATTCTCACATTGCAGCTGGAAGGATAAACTTTTCAACTGGGACCATACCTCTTCCATGCTTCCAGTATTGTGATTGTGTAATGGCAGGAAGTGGGGGCTAGTTCTTCAATGCACCTTCAGAAATTATAGCTGGCCTCCTCACTTACCTCAGATTTTTCTTATTTTCTTGCCCCAGATACGTTCATTGCTTGTGAGTATGATTTATATGTGATATGACTTTACTTACATAAATTACTGTCCAAGCATAGTAGACTCTAACTGAAGGTGAAGGCTACAATTTATACCTTATTTAACAATTTGTTAAGACGCTCTGGCTGTATACATTTCCATGTGAGAAACAACCTTTGAAATCTACTCAAATAATACTGAGGTAGGAAGGTTTGGAAATTTTTATTAAGTCCGTCCCTTTATTTATTTTTTTTTTTTACTTATTTATTTATTATGTATACAATATTCTGTCTGTGTGTATGTCTGCAAGCCAGAAGAGGGCACCAGACCTCATTACAGATGGTTGTGAGCCACCATGTGGTTGCCGGGAATTGAACTCAGGACCTTTGGAAGAGCAGGCAGTGCTCTTAACCACTGAGCCATCTCTCCAGCCCCCGAGTCCGTCCCTTTAGAAACCAGGCTTTCTTAATTTATCTAGCCCCTCAGCTGGGCAGAGAAATACACAGACCTGTAATCCTCGCACTCAGGAAGCTGGAGCAAATGAGCTCAAGGTCTTGGCCAACCTGGCCTACACAGTGAGTTTCAGACAGGCCCATCTTAAAAATTAAATTTCATTGAAAATATTTAATAAATACCTCTGTCTTAACTACTGTTCTGCTAATATGAAAAGACACCATGACCACGGCAATTCTCATAAAAAGAAAGCATTTCATTGGGAGCTTTCTTGAGGTTTCAGAGGTTCCATCCATTACCTTATGGTGGGGGGCATGAGGGCATGAGGGAAGGCACTAGGACAGTGGCTGAGAGCTATATTCTGGTCTGGAGAGAGGGGGGGGAGGGAGGGAGGGAGGGAGAGAGCCCAAATGGGTCTCGCATGGGTGTTTGAAACCTCAAATCCCACCTTGAGGGACATACTTCCTCCAATGAAGACACTCTTTACAATCCTTTTCAAGTAGTTCCACTCCCTGGTTACCAAACATTCAAATATATGAGCCTATGAGAATAATTCTGATCCAAACCACTATATCCTCCCTCTGAGGCAGGCAAGCGTAAGAGATAGATTAATTTGCTTATTTTGTTTTGGTTATGCAGACACATGCACACATGCATGCACCTCACACTTAGCAGTCTAGTTCCTTCACTGACATGCACTATGCACACACCCTGCTCGTCAAACAATGCACCTAGCACCCCCAGACTCCCTAAAACCCAGACGCATCCGGTTACACATATTTCCACCCCTAAAGAACAGTGTAAGATTCCCCTCCCAGTAACAGTCAAATCTTAAAAATTTCAGGTAAGTATATTCCCACTGTACACCTTAGGAAGAACAGAAGGGTTGATCAAGCCTGAAATGATTTGGGGTCCATATACAGTAGGGTGAACCTGCATCCTCTCTCTAATAAGCTTTTAAGAAGAATCCCTATTTATCATTTTACACTTGTGTGTAGTTGGTTGTGCATATTATTAAAATCAAAATCATCATAGGAAGGGACGTGTGTGGTAGGAAAAAAAACTGAGTCCCTTAACCAAAACAGAGATTTACCCAAACTATGATATTTGTAAAAATCCTCTCCTCTTAAACTGTGTAAGTTTAAGGAAGTCCTGAGCAATAATTGGGGTTCTTGAATACTCTCACTCCTTTTGCTCTTTATCTGTAATTTGCTACTTTGTTCCGAATAGTTAGTAACCACTTTTGCAAAGCGGTGTGAGCTCTTTCTTTCAATACTTTGGATAAGAGGCCATGAACCTGGAAAACCCGGGTCCCCTACATTAGAAAGCACACAGGGTCAAAGGAGAATTTAGTTATTTGGCAGATTGCTCAGGGGATTTTATTGTTCCTGGAACCTGAGTTTGTCTTAAATTATATAGACTAAGCTAACATGGTTATTTTTTACAGTGAGTGAAAAAATTTTATTGCAATGATTGAATATGATGATATTCCAAATCATGGGATATTGTGTACATAATCACAACCGAAAAGCAAGCAATAAAATGCTATTTATTCAAATATTATTTTAAAAACCTAGGTGAACATAATTATGGTTATATTATTGATACTGTGTGCTGACAATTTTAAGGTTCAGTGCCAGGGAGCCCATTTCTGCTTTGTTGAAACACATTTTTAAAAATGTATTATTAACTAAAATTAGTATTTTCCCTAATTTTTGATCATAAACATATTGACTTACAATAAGCCTTATTTTTTGAGTTAATATTAAAAATGTAACTTTTCCATAAGCCAATTTCTCTCAAAGAACTTTCTCATTGCATCTTTTACGTCTTTGCTCCTCAGACTGTAGATTGATGAGGCTGAACAGGAAAAAATAATGATGTAAAATGTGGATTCCCCTATCATGTCATGCTTCACAGCATAGCTGGAACTAGGTCTCATATACGTGAAGATGATGGTTCCATGATGGGTGAACACTCAAGTGAGGTGAGGAGCTAGTCATGGAGAGAACCCTTTGCTCTTCCCTTTGGCAGTACACATCTTGAGAATGACAAAGGGAATGACATCATAAGAAACAAGGACGGTGGATAATGATGATCTCAGGGATGCCCACATAGTAGAAGCAGCTCATCTACTTTATTCTTTATTTTTAATATAGAATTCTTTATAATTGTCTTTATTCTTAATATAACTTGTCCATCAACTTCTATTTGTCTTACTTTTCACCTTGTATTTGATTAAGATATTGAAATACACTTGCTTTTTCTCTCTGCCTTTAGTGTCGGAGGCAAAATCATAACAACTGGGTTTAAAGATTAAGCTTGACTTTATTTTGGTTTCTAGAGATTTGTATTCTTGAAGTGTGACAGGGCCTTTCTCAGCTCTTGGTGGGCTTAACTTGGCAAAGTAGAATTTGGGCCATCACGGTCATCGAAGCCACCCTAAATCAATGGTTTTCAGATGCATTTTCTCGCCACCCCAAGCAAGAGAATAGGTACAAAGAGGAGTCGGGGCAAATGTAGGTTGTTAAGGAAAAATGAGAAAGGAAGCCCTGATAGTGGGAGTGACTCCAATGAAGGAATGTCTTTGTGCTGCCCTCTCAGCAGGGCCCTGTGGGTCTCAGGGCATGTGCTAGATGGAGACTGAAGTCATCTCTACTGGAATTGGTCACTTTTGAGCTGTGCTGGGCTGGCCCAGGAATACCGTTTCTAACTCCACACTTGGATGAATACTTTAGCTATAACCCAGCTGTGTATCCGTATAATAACACCCAATGGCCCTTCGTGCCTCTTGCTTGCTGCCTATCCTAGAGAATTTGAAAGCAATAAACATCGTGATTGTTATTGGCTACCACATCCCTAATGTCTTCCATGTGAAGCCAAGGCTTTAGCGGGTTCTCTACAAGTTCTTTTTAGCTGAGTCAATTGAAAGAAAGCTAGGAATAAGACAGCACTTTGACTGCAGTGGTGGAACTTGGTTGCCCATCATTCAAAGTCCATAGATACCGTCAGGGCTCAGCTCCAAAACTTCCCTTTGTATGCTGGGATGGAGACTATGAAGCACATTACACCTTTGCCACAACTAATAGAAGATGCTAGAAGGACATAGGAAGGCTAGGGTTGGAAGAAAAAACTTCCTCTTTCCTCCCTCCTTCCTTCCTTCCTTCCTTTCTTCCTTCCTTCCTTCCTTCCTTCCTTCCTTCCTTCCTTCCTTCCTTCCTTCCTCCCTCCCTCCTTCCTTCCTTTCTTCCTCCTTCCTTCCTTCCTTCCTTCCTTCCTTCCTTCCTTCCTTCCTTCTTTCCTTTCTCCCTCCCTCCCTCCTTTCCTTCCTTCCTTCTTTCACAGGGTCACACTATGTATCCCTGGTTGGTTTAATACTCACTGTGTAAATTCATAGAGATCTATCTGTCTCTGCCTCCTGAGTGCTGGATTTAAAGGCTTACAACTAAAGACCACACTTGGGTTCTTGTTTATTTTCTGCATCCACCATGTTCTCGGCCTAAGAGAGTGGTTTTGCTTGCCTTTTCAAGCTCCCCTGGAGTCAGTTTCTTGGTGGCTCTATATTGGCAACATGAGTGTTCAGTCAGGAAAATTAGGGTGTCAGTCAATGAAGACCATTAATAAAAGAAACTGATCAGATATGAGAGATGTTTGAAAAAATCAAAAGAGAACATGGAAACTGCACAGGGAAGAGTAGCCACAGAAGACACCACCCAAAAGCCAAAAAGATGCCAGGCTTGCCAGAGCCTTGAAGCCTAGCATGGCTGTGTCTCAGATCTCAGCAGAGACCCCACCTGGCTAGTACAGACCCCAGGAGCTCAAGGGCTCATGGAACTGGGACTCAGGACTTAAGGCAGAAGTGCTGCCTGGCTGGTAGGCATGTCCATAAAGAGCTCAGCCTCATCTTGGTCTGTGCTTATGACTGTGGCTCAGCAATAAGAACACAGTATGTTTATTGAGCCTGTGAGATGATCAAGAAATCCAGTGTTTATCAGTGGATACAGCCATTGTTTTAGTATTTTGCTTCCTGGTCTATTAGGTCCCTTCTTCCCTCTCCTTCTCCCTTTCTTTCTCCTTTCCCTTCTCTCCTCTCTTTTTCCCTCCCCTTCTTTCCACTCTCCTCCCCTCTCCTTTACCCTCTTATCCTCCCTTTTCTCAACCTCTGCCTGTCTTGGTCTTTCTGTCTCTCTCCTTTTCTCTCTCTGATCAAAACAGAGGAAATAGGTGACCAAGTACCAACTCAGAAAGACTGAAGATAAAAAAGTCATCCGTGATATTTAATTCTTAGCCTAAGAATAGACAGAAACTAGAAACAGGGTTAAGACATCATCTTCATGAGGTTGTTGTAGAGTTCAGGGCCCTAGGGGATATTTCTTCAATCCCATAAGTCAAGGTAGCTCACAAGTTGTAGAATAGATTATCCTTGCTATCACTGAGATACATAAACACACACACACACACATTGTTTTACACACACACACATTGTTACCACGTTACAATGAAAACTTGCTGCGAATGGTGGTGGTTCATACTCAGTGGGATAAAGTCAGTGTGGCAGGACTAAAGACATAGCTTAGAAGACTATCTTCCACAAATACTTTACCAGACAAGTGAATTCTAAAGTTACTGCGTGTATGTGTGTGTGTGTGTGTGTGTGTGTGGTCATACTAGAGATTGAACCTAGGGTCTTTGTGCTTGCAAAGCAGGCACCTTAACATTGAGTTGTATCTCCAGTCCTAGAGGCTGCATTTTGTTGTCATGAGGCTGCTTATTAACTAGCTATTGATATCTTCAGATTATAATACAATATAATAAGTATGATTCAGAAACTTCTGTAGATACTTATTGACGATACATACCTCTGGTAGAAAATTCAGTTCTGTTAAAGTATGTGCTGATTTAACTAGGCATTGCTAGTTGTGTAGCATGTAGGAAACACAAGTCACAAATATTGAAAGTAATTATGCACGTATCCAAAATGCTCCTTATAAAGATCATTCTCTCACTCAACCTCTTGAGTAGGGAATTATGAAAATCAGCCATTCAACTTGTGGTTTGCTATTTTTAAAAAAAATGCTGCCAGCCATTGGTGGAGCGCATCTTTAATCCTAGCACTTGAGAGGCAGAGACAGGTGGGTCTCTGAGTTCCAGGCCAGCCTGGTCTACAAAGTGAGTTATGGGACAGCTAGGACTACACAGAGAAACCCTGTCTTGAAACCCTGTTTTGGGGGAAAAAAACAAAACAAAAAAAAGCGAGATGTCTGAAAGTAAGTACAGAAGCAGGGTCATCAAATTCTATCCATCAATTTCACTTTAAAACCTTTTATCTTAAATTAGATTAAATATCCTTTTATGGATACTCCCCATAGTTACAATCTTTAGAAGTTTTATTGATACTAAAAAACATTAATTGTCTCATCATGCCTCAGGGTACACACAAAATGATGTCAAACACAGGAGAGTACTTTTTAAGTGCTTTGAAAACCACCGCTCCACATGCCGGAGGGCACCCTGCAATACTATAGTATATTCGTGCAAGCGTGGTTCACAACATGTTTGATATCAAGAACAATATTTAACTGACCCATCTATTCAATTATTCACACTCTCAGTCTAATGTAAGCCTGACACATCTGCCATGAACAGCCATGTTTTTCTGTGGAAAGCTATTAGTAAGCATTGCTGCATGGTCCTCAGGAAGCCTGAGCACAGGAAGGGGGAGGCTGTTGCTTTTTTATTGAAAAAAAGAAGTCTGCAAAAACTAGAGAAAAGAAAAACTGAGTCTCGCTGTTTAAAAGTGTCTTGAGGATTCGAAAAAAAATGCTGTGAATTAGAGACATGGAAGATTTGTGGCGTGAAATTTACATGGAAGAAAATCCTCTGGAGTTGTAAGTGAGGCTCAGGGACACACACACACACAGTCAATTAGCAAAGGGTAGAATACCTACTATTCGCTGGCCATTAATTAGCTGACCGCTAGGCTAACCGAGCTGAGCCATATATAAAAAAAACTGCAGACTTTACAGAATAACCTGGGAAAGTTATTAAATAAGCAAGAGGCAGCCATAGCAAGAAACTGTACATCTATAAAAGAACAGGAAGTAATGTCTACACCATTGGCCTAAGAAGACCTGGAGAAGCTTTGCTGTTAGTGTATCTTCCCAGAGGAATCCTGGCAGGCAAGCTGTGCCTCACTTGATGGCTGTCATCAGAGTCACTTCTACTGCTGGCTTCTTGACTCCTGGAATTCATGGCATCAACTCGCGTGAGCACCCAGAAAGGTTCTGCCTGATCTCTACTTCAAAGATCGTGGAGAGATTAGAAAGGAAGAGTAGTCCGTACCAAGGAGGAATGTCAAGGTAAGTGAACTCCTCTATGCCAAGCTCCCTTTTTCCTGAGCTCACAGAAGGTCTGAAGGCAGATAGGAACTCTGCTTGTGCAGTAGGTCCCTAATGAAGACTGGAGTGGTCAGCTTGCCACCAAAGACTGTCTTATAGCGGGTGGTGGTGGCACACGCCTTTAATCCCAACACTCAAGAGGCAGAGGTAGGCGGATCTCTGTGAGTTCGAGACCAGCCTGGTCTACAAGAGCTAGTTCCTGGACAGGCTCCAAAGCTACAGAGAAACCTTGTCTCAAACAACAACAACAACAAAAAAAAACAAAAACAAAAAACCAAACCAAAACAACAACAACAAAAAGACTGTCTATAGCTTCCAGAGTTAAGCCATTCGGCAAAATAAAGACAAGACTGACAAAACAAATACCAATTTCTTTTAAAAATTATAGTTAAGCAATGCTTTTTTATTTCTTTTGAGACAGGGTCTCACTATGTAACTCTGGCTATCCTGGAAGTCACTATGTAGATTAGGCTGGCCTCACACTTCCTGAGATCTGCCTGCCTCTGCTGAGATTAAAGGCATGTGACACCACGCTCTGCTAACATGGGGAATTCTGATCCCTTTTGTGAAAGTCAATTAAAAAGAAAAAGCTAGAGAAGTTGAGAGCTAAGAGGACCAAGATGGCCAGGTTAGCACAGTTGGGCATAGAGTACCAGATGGGCGAGGACAACTTTCCTCCATCCATCTCCGACCTAGGGATTATCCTCTCGATGTGTCCCAGCTAATGCTTACACAGCAGACCTGCAGAAGTTCAACTGTGTCCTGCCTCCTTCACCTTGCCTCTTCCCATCAGCAAGGCTAAGAAGCCCCTTTAATATGTATTAGAGTTAGTCTGTACTGCTGAAAGCAAAATGAACTGACATTGCGTTCAAAGACCAAGTTTAACTACTTTAGATTTTTTTTTTAAAAAAATATTATTTCTCCATTTTCATTATTTATTTTATGGGTATGGATGCTTTGCCTACATATATGTTTGTGCACCACTTGCATGCCTGGTGCCCAAGGAAGCCAGAAGAGGGCATTAGATTCCTTGGAACTGGAGTTAAAGGTGGTTATGAGCATGCGGGTGCTGGGAATAGAGTGGAGGCTCTCTGGAAGATCACCTAGGGCTTTTGTTTGTTTGCTTGTTTTGGTTTTTTAAGATGGATTTCTCTATAGCTTTGGAGCCTGTCCTGGGACTCTCTCTGTAGACAGGCTAGCCTTGAACTCACAGAGATCGGCCTGTCTTTGCCTCCCTAGTGCTAGGATTAAAGCCATTGCCCGGCTCAGTCAGTGTTTTTAACCACTGAGCCATCCCTAAGTTCTACTACTTTAAACATGATTGTATGCCTGTGTTCTTTATTCAGTGAGAAAATTTCACCTTTGTATACTGTACAGCAAAGGGACAAGACGGAGCATGAGTCACAAATACACATGGGCACAACGTCCAGACAAAAGCAGACAGTGTCACAGCTCCACGGCCTGCCAGTGTCTGGGCTGTTAGAGGATTATCACCCCTGCCCCCCCACACACACCACCACTAGGCAAACCACAGCTACTTGTGTGGTTGGTGTGCAGCTACAGACCTCGGCTCTCCTGCCGTGTGATTTCACATAGAGCTGGAGCTCTTCCAGCCAGCAGGTGCTAACGGTCCCTGAAAACCAGCCTTTAAGAGAGAACCGAGAGGGGCCAGGAAGATGCCGCCAGCTGTCATCCCAGGGGAACAGGCTTTCGAAATCGAAGAAGCCCAGGTTATCCAGGACACTGCTGCTATCAAAGCTCAATGGAGATCGATGCACAGAAGCAGAACATGATTGACCCTCTCCCCCTTTTCTTTTCCCTGACCACCTACTGTGCGCCATGCCAGTGAAGGCCTCACAGCCTTCCCTGTTTAAAATCTTGCTGTCCCTTTAAACTTCAGGCCACGAGCGCTTTCTTAGAAAAGCGGTTCCTTCCTTCCTTCCTGGAATGCACTCAGATATTTGTTCAGATTCTTGTTTTGTGTGCAATCTTGACATGTTCTGGAGATTTTATTGCAGCTGATCTAGCCAGGAGCCTACTGAGATAACAGCTAAATGGTAATTCGGTGATAAAGAATATATTTACTCCTCTGGAAGAGAAAAATTAAGTATATAATCCACCTTGATTTCCCGCATTTTACTGATTCCACGGAGTAAATACTCCTACCATATCGCCATGTCCAACTCATGCTACCAAGATCAAGTCCCTGATCTTGAACTGGGAGGAAGGGCTCCCATTAGATCTTGTGGCCAGTCTGGACTGGTAGGCACTAACATATCATAGCTTCATACCCACAGAGTTCCTTAAACAATGCCTTGCCACTCCTGCCTATCGTAATGGGGGGCACAGAGGAGCACCTCTTCGTCCAAGGTTGCATGTCATCAGAGACCCCATGGAATTAGGTCTCACACAAATGGTTCTTCAGAAGAAGCTGATTTAGTTCTTTTTTTTTCATTGAAATAATTTTAGTTGTTATTGTTTTTGAGACAATAACAGGACAGCTTTGGAGCCTATCCTGGAACTTGATCCATAGACCAGGCTGGCCTTGAACTCACAGAGACCTGCCTACCTATACCTCCCAAGTGCTGGGTTTAAGGGCCTGCATCACCATTGCCCAGCAAAATAACTTTTATACAGTATATTCTGATGGCTGTTTCCCCTCCTTTGCCTTTCCCCAGATCTTCTCTGCCTCCCTGTATCCAGCTCGTGCCTTCTTTTCCCCTTACTTTAGAAAACAAACAGGCCAAAAAAAAAAAAGCGAAAACAAACAACCAGACTAAAACAAATGGAAAGACACCCACAACATACACACTCACCCATACACACACACACACACACACACACACACACATAGACACAAAACGCTTGCCTATAAAATAAAAATAAATTTTAAAAAATGTGAAATTTACTCCTGTTGTCTAGACCAATACATGGCTAAAAGTGAGAGAAACAGTTCCAAAATGAGGACTTAAAGAACTTCAATTAGGAATTTGTTTTTATTTTCTGTTTGTTGTTTGTTGTGCTCCTGGTAGAACCCAGGGCCTCTCACATCCAGGTAAGTGCCAGCCACTGGGTCACACCCACCCCTAGCCCGCAAGCAGGAAATACCCGCTCTGGTCTCTAGTTCTGGTATTCCACTAGTACAAGTCCAGTTCTTTGATTTGTTTTGAAACCTTGGTTGAACTTTAAAGCCTCTAGCCCCGTGTCTTTTAATCCATCATCAGCCAATACCTCCTGTATGTAAGGAAAGGGTTAGTACAACAGAAAGTGTGAACACATATTCTGGGAGAGAAATTGGAAATTTGTATAAACAAGTTATCAGTTTGATATTAATTTATTTTCCTAAGTCCAATCTAAGCAGCTAATTCACATTTTTTTAATGCCTAGTATTTTAATTTTAGTCATGCTTCTTTGTGGAGTTTATTAGCTTTTTTGAGAAAATGAAAAGGGACTAGAGAATTAGATATAAAGAGTTATTAGCTTTAACTACAATTTCTATGCTATGTAACTAAGAAATAGCTTCCTTGGTTAGTAAACGTAAGAAAACCAGTTGTATAAATGACTGTCATGTACTCACAGTGGTGGCCTTAGGGGCTCTGCAAGCGTTGTACTGTCTACCGTAGCCTAGGCATCTTCATCTGGACATATCTTTGACAACTGAGGGGGATCTGATAATGCTAACCATGGCCAGCATTACACTCTCAATTTGAGAACTACGTCTCGCCTGCAGTGTGTGTGAATGATACCCTAGAGGGTATGGCTGGGACAAATGAGACTCAGCCCCTAGCACTGGCATCTGTGGCCCCAGGATGCACTCTGGGGATTAAATGCAATGTGTCAACACACAGTGAAGCCTCTTGTGCAGATCTGACATGGGTAGTTAGTAGAAAAGCCTTCCTTTAATTAACTGCAGACGTGAATGCTTGAAAGGAGACCTCTGTAAAAGATCTTAGGGCTGAGAACATCTTATATAACAGGCATGAGACCGAAGCAAGTGGGGCAGATGTGACAAGAGAGCCTTTGATGTTGATAGAAAAGCAAACTGGAAAGATTCATTCATCCTTTAGAACCTCAGATCCACCCACACTGGAAATTGTCACTAACGTACTCTGGCCCAGGAATAACACATACCCGGACTTGTAAAGTTTGTCTTGTTGTTTGAGACTCATAATAGAAAGAGGTCAAGTGGCAAAGGGAGTTTTATGAAAGCAAAACTGAAATGTATTAATGCTGAAGTGGGCACAAATGGACTCATTCGAACCCTGGTTGACGAGAGACAAAGCACCGAAAGTTGTTAGCCCTATGATAGGTTGAGCCTCCAAGAGAAGCCCCTGGATTTGAAACAGCTTATCTTCTTTCTCAAGGATTATGTCATTACTGCTTCACCTTATTATACTGCCCAGTTTGCAATAAAATCTTCTGCATACATCTCTAATAAAATGTAATTCATGTGCATGAGGTTTATGATAAACTATTTTGAGGTTGCATAAAGTGTTGGTCACTGCTTTGAAAGAAAACATGGACTGCTCTTCTTCAGAAGAACTTTGCTTTACAACATGTTGAACTGAGTAACAGCTTCCCTGGATGTCCAGTTTCTGACTTCCAGATGTAAGAACACATTTGTTTATGTGGAGAAAGAGACTTTGCCTGTGTGGTTAAGATTAAGAACTTTGAGATGTGGAGACTGTCCTGGTTTTGGTTGGTTTGTTGATTGGTTGGTTAGTTGATTGGTTAGTTGTTTGTTTGGTTATTTGATTGGTTAGTTGTTTGTTTAGTTGGTTGGTTGGTTAGTTGGTTAGTTGGTTGGTTGGTTAGTTGATTGGTTGGTTAGTTGTTTATTTGTTTGGTTGGTTGGTTAGCTTTGGCTTTGTTCTTTGGCTTTGCTTTTGTTAGGTGATTTCAGGGGTTCTTAATCTATCACATGAGCTCCAATCACATGGGTTTGTAAAAGCAGAAAACTTTCCCAAGCTAATGTCAGCATCGGAGAGACATGTTTAAATAGAAGAGAACAGAAGGGTTAGAAAGGTATGACACAAGGTGTCAGTCTGCTACTGTGGGGTTTAAAGAAGGAGGAAGAGACTGTGAGAAGGGAATGTGGACAGACCCTAGAAGTAGCAAAAGGCAAAGAAACAGACTCTCCTCCAGGTCTTCAGGAAGCTGTACACAGTATACCAACAACTTAAGTTGTAGCCTCATGAAGCCTCTTAGACCTATAAAAGTGTATGATAATGAACAAGTGTTGTCTTAAAACACAAAATTTGTATAAATTTGTCATCCAAGCCATAGAAAAGAAATGAAATCCATATTGGGTGTATTCTCTGCTGGTTGGTTTACTTTCTTTCTTTCTTTATACACACTTCCCTTTATTTTCTTTTTTTTCATGTTAAATACTTTTAATTTTTTTGTAATTTGCTTTTTGAAAATGTCACATGTGAGTACTGTATTCAATTTCTTACTCCCTATCTTCCCTCCACTTCCATCTGTAACTTTCCACCCCTTCTCAAATTCATGGTCTCTTATTCCTTAATTATAATTGTTGCATATACATGTACATAAGGTTTATAAATACAACCTGCTGAGGTCACTTGGCACTACCCACATGTTTTTACTATTCTCCATGAAAGAGTCCCATGATAATTTAGCCAATCCCAGGGGTGGGAGGTTATCCTTAAAAACATGTGGGTAATACTTCCCTTTATTTTCAATGCTAAATAATAGCATACTTCTTTTGGTTTTTCTAGACAGGGTTTCTCTGTAGCTTTCTGGAGCCTGTCCTGGAACTTGCTCTATAGACCAGATTGGCCTCTGCCTCCCGAGTGCTGGGATTAAAGGTGTGCGCCACCGCCGTCCAGCTAGCATACATTTTTAAAATATCATCTCATATTACAATTAAACCCAACACATTATCATCAACAACTCTGGTAAATTAGATGGAATCAGCCACAGTCTAAGTAGCTACGACCAGTTAATGTTCGCTCAAGCAGTGGCAAACGCATTATGATTGTTTCCTCCCTGCCAATGACTTTAGGATTATAAGATGCACTCCAGTTTTAGAAGTCCTAAGATGTGAACGAAGAGCATCTATGGCAAGGGGAAGATAGACATTAAGCCTTCCGTGTCCTCTTCCACTGGGCACTCTCTCCACTTCCTGTGCTCAGTGGCTTTACTTTAGGTGCTCTGGCTTAACCAGTAGGCTTCTTCCTTTGTAGACAGAAAAACAACATCCTCCCACAGCCTCACCATTAGTGTCTCAGCCCCTCCTATGTCTTTGTCCTCGCCTTCTTTACCTGTGTTTAACAGGTCCTGGCGCTCTCTGAAAACTCATTTTGCAAACCCCATATGGATGCTTTGGCTGCTAAAACACACCATTAACTCACAGTGTTTTTACCCTGGGTGATCTTTCTTCCTCGACACATACCTAAGTTCTAATAGTCCATTAGAAGTGACCGTGAGATTAGGCATCTCCTTTATCAGCAAATTCAGTCTTCAACGGGCACCTCTAACCCACTGTGCCTCATGCTAATGTCTCTCCCAATTTTCTCACATATATAGATAGCTTCATTCCTTAAACCACAGCCGACAGCCCTTCCTAGCAGCTGTGAAAATCTTCCCTGGTTCCTGTGATGGCGTCACGCTCGCCCTTGTACTGCTGGCCTCTTGAGGTTGGCTCGAGCTCTCTGCCCTCTTCAGAACTCCCACCCTGCTGCATACACTGTTCAAATTCCTAATCTGCATTTCTTCTGGGCTTTACCTCAGCCTACTTGATCTGTAAAACTCATGAGTTTTCTTCTTCACACTTCAAATTTGTTAAGACTTTTCATCATAGGTTTTGAGCATTGGAGTTCTAAGCCTGCATTGCTGTGGGGTCTCAAAGAAGTCATTTGGTAGCCAAGAACCTTCCATTTCCTCATTTGTAAAATGTAGAAAAGAATATGCATGAGAAGGGGATTATGAGGAAAGTGCCCAACAAGAAGTAAGTTCTTATGAAATGTTTATTGTTTACGTAACAGTCGTTTAGAAGCTTTGATCCCATCCAGTCCCCGCCATTCTGTCCGCATGTACATAAAAGGCTGCTTGTTACATTAATTATTTCAGCCCTAAGCTGGTGTCATTCTAATCTTGGGACTGGTTTGTTGCTCACCACAATGACCACAGCTAATGATATGCTATCCATTTGAGAGACACCCCCACAGGCTGCTGCTTTGTTACTGAGATACTGAAGGAAAACGCTGCCATGTCATCTCTGACCTTTCCACGCTACACATAATAACACCTGCCTCTTTAACAAGGACTTCGGGAGGTGCAGAGGAGATAAGCCATGTGAAAACATTTTATATGCACTGTTAAATGTTTTAGAGCACGCTATGATTATTCGCTTATTCAAAAGTTCCCGTTCACAACCTTGCTTTAATTCCTTGCTTTCTCAAATGCGAGCAGGGAGATGCTGCAAACCATTCCCAAGGGTCAATCATTCATTCTCTCCGTGAGAAAATTGGTACTGGCTTCTTATTATAGTCAAAGGGAGAACGCAAAGGTGCAATAACCTGGCCTCACCACACTTCAGACTGCCTTCTCCTTGCTTTTCACACTATGCCATCCTGTTTATGCACCTAACATTTTATGTGTCTGCTCGTCAAACAGGATGGAGTGGGGAAAGGAGCCGAGTAGGTGACAGGGCAGGGGACTCATGTACGATCAACCCTGGGTACCAGGCAGACCACAAGGGCTATATTTGTAATGTAGTGAATCTTCCAGAGATGAAAGCCCCAGCCCCAGAAACTGATGCCAATTTATGAACAATCTGGAGGCAGAAGAAAACCACCAAAGGATATTCTTTTTTTTTTAAAGTATACCTCTGACCACATACCATTATGACTCATAGTAAAATGGCCCTTGGTGATTCACTGCTACCTATTTTTCTTTAAGCGTGATAATTATCTTTACTGCTTAAATTAAGCTTTTCTTATTTCCAAAAACAATCTTTAAAATGCTCGAGGCTTTGTTGGATTTTTTTTATTCCATTGTTTAATGTAAATAAGATTAAATGTCCTGGTCCTTTCAAGTCTAACATGAGACCTGGTTACAGTTTTGTAATGTGGGATGTCTTCTAAGTTTCCATTCTAGGTCAGTTTTGGAACAAACCCCCCCTCCTTTTTTTTAAGTTCACCTTAACTATTTCAAGATAGAATGTAGCGATGTAATTTCAAAGCATTTCAGACACCAGGCACTTAAAGGTAAGCAGAGGAAGGGGGCAGGGGGGCTCTTGGAAAGATTTTCCATACTTTTCCTTCAACAAGTACTAACCCATTTCAAAACCACTATCAATTTCATGGTAAATGAGTTTTGACATGTGCATGATTATGGTTATATTTTCAGAGAAAATGCCCTGGCCTGGGGCTGAGAATCTCTTGAGACACTAACCACTTCAGCTATTCTCAACGCATTAGGTCTTTAATGAGTTAATTCATTGGCTAGGTGGATTGGAAGCAACTGAGCTCTAGATGAAATAATTGAGTCTATGTTTTAAAATCCCGGTAATTTCTCACTGGGGAAATAAGCTGACATCGTCTAAGAGTAGTATAAGCATATCCTCCACACAGGAGTAGTTCCGGAGCACGCCCCTTAATGCCTTTTTAAATTCTACCCCACCAGGATGACACTTGGCAGGTTGTTTGTTATTATTTTGGAATGACAATGAAGAAATATAATAATGAACCAAATTATGGGAAGTATGTATATATCCATGCATATTCAGCACTCACATCTGACTGAGTAGATAGAAATTTTTACTTTGCCAAGAACATCATTATTTAATTAGTCAGCATTTCACAACCTAGCAGTAGATATTTCTCTAATTAATCAACACGTGCTTCCTCATTCGGGTTGTGCATCTGTGTGCGCGCTTAGTACTTCCTTACGAGACAGGATTGTGTTTTTTGACTTTATAAACGTCTAAGGTATCCTTTGTCTCTGGACAGGGAGGGATGGACGATCAGAACTTCCTGTGATGTCACAAAGTGATTAAAGTGCTAATACAGAGTGCTAACGTTGGGGCACGCCAAAGCGACAGGACAGCCATCTTAGAAAACATCTATTATTGTCTCATGTGACTGCCTGTCTTTCTTTGGCACTGGTGCGCAGACTCGGAACCTTACATACACTAGTCTAGGGCTCTGCTTCTGCTGGGCAAGTAATGTACTTGAAAGAAACAGAGTTAAGATACTTAGATCAAGTTCCAGAGTTATTTCCAGATTTGACTCTAGTTATTATGTGAGCCTTTTATTCTTTAATCTCTATTATAAAATGCTAATAAAACAAGTGGTGGAATAATAGAAAAATAGTCTTTTTAGTGTAAAAAGTTTCAGTTATTTCCCATCATTTAGCTTATCCAATGCTGATCAAGGTAATATTACTTATTCCATTTTCAGATTAATGGAACTTAAGCAAAGCACTGGGTGATAAAAACGTTCTAATTAGTTCAGTAGGTACACGGGGGCATTTCTTAGAGGTGTAGGCATGGCTGAAAGGAACTGCGCATGGACGGAATGTGAAGAAAGGGAGCGCAGTGCTATCCGTTCCCACTGTCGATGTTAAGCAACTAGCTGTGCGCGTTGTTTGAGGAGTGCACACAGCACTTAGGAAGTACTAGATGTACCGGAGAGATGGCCCAGTGGATAAACATACTGAGTGCTCTCACAAAGGACTCACGCTCAGCTCCCAGCACCCACAGTAGGCAGCTCACGGCCTCCTTCAACTCCAGGTCCAAGGGATCCGATGCCCTCTGTCCTCTGAAGACACCTGTGGTGCCCACGAACTCAGGCAAGCACAAACACATAAGCATATAGACAAACACTGAAAGTACCAAATACCGTTTTAAACACATTACACACAGTCCTTTGTAATCCTCTTGGTATGTTTTGAGGTAAGCTTTGCTTTTGTCCCATTACAGGTAAGGAAGCTAGAATTCAGAGAAGTTAAAATCAATGTCCCCTCAGTTAGTACATGCAGGAGCTGGAATCTGGGCCCAGCGTTTTGGATGTTAAGTTTCTAAATTACCAAGATTATTTTCAACCATTACATATGCTTGCTATAGTAAGTGTAGCACACTGTATTGTTCAGTAAACTGAAGGTTTGTTGACTAGGTTTATGGCAGGCAGGACATTTGTTTGTTTGTTTTGGTAATTGGTACCAGTAAGTCATTACCTCCAAAACACACCCAACATTATTTTGTTTTTTGGGGCAGTCAGGGTTTCAATGAACTAAACAAACCAGAAATGTCATTACACCTCACTCCACAGCCTTGAAGCTAGGTAAACGTGGAGAGCTCAGTAGGCTCTCTGGACCTCAGTTTCTCCATCAATGAAATGGGGGGGATGTTTAATAGCCTGAGAAAACAAGTTATGAGGGGTGCGGATAATAAAGCACCACAGAAAGCAATATATAGCCATCACGTGACTAATAATGGCACTGGTAATTATGATTATGATTCTCATTAGCCCCAAAGCACACCTGTCGCGGAGGGAACAAATGGGGCCGGAACTTCGGTCTTCAGATCTCTACGCCAGCCCATGCAGGCAGCCACTGTTGTTCTCTGGCATAATTGGAGCAAATTAAGTAACTCCCATGCCCTTGGATAGCAGCAGCACACTGCCAGTGCACACCGTTTTTTAAAGATCTGTTTGGAAGGTGCTTGTGAAACTCCCTTTTGCAATGTTGCAGGAGAACAAAGCAATTTGGTGTTTCTGATTAAGGGCACCCCTGACAGGGGCATCAGGATTACATTCACCCTGGAAAGCAGATGTTGCTGTATCAAAACCACAAAATGTTATCAGGGCGGTTCCCCCTGAAGACACTTACTGACAAAAACCTTCTGACAAGTACTATCATAAATTCAACATTTTTTCTCATTTTAGGGGAGCTTATGGGAGAAATAAAATACAAAGGATAAAAAAGAACGAAGTGAAGGGCTCCCAAAATGGAGTCCCACTGTGTAGCCCTCGCTGGTCTAGACCTCACTGTGTAGAGTCTACATCGTAGACCACGCTGGACTCAGACTCAGAGCGATCGGCTTGCGCTGCCTCTCCAGTGCTGGGATTAAAGGCTCCAGCAGATATTCTCCTGACCTCAAAAGCTATGCCGAATCCTCTTCTATGGAGATACATGAATTGACCTCACTAAGCACATAAGTGTTTGTGGCTTTTCCACTATTGTTAACAGTATTACTGTAAAGATTCCTGTGTAAAAATGTAATTACGAATCTTGGGATAAATTCTGCAGGTGGAATCATATGGTTTTAGCCATAAATTATCTTGCAACAAGAAATAGTCTTGCTAAAAACAATCTCTTCCCAGCTGTTGTTTTTCTTTAATTGCTTTTAAATCCATAAATAGGGACTGAAGAGATGGCTCAGTGGTTAAGAGAGCACTGACTGTTTTCCAAGGACCTGGGTTCAATTCTCAGCACCCACATGGCAGTTCACAACTGTCTGTAACTCCAAGATCTGACACACTCACACAGACATACATGCAGGCAAAACACCAATGCACACAAAATAAAAATAAATAAAATTCTTAGAAATTCCAAAGTGAGAAGAGATAGTCAAGAAACGGTCTTCTGACAAATAACAGGTTTTAGAAAACCTGTATTTCCTTGGTTATTCTGACACTCTGTTTTGAGGGACGTTTTTATCTTTCTTTTTGCCTTCTTTTTTTGACGTACCGGTTTGTAAATTCCATTGTTCTCATACTGGACATCTTCTCTTTTTCTAGATTCTTCATACACTGATGTTTGTACATACAACCATGTTTCCATCAGTCTTCCTTCTTTCCCACGTGCTGGGAATCAAACCCAAGGCTATGTGTCTGCTAGACAAGCACTCTACCACTACCCCACACCCCTGCCCTTCACTCTACCACTAACCCACACCCCTGCACTTCACTCTACCACTGACCCACACCCCTGCCCTTCACGCTACCACTAACCCATACCCCTACCCTTCACGCTACCACTAACCCACACCCCTGCACTTCACTCTACCACTAACCCACACCCCTGCACTTCACTCTACCACTGACCCACACCCCTGCCCTTCACGCTACCACTAACCCATACCCCTACCCTTCACGCTACCACTAACCCACACCCCTGCACTTCACTCTACCACTAACCCACACCCCTGCACTTCACTCTACCACTAACCCACACCCCTGCCCTTCACTCTACCACTAACCCACACCCCTGCCCTTCACGCTACCACTAACCCACACCCCTACCCTTCACTCTACCACTACCCCACACCCCTGCCCTTCACTCTACCACTAACCCATACCCCTACCCTTCACGCTACCACTAACCCACACCCCTGCCCTTCACTCTACCACTACCCCACACCCCTGCCCTTCACGCTACCACTAACCCATACCCCTACCCTTCACGCTACCACTAACCCACACCCCTGCACTTCACTCTACCACTAACCCACACCCCTGCACTTCACTCTACCACTAACCCACACCCCTGCCCTTCACTCTACCACTAACCCACACCCCTGCCCTTCACGCTACCACTAACCCACACCCCTACCCTTCACGCTACCACTAACCCACACCCCTGCCCTTCACGCTACCACTAACCCACACCCCTACCCTTCACGCTACCACTACCCCACACCCCTGCTCTTCACTCTACCACTGACCCACACCCCTGCCCTTGACTCTACCACTACCCCACACCCCTGTCCTTCGTTTTATTTGAGACAAGTTCTCAACATGTAGCTGAGATGTTGAATTTACTACATAGCCCAAGCTGGCCTCCAACTGCTTATCCTCCTGCCTCTGCCTCTGGGTTATTGGGATTACAGATGTACACCATTCTATTCCACCTTTTGTTTCTGTTTTTTAATTTTTGATGTTTTCCCACCACCACCCTCAAGGTTATAATTTTCATGTAATTTTTGTTACCTTTAGGAGCAAACTTAGACATTGTTATTCTATCCAAAGACTGCAAAAGGTATTAAGTTATTCTTTGACACAGCAGTTTTACTTTTAGCATCAAAAAGCTTGCTGTCTGTTTGGTGGAACTGCTTGAAGCAGGTATGCACACATGGGGAGCCTCACAGGGTGCGTAGGATATGAGTTTCGGATTCCTTTCCTCTAATGACCAGACATTCGTCATATCACTGAATTTCTCTTCTTGTCACTGACGGCTGCATGCAGCGCTCCATCCCTCTCTCTGCTTGGGACTGTTTATAGACTTTCTGTGTTCATGCTCGGCTCATTTCTACGTCAGTAGTGTGCAACTCTTTTAATTACGATAGATTTATATTTCTTTGGAAACCTTCATTCGACAAACTCTCCTCTTGGTTTTCATTTTCTAACATTCCTTAGCATTCTTTTAAAAAGAAAGTTTTCTTCTAAGAGAATTTAAAATATTCGTTGATGTTCAGTGTGTTCAGTCTGATACTGAGATATTTAATCCATTTTGACTTGAGTTTTGTTCATGGTGATAGATATGGACCTATTTTCATTCTTCTACAGATTGACATCCAGTTATGCCAGCACAATTAGTTGAAGATGCTCTCTTTTTTCCATTGTAAGAGAAAGTGGGAAGTACTCTACAACACATGGGCACAGGAGACCCCAGCAGCACAGACATTAAGAGCAACATTGAATAAATGGGACCTCCTGAAACTGAGAAGCTTCTGTAAAGCAAAAGACACTGTCACTAAGACAAAAAGGCAACCCACTGACTGGGAAAAGATCTTCACCAACCCCGCAACTGACAAAGGTCTGATCTCCAAAATATATAAAGAACTCAAGAAACTAGACTGTAAATTGCTAATCAACCCAATTATAAAATGGGGCACTGAGCTGAACAGAGAATTCTCAACAAAAGAAGTTCAAATGGCCAAAAGACACTTAAAGTCATGCTCAACTTCCTTAGCGATCAGGAAAATGCAAATCAAGACAACTTTAAGATACCATCTTACACCTGTCAGAATGGCTAAAATAAAAAACACCAATGATAGCCTTTGCTGGAGAGGTTGTGGAGTAAGGGGTACACTCATCCATTGCTGGTGGGAATGCAAACTTGTGCAACCACTTTGGAAAGCAGTGTGGCGGTTTCTCAGGAAATTCGGGATCAACCTACCCCAGGACCCAGCAATACAACTCTTGGGAATATACCCAAGAGATCCCTATCATACAACAAAAGTATATGCTCAACTATGTTCATAGCAGCATTGTTTGTAATAGCCAGAACCTGGAAACAGCCTAGATGTCCTTCAATGGAAGAATGGATGAAGAAAGTATGGAATATATACATATTAGAGTACTACTCAGCAGTAAAAAACAATGACTTCTTGAATTTTGCATGCAAATGGACGGAAATAGAAAACACTATCCTGAGTGAGGTAAGCCAGACCCAAAAAGAGGAACATAAGATGTACTCACTCATAATTGGTTTCTAGCCGTAAATAAAGGACTTTGAGCCTATAATCCGTGATCCTAGAGAAGTTAAATAAGAAGGTGAACCCAAAGAAAAACATATAGTCATCCTCCTGGATATTAACCTTCATCAGGCGATGAAAGGAAACAGAGACCCACATTGGAGCACCGGAATGAAATCCCTACGTCCAAATCAGGAGCAGAAGGAGAGAGAGCATGAACAAGGAACTCAGGACTGCGAGGGGTGCACCCACACACTGAGACAATGGGGATGTTCTATCGGGAACTCACCAAGGCCAGCTGGACTGGGTCTGAAAAAGCATGGGATAAAACCGGACTTGCTGAACATAGCGGACAATGAGGACTGCTGAGAAGTCAAGAACAATGGCACTGGGTTTTGATCCTACTGCACGTACCGGCTTTGTGGGAGCCTAGGCTGTTTGGATTCTCACCTTACTAGACCTGGAAGGAGGTGGGAGGTCCTTGGACTTCCCACAGGGCAGGGAACCCTGATTGCTCTTTGGGCTGATGAGGGAGGGGGAGTTGACTGGGGGAGGGGGAGGGAAATGGGAGGTGGTGGCGGGGAGGAGGCAGAAATCTTTAATAAATAAAATAAATAAATAAAAATAAAATATTCTTTGACTGACGTTTATTGCTAAGGCTCCACAATTTGTACCTCTGTGCTTTCAAAAGATGCTGCTGTTCCACAGGTCGTGCACAGATCCTTAAAGATGTTTCCCATAATATTTTTGAGAGAAACTTATCAGACTTTGCACCCAAATCCAGCTGCCAGACACTCACCCAGTTCAGTGTCCTCGGGGTACAGTGTACTATCAGTACACACCCTAGCAATGTCTTCAGTCTTGTGATCCCATGATTTTATTTTGTTTGCCCCAATACATTTCCTACTTAATTAGTCATAATTTTTGTGGTAGAGTAGCATTGACCTTTACTTATTGTAACACTCATTTGATTTAAAATATTACAGCTCTCATAATTGGCCAATACCACATTGTGATGGTCTAGGCCACGTAGAAATCGCTGCTTTTAAAGATTTCTGAGGAACATGTTGAAAAATAAGGCTGGTCATCCGTCAGGCAAATGACTTTACCCACACTAAAACAAGTGACTGTATGATTGTATTTGGACTATAAGCTTCCAAAGCCAGTTTTGATGATGATGATAATGACGTTGATGATAATGTTGATGATGATGAGAGACAACAGCATTGCTGGAGCTTCTAATTCTTTCCTGGATAACCAATAAGGAGATATAAGTCATATTTTTTTGTACAACCTAGAGATTTTGTAAGGTATTGTCTATTGATGGGTATCTCTAGATAGCTGTGGAAATAATCAAGAGAAATTCAAGAGCAGAAACAGCAGAAACTAACATAGACCCTTCGATGAGATAGAAGACTGTCTGTTCCATCATTTTCCCATCTTATGCCCCAGGCGGTCCAGACAACAGTGTTGGGCTTATGATGAAGCCCATACACAGAGTAGTCTTATTAAATGAGTGAACCATAGGTCAGGCCATTTGCACCTTCAAAAGACAACGAAGGATGTTTCTCCACAAGGACTGCACTGCCCCAATTAAACACATTATTTCTCACTGTTCAGCTTGTCAGTCTGTTGCAGGGGTGGGAAGCTAGAAAGGAAATAATAGCTAGGTCTCAGGGACATGGAAAGAAACCTAGAATACGCCTACCCTGCCTCACAGAAGGAAGTACCTGTACTAAGTTGAACGTAAGCAACACAGAAGGACTAAGCTCAGCACTATGGCCGTTTTTGAGCGTAGGAGTCTGTGTCACTGGGTGCACCCAAGAGTGTCAGACAGAAACTTCCCATCTGCATAGTTTATTTGCCCAATTCCCCAGCCCCCTCTCCTTGACACCTTAGCAACCATGAACCTTTTTGTCTCTGTGAATTTGACTCTTCCAAACCCCCCACATGAAGGTTGATGCTACTGCGTTTGGCTTACTTTACCATGCATAACATTTCCTGGGTTCATTCACGGAACAACTATCAATTTCATTCCATTTTAAGACTAAAGACTATTACCCTTCCGTGTGTGTGTGTGTGGTGTGGTGTATTTGCCCATTTATCTTTTGACAGACATTTGAGTTTTTCTGCCTTTTGGTTATTATAACTAACACAGCCAACAAACGTTGTAACTGCGTCTCAACTTCAATTATGGATAGCACATCTCTAGCATGAAATTGTTATGTAGTATGGAAAGTTTGTTTAATTAATTGCTTTAGGACAGAACTGAAGTGCTGTTTTCTAAAGTGGCAATGCTCATCGATATTTCCATCCGAGATGTCCAACTGTCCCATTCTCTCCACTTCCTTGCTGATGTTTTGCCCACTTATTTCCTTGCCTGTAAGTTCTAATGGTCATGAGATGGCACCTCCTGGTTTTGTTTGTTTTCCCAGTGACTAGCACTCTTTAGCATCTTTTTGGTGCTGTGTTTGGTCACTTGTGTTTCATCATCAGAGAAGTGTCTGTTCATGTCTTCCATATGCATTTATTCAAATAGCAAAGACGTTAGAAACACACATATGAATTTATCTGAAATTATATGTATTTATTGGGTGCCACGTTATGTTTTGGTCACTATGTGCATTGTGGGATTTTAAAATCACATAGTTTCAGTTTATGTATCTCCTCAAATTTTAGCATTCCCTTCTAGCTTTTTGTAATATAAGCCTTATTATAGTTATGGTCACTAGACTGTGCAATAAAGCACTAGAATTTTTTAATCCTTAGGAATTATAACTTAGCACATCCTATTCTGACTTCCCCCTCCCTCCTTCCTCCACACTTGCCCCAGCCTCTGCTAGCTACTGTTTTAAGCTTCTACTGGATCAGTTCTTTGGAGTTTCTCATAACCGTGTTGATTTGTATTTCCATATGTGACTTATTTCGACTAAGATAACGTCCGTCAGTTCTGCGTGTAATTTTGCTGTTTGTAGTGGTAGATGTGACCCTCGTTGCGGTTTTGCACCATGTTTTCTTTGCTCATCAGCCAGTGAACACTTAGGCATTCGCCTTAGTGGACAGGGTGAATGAAGCTGCACGCAGGGAGCGCGCATGCGTACACCCTGCAGGAGGATGGCTGGAATTGCCCTCCACTTTCTCTCCAGCTGTATTAATTTACAGCCCTACCAATGGTATGCAAGAGTTCCCTTCTTCCCGCAGCCTCCCCACAAACACTTTTTAGTCCCCTGTCTTATTGGGAACAGCCATTTGAACTGGAGTGATCAAATATCCCACTGTGGGTTTTAAATTTGTCTTTCCCACCAGGCAGTGGTGGCACATGCCTTTAATCCCAACACTCGGGAGGCAGAGATAGGCGGATCTCTGTGAGTTCGAGGCCAGCCTGGTCTACAAGAGATAGTTCTGGGACAGGCTCCAAAGCTACAGACAAACCCCGTCTCGAAAAAAATTGTATTTCGCCAAAGCTGAGGATTTTTACATTCTAATTGCCCGCGTCTATGTGTTCTTCTGAGAATTGTCCACTATTAATTGAGCTCTTGTTTAGCTAGTTGAGTTGGATGCCTTACAAATATTGAACAGTAACTCCTTACCAGTTCCATCACAGGTTAGTTTTCCAACCCTGACACAAAACCTGGAGCAAATCAGGAAGCAGGAAGGTTTCCTTGGCTCGGTTCGGCGGTTTCTAACCATGGCTACCCGATGCTGTTGTCTTGACCATAGAAGGACAATGGAAGAAGGGGCTCACCTCGTGGTGGCCAGGAAGCAAAGAGAGAAATCAGGCACTCGATTCCCAGCTCCTGCCTCGGCACTTTCCCTAGGGACTTGGCATCCTCCCACTACGCCCACCTCCTCATGATCCTGCACCACCAAGAACCAATGGAGCAGGCAGCAACCACGCTATTTAACCCGGTGGCCTTTCCTAAACAGCCTGATCCAAACTGCAGTATATAGTTTGAAAGTGGCTTCTCTGTAGGTTGTCTCCTCTGGTCCCTTTTCTTTGCAAAAACTAAAGTTTAACATAATCCCATTTGTCTACCTTGGGGTTTTTTTCCCCTGTGCTTTAAAGGGTCTGATCCAAAATTCCTTGCCCATACTCAGTATCCCGGATATCCTGAAGCATCTCACGTATGCTTTCTTCTAGTGTCATATCTACGTCTTCAATTCATTTTGAGTTTATTTTATACGTGGAGAGAGATAGGGGTCCAGCCTCGTTCTTCTGCACATCGATATCCCATTTTCCTAGCACCATTCTTAAACAGACAGTTCTGTCTCTTCTGGCTGCTCTCTGCTTTTGTCAAAGAACTGTTGGCTAGAAATACATTGGTTCCTTTTCGGCTTCTCTATTTGTGTGTTGTGTGTATGTGTGTGTGCGTGCACATATGTGCACACACATACATGCTTATTTTGTTTTAGGGGAAATCGCTTATTTTACTTTGTTTTGAGATAAAGTCTCTTGTATTCTGGTGTGATCTTGAACTCAGTATGTACTCGAGGTTGGCCTTGAACTCTTGATCTTTCTACAGCAGCCTCCTGTGTGTGGAGATCACAGGCCCACACCACCAAGCCTAGCTTTTGCACACTTGATTTAATGCTTGCATCATGCTGTCTTCATGCCTATATCTTTGTGGCGTATTTTGGATTCTGGTAGCACAGTGCTTTCTGCTTCTTGTTTTCCTTCCCCCACATTTGAAGTAGGTTTCCTTGGTGCTCCAGTTTAGTTCTTTACGTGGTCCAGAGGCTAATGGTGCAGATTTGCACGCATTTTCTCCACCCTGAGGGTTGTCTTTCCACTGTGCTGGTTTTGTTCTTCGCTTCACAAAAGTTCTTACTTGGATGAAATCCGATTGAGCAGCTTGCTCTTTCGTAGCTTGTGCTTTGGTAGCATATCTCAAAGCATTGCAAGCCTACTCTCACACCGAAGGTTTAGCCAGGGATAGCGCAATGGGAACCTGGCTGTCTCCATGGGTGTGCCTTCATGACATAGTGCCCCGGGCTGCCGTGGACCTGGTCTTCCCACTGCCCCTACCGTCACTTCCTGAAGGTTGTCCATGACATGCTTTTTCTTAAACAACTTGAGGCACCTGCCCTTTGAAGTGGTGTCAGCTGCAGATGAGACACCGCTGTCACATGACATCTGTTTTTAGTGAGTGGAAAATGCTGTAATACTTCACTTATTTACCTCCCTGCCCGGAAATCCACAACTTCACAGTTTCTCACAGGGGATAATTTGGCTTCTCTCCAATAATTTTTTTTTCTTTCTAATACTTAAATGCGTTGCTGTAAGTCTTCGCAGCTTTAAAGGGAGATACACACAGTGGCATATTTGAAAACAGCATTTTGCATAGCAGTTGTTAGTCAAACTGTATTCCAACTGGGCAGCCTGATGAATGTTCAATTAAAATGCCACCATCTGATGGCAATGCCCCAAAATAGACTATTACAAGTCAATTAAGATGACCAATCTGGCTTCTTTGGTAGTACTTCATCGTAACTTTTCGAATCAGTAACAATTATACTTGTTTCCTAAATTAAACAAACTATAAACGGAGAATACCACATTCATCCAGAAATGTTTTCCCAACTTCCACCAATGAATGCATATCGTGAAATATTACTAAATCCCCTGATCCAGCTTCCAGCATGGCTGCAATGATCTGAAATAGGAAATAGTGCTCTGAACACACTCTAGGAAGACCATTGAATGTTCACCAGTGGCTCTGTTTTATTAGACTTGCATTTCTCGTCCCAAATTCTGTTCCTTTGCCTAAACTTCAGTAAAGAAAGATAGAAAAGAGGGGGACAGGACGGAGACTACATCAGTGATTGACAATTCCTTGGTGGCATTCAGCCCAGCGCACAGGGTGAGCCTGGTTCATAAATGGTCATCCTCTAAGGAAGTGTTGCAGACTTGCTGCTCAGTGTAACAGTATTGTGTAGCAGAACTTTAAGAAATGAACTCTAGGACTGGAGCAGTGTATCATTGTTTAATTAGCTCTTCCTGGTCTTCTAGAGAACCCAAGTTCAGTTCCTACCACCAAGTCCAGCAGTTTACAACTACCTATAACTCTAGCTCTGGGATATCTAACCTCTTGTGGCCCCCATGGACACACCCCACACATTGCATTTATACACATACGCACATACACACACACACACACACACACACACCACAAAAGGAAAAGAACTCTGGTGATGGGAAGTCCTCTGTCATTGGACACCTACCCTTGGACAAATGTAGGCAGCAGCCGTCATGTTCCCAGGCTTCTTCTCACACATACTCCTCTCGACATGTTGATGTCCACTTCAGGAAGCAACACAGCCGGGATCCATTCATCTGCCCTTATTTGGACTTTCAACTTTCAAAGTTGTGAGTTAAATCAACCTCCTTTCTTTATAAATTATAAGCTTCAGGTATTTGTTATAATAACAGAAAGCAGTTTAATACTGACAGGTAAACTGGCCCCTCTGCAGTTCCTGGAAAGCATCAAGATTCGGCTTGAGTTTGCCGGGGTACAGTTAAATGGCTACAATCCTAAGAACAAGAACAGTAACAGTAACCACTTTGTTGCAAGCGCTGTTGTAAGCACTAAGGAGAGAAGTCATATGCAGACCCAACCAAGCTCCTCAAATGTCTGTTCTTGGTGAAGCCAGATGACGTGGTTTGATCTGTGATGTATCCAACCAAAATTGGTGGCTACCATGTAGTCTGTGCGCTTTGCCTACTAACAGGGATGTGTAACAGATGTCTGTAGGCCGAAGGGTGCTGCTTCTTTTTTTTAATGCTATCTAAAATCGAACTTCAAAAGCAAATTGCCAAAATAGTCAAGTAAACACATGATCACCCATCCATTCACCCATACATTAAGGAAGCCCTCCGGGGGTGGATAATTCTGGCTGGCCGTCCCCCCACTGCTATCTGGGACAAGTGCTTTGGGGCTGTGGCATCTAGGGAGTCAGTGCCTACTAAGGGGCAAAAGACAGAATGAGAAAGACAGACAAAGATGCTGGCCAAGCTGATAATGTGCAGTCAAGGGAAGATTGACCTATGCTCAGAGTAACTGAAGAACTACCGAGCATCGAAAACCAAGCCCTGCTTGATTTGAAGCAGCGCTCTGAGCCCGGGCCCCAACCATCAAGAGGGTAACTCCTGCAAGCATGGAGTTTCCTTTGCATTTGCTGTCTCACAATTTTTTCTTACCACTGGGAAGGATTTCATCAAGAGAATCTTCTGTGACTTAATCTTGTTCAGAACCAGGCTGACATGCGTCTGGTTGGACTAATTTCAGCAAACGTTCTGTGTTTGTCCAGAACACAGTTTGACCATGTCTACTTGTCAGACTGAGATTCTAAATGAGGATCAGACCGAAGGGCGCTCACTGGGTGAGATAGCAAGAGCATCTTTAGAGATTATGGTTAGAACACGCATCGATGATGAGTTGTCCTCGGTGCATAGCTGTTGTCTCTGTCTCACTGAAGGTGAGAGATGAGGAGGGAAAGGGACATCTTGATGACAAACGAGCATTGGCTCATGTGTTAGCTGGTTTCCCATCGCAGTGTCAAAACACCTAGAAGAATCAAGCCAAATGGGGAAAGGTTGATTTGTGACTCATGGCTTCACAAGTTTCTTTCTGAGGCATCTGGCTCATTGCTTTGGAACATAGGGGAGGTATATCATGGCAAAGAGAGCATGTGGCAGAGAGGGGGAGAAAAAGAGAGAGAGAGAGAGAGAGAGAGAGAGAGAGAGAGAGAGAGAGAGAGAGAGAGAGAGAGAAACACAGAAATTTATTATTAGTTTTGAATGCTCGGCCTAGCATAAGCATATTTCTGGCTAGCTCTTTTAACCTCAACTAAACTGTCTCTCTTTATCTACCTTTTGCCTTGGTGCTTTTTACTTTTTTTCTGTGTATCTTACTTTCGCTGCTTCTTGTGTCTGCTGGCTGGCCCACAGTTGCCTGGATGACCCTGGATATCTCCCTCATTCTCGCCTCTCTTCTCCTTCTCTTTTTTTCTTTCTTTTTTCTTCTCCTATTTATTCTCTCTGCCCATCTGCCCTGCCTGTCCTTTTTCTGCCTAGCTATTGGCTGCTCAGCTTTTTATTAGACCAACCAGGTGCCGTAGGCAGGCAAGGGGAAGCAAATGCACTCCATCTTTCCATAGTTAACCGCACATCTTTACATCATTAAACAAAGGTAGCACAAACAATGTATCACACCTTTACCAGTTAAAATAATATCCTGCAGCATAAACAAATGTAAAATGTCTTTGACTAGTTAAAATAATATTCCATAACAGAGAGAAAAAGGAGAGAGAGAGAGAGAGAGAGAGAGAGAGAGAGAGAGAGAGAGAGAGAGAAGAGAGAGGAGTATAATAAAAGTCACTGAAGCTATTCAAGGGTTGGCAAGATGGCTTAGATAGTACAGGGGTAAAGGCACACTTGCTATGTAAGGCAGGTGACCCGAGTAGGACCTGGGGACCCACATGTTGGAAGGACAGAACTGTCTCACACAAGTTATCCTCTACCTCAACATGCACCCACCCAAAATAAAATGAAATAAAATGCAATTTTAAAATTACAAAAATACTCAAGAGCTTTCACTTTCCAAGGTGCCCGTTTTGTAGATTAATTCACCATCTGCAAAGGCAGATGTGAAACAGAGCACTAAACTACGCTCAGACCACGGGAGCTGTGGAGAAAGACATGACTCCCTCTGTCCTACATAGACTGTTGCTTTAGTCTCTGAACCAGTAGCACTCAGCAAAATGAATGCTTTGTTTTTCTTACGTCTCTTCCAGTTTGTAGAAAGCTCATTTTCTCTTCACTCTGAAGAAGGTGGTACCTTTAGGGCCTTGGTAAATGTGTCCCAGGAGTTCTACTTAATTGCAACGAACATTGAGTGTCCCCTAGAAAGCACTACGATTATCTGAATAAGAATCCAACCATTTATGTGCTATCCATGGGCACTTAAGCTATATGAAGCCCACACAGGGAACTAAATGAAATCCTAGGAAGCTCATCTTAATGGAGCATGGTGGGCTGAACTGTAAGTGACAGGGCATTCTTTGCAATATAAACAGTACACTAGAGACCTCCTCCCCTGAGAAATCCTTCAGAGACTAGAGCAAGGCAAAAGAAACCATGAATGATGAGGAAGGAACATATTTCTATAAACATATGCCACCTCATTGAGTGACACGATGAGAAAGTTAAGGGTTCTTAATTATTTTTATTTGTGTGTGTGTGTGTGTGTGTGTGTGTGTGTGTGTGTGTGTGTGTGCAGTTGCCTGTGTGGATGTGAGTGGAGGCCAGAGGTTGCCATCAGGATGTCTTCCTCAATCATTTCACCTCACGTTTTGAGATAGGGTCTTTGACTGAGTCTGAGGATTGCCCTTTGAGGTAGACTGGCTATCAGGAAGCCCCTGGGATCTGCCTGGCCCCTCCCCAAGGGCTGGAGTTACTGACAGCTTTTGCAAAGGTTCTAGGGATCCAAAGCCAGGTCCTTATGTTTGCACAGCAAACACTTCTCTCACTGAGCATCTCTCAAGCCTTAATGGTTATTATTTATGAAGGGCTGATTGTGCACCACATTCATAAATATCCCATTTTAATTAGATAACTAGGCAAGGCAAAATCCATTTAAAGTGACCTTGAATATTTTGTAGCCTGACCTAAGTGCAGCTTATAGTCCATATGAAATTTGGTCATCGCCCTGTGTACAATTGAGGTAGAGTGTCTCATTTTTCTTTTCCAAATATTTAATGAATTTCCTGATAATATTTATTACTCTTCTATAGTTTTTCTAAACAGTTAATTATTTATTTAGTGCAAGCATGGCTCACGGGTGGCTTGCACGTGTGGAAGTCAGAGGATCACTTGCAGGAGTTTGTAGTTTGTTCTCTCTACACCACATGGGTTTTGGGGGTGGGAGTCAAATTGTTAGGCTCAGCAGCAGGCACCCTGCACCGACTGAGCCATCTTATGGGCCTCTTCCTTTAGATTTAAATTACCTTATTTATCATATCCATGTATTAAGAGGGCTGATTTCTAGACTACATATTCTGGTTGATCTGTCTGCTGTCTTCAGTAATCGCCTGCAATGAATCCCATCAAAGCTTTCTGATGTGATATCATGTAATACACAGTAAAAACATATATACATATTACTCACGATGTATTGCGTACATATTGTCTACTATGAGTACAGTAAAACATCTTCTGATTGTGATTTCCTATAATCGTTTGCTAAAAACCTTTCACATGCTTTCCCTTTTTAATTTTAAACTTACTGTTCTTAAAAATTCTAGCAGCATTTCAGTTTGGTTGACGTAAAGTTATATAATTACAAAATAAAAGTGGGTTTTTTTTATAACAGTTTTGAGTGCTCCCATTTTCTTTGTCAACTTGAGGAAAAGCTGTTGATCTTTTCCTTTACATGGGTGTTGTTTATAGTATTAAGTATTTTATAATCTTTTTGTTGTGGCCATTTTAAAAGAGGATTTTTCTTTCGTATTTTCTCTTTCCTTCTTCCTTCCTTCTTTCCTTTCTTCCTTCCGTTCTTCCTTCCGTTCTTTCGTTTTCTTGTGGATTTTTGAGATAGGCTTTCTCTGTATAGCCCTAACTGTCCTGGAACTTGCTCAGTAGACCAGGGTGACCTCGAACTTACAGAGATACGCCTGCCTCTGCCTCCCAAGCGCTGGGATTGAAGGTGTGTGCAAATCACCACCTGGCCCTTTTGTATTTTCTTATATATGTCATAGAGAATACTTTTTTGATTTGAGTGTGTATGCGTGTGTGTGTGTGTGTGTGTGTGTGTGTGTGTGTGTGTGTGTCGGTGCTGAGGACTGAACCCCATAAACCCCAAGCCTTGGATATGCTAGGCAAATCTCTTACCACTGAAGTTTGACTCCAGCCTCGTTTCTGCACAGTGATCTTGTACGTTGTCACTTTAATGCACTCATGTCTCCGTGGTTGTAGCTCATCTGTTGAGCCTCTTCCTAATCTGGGTAAGTTATCTGCATGGCTCTTCTTTAAAATTTGTATTCTTAACTTATTTTTTGGTATCATTTTAGTGCCTTCAGTATATGATGTATGTTAGTGAGCAGAAATCTTAATTTTGTGGGAATTTTCTGATATTTTCCCTGTAAGAATATTGGTTATAGGTTCTTGGTAAAAACCATATATGTATACATGTGATTTATTATATATATATGTATATATAAATATATATATAACACATGTATATAGTATAAGTTTCTACTTATTTATCAGTAAATACATTTTTTGCATTCATTGGGATAATTACAGTATGTTTTTGTTTTATATTCAGGTTGAATCTTACTGATGATCTAAGAAGTCATAATCATTATTTCCAGAAAAGTCTATGCTGACTTTTACCAGTTTCCACAGCCATAATTTAAAAATTATTGAAACAGGGCTATGTCGAGGTCACTGGGGGAAGGGTTCCTTCCATACACTGAATTTGTCACATTGGTCAACACCCATGACAGATAGTCTGGTTTCCTTTGCCTCCATCGAGACAGAAGATACAGCCATCTCCAGTGTGTGCCCTCACACCTTGACCCTGTACCTAGTGCAAAAGTAGCCAGCTGTGTGGCTGTAAGGCTGGGCTTAAGGGTCAGTTGAACTCTCCAGGGTTCTCCCGTGACTGTGACCCTGTGGATGCACTATCTCCCGCAGCACATCTGCTGCAGCCTCTGTCTGTTGTTGGAGAAGACTGCCGGCCTCTTCACTGTGCATCCTGATTGCGCTAACTTCCTTCTGTAGCGTCCAGATAAGGAAAAGTTCTTGATTTATCAAGTGTCTTTGTCTGGTCTTACAGCCATTTGGATATTATTAAGGACATTTATCAACATGGTGGGTGATAGATCTTTTAATCTAATGGCTGGTAAAATATTTTTTAATATAAAATGATTCTTTCATCGCTGGAATTGATCTATAGGTTATGTTATTTTAATTTTTAGGCTGACACTGGAACCAAATGTATTTGGAAATGACATAATGGAGTTTACTTCTCAGCTGAAAGGTCACTATGAAAAAGATTTCTTCAATAGGATATTTAAAAAATTAAACATTGGACATCTCTTTTACTTTTTACCTACAAATACACCAATGATTAAAGGCAAATTATGGTGTAAAAAGGGAAAGGTACAAGACCAAGATATCTGCTCATTCTTTACAAGTTTGGGAGGGAAAGAAGCCTTCTTAAAACCAAGTCCCAATCTCAGAAGCCAGTAATAGTTTGTTCAAGAAGAAGAAACAACATAAAACTGGAACGGGGGGACTCTACAAACACATCTAAAGCAGATGAGAAACTGGACTAATACATTTGCAGTTCATAGAGGATCGATTCTCTAAAAGCCACTGATATAGTATTGCAAAGGCTCTGAGAAGCTGAGGGGAATTAGCACCTAGGGAAACACTAATTTGGCACACGAGAGGGAACACAGAGGTCCCGCCGTGTGCTGTGTGTCCCTCTTCATTCTCAGCGGGGGAAAATGCACAGTGTGTTGCCCACTTAGAAGAGCTCCCCACAGCCTGGCTAGGGTCAGAGGGCAAGTGGAGAGGGCTCCATGAAGGGAACTGGGAGGGGGTCTGGGGAAGGGGCAGTTTGCCTCCCATCTCTGCATTTTTGTACCATAGATGTATCTGCTTCTATATAAAATGCTTTCAAGATTATTACGTGACTGCCAATTATTTTAAAATTGGATGGGATAGAGAGGGTTCAGATGTCTATCAAAGAGAACTGCTAAAATGTAGTGAGTCCAGAAAGTGGAATAGCAGACTTTTTTTTATTACTTTACAAATAATACCAATCAAAATTCCCACTTCCTCCCCTCCTCCTACATCTCTCCCGCTCCCCCACGCACCTCCCCCCCTCCAGTTCTAAGAGAGGGCAAGGCACCCTGCCCTGTGGGAAGTCTAAGTCCCTCCCCTCTAGATCCAGGCTTAGGAAGGTGTGTATCCAAATAGAATATGATCCCCAAAAAAGCCAGTACATGCCTATAAACAAATCCCAGAGCCATTATCATTGACTTCTCAGTCTGCCCCAATTGTCAGCCACATTCAGAGGGTTCAGTTTGATCCCATGCTCATTCAGTCCCGTTCCAGCTGGCTTTGGTGAGCTCCCATTAGCTCAGGCACACTGTCTCAGTGGGTGAACCAACCCCTCGTGGTCCTGATTTCCTTGTTCATATTCTCCCTTCTTCTACTCTTCAACTGAACCTTGGCAGCTCAGTCCAGTGCTCCAATGTGGGTCTCTGTCTCTATCTCCATCCATCCCTGGATGAAGGTTCTATGGTGATATTCAAGATAGTCACCAGTCTGACTGTGGGACAAGGCCAGTTCAGGCACCCTCTCCTCCACAGCCCAGGGTCCTAGCTGGGGTCATCCCCATGGACTCCTGGGAGCCCCTCCAGAGCTAAGCCTCTTGACAATCACAAAATGGCTCCCTCAATTAAGATATCTCCCTCCCTGCTCCCATATCCACCCTTCCTCCATCTCAACCATCCCATTCCCCAAACTCTCCCAACCCTCCCCCTTTCCCCTCTCTCTTCCCTTTTCCTCTTTCCTCTACACCCCTCCTGCCCCCATGCTCCCAACTTTTGCCTGGCCATCTTGTCTGCTTCCAATTTTTAGGAGGATCTTTGTATGTTTTCATTTGGGTTCACCTTATTACTTAGCTTCTCTAGGATCATGAACTATAGGCTCAATGTCCTTTGTTTGTGGCTAGAATCCACTAATGAGTGAGTACATACCATATTAGTATTTTTGGGTCTGGGTTACCTCACTCAGGATAGTGTTTTCTAATTCCATCCATTTGCATGAAAGATTCAAAATGTCATTGTTTTTTACCACTGAGCAGTACTCTAATGTGTAGATATGCCACACTTTCTCTATCCATTCTTCCATTGGGGGACATCTAGGTTGTTTCCAGGTTCTGAGTATTACAAATAATGCTTCTATGAGCATAGTTGAACAAATGCTTTTGTAGCAGACTATTATGAAAAGAAACCAAAAATATGTCCCTGTATTGGCATAGAAAGAGCTTCGGGATCATTGTGAACTGAAAAATGGGGTGAAGATGCAGGATACAGCAATAGTCTACTAATGCCATTGGTAGGGAGTCATTGTAACCACCATGGCTCCTGTGATCTGGAGACCTACCACTCTCTGGAATTAGGTTCAGGTCATTTTTCAAATACCATCAAAAATGTATTGATCAATCTTGTCTACTTTCCAAACTATAGACCCAGTAGTTAAAAAATATTCCAGAATAAATATTGTCTTAGGTAGATTCAGAATTACTGTCTTAGTTACTTTTCTCATTGCTTTGACAAAATTCCTGGCAGAAGCAACTTAAGGGAGAGAGGAGTTCATTTTAGCCTACAATTCAGAGGGTACCATCCACCACGGTGCGGAGGAATGACAGCCAGGGAAACTCAGTGGTGGCAGGAGCTTACACTGTGACTCGTTCACATCCTGACGGATCAGAACATATAAAACAAAAGTAGATATTATCTTCATGGCCCGCCCCACTCGTTCCTCAGGATTCCACTTAGGCTAGCTAAGTCACACCGTTTCAATGGTTTCACAGCTTCTAACCCCGTTACCTGGGGGGGACACCCAAGCTTGTCAGGACACTTTACTTCTAGTTCAAGGTCTCTGTCGTTTATACATGGGCCATCATGAACGGCATTTACGTCAGACTGTGAAAAGATGAATAAGCACTGCCCAGCAAGTCCAAGGAAACAGACCACAACTGCTGCCATTTTGAGTCTTCTCTCCAGAAAGAAGGTTACAAAAATTAAAAAAAAAAAAAAAGAGGAAGAGTCAAAACTGGTTCCATCATGTCAAAATAAAGACTTGTTCCCCCGCTTCAGAGTTAAGAGTAAGGCAGCTAAGAAAGGTAAGATGTAGATAACACTAAAGGCTGAGGTGAGTGTTTTACTTATTTAACAAATAAATATAGACCTATAAAACACAGGTTTGTGGTCGCTGTTAAATGTGGCCAGGCACCAGATGCTTGGTTACAAAGGAAACGGATGAGTGAGGACACATGACACTCAGGACAGTGGGAAAACATATGACATTTGCTGTTTATAAAACTGCATAACTATTTCTGAACCGTGGTCTCCCAGGCACACACACTGAGCTGTTTTTTTTTTCCTTTGCACAAGCTAACCACATTTTCATCTGAGATTCTCCATATGACTGATGAAGCATAAGTCTGAGGTTATGATTTAGGGGAATATCTGTGGCCCCAAAGGGCATGGTGTTGACTGGATCCACTCCCTACCACGAGCAGAAATGTGCTCTTGGGTAACTACTAACCAGCTCAGCCCCTCCCCCTTCCTTCCTTTTTTTGAGGGCTGGTAGTGGTGGTATTTTTGAGACAAGGTCCTGTTACATAGGGCTGCCTACCTGGGAACTTACTATGTAGACCAGGCTAGCTTTTAAAATCATGGCAATCCCCCTGCCTCTGCCTCCTGAGTGTTAAAGTTACAGGCCTCTGCCACCATACCTTATCCTGCCTTTACTTTTTCCTAGGCAAGGACAGAGAGTGTATCTGTGGGTACATGTGAGTATATTTGGAGAGAGTGAATGTGCACTCACATGTGTGTGTGTGCACGTGTGTGTGCCCAAATGCATGTTTGCTCACGTGGGTACAGGACAAAGGCCAGCCTGAAGTGTCACACTGAAAGTACTGTATATATATATATATATATATATATATATATATATATATATATATATTGAGATAGGATCTCTTAATGGCTCGGAACTTGTCAAGTAGGCTAAGCTAGCTGTCACCAAGCCTACTTGTCTCCACCCCTCCAGCACTGTTGTTACAGGTGCAGGGCCCTTGCTGGCTTTGTAACACATAGGCTCCAGGGATCGGGCTCAGGTCCTTGTGCTCACCAGGCAAACATTTTCACAGCTGAACTATCTCCCCAGACCTGCTCTTCCTCTTTTAACACACGGTTTAAGATTATTTATTTAACTATAATCATATGAAAAGTCATGCATTTTTTAAAAGCACATGTTTATATCATAGATTAAAAAAACAAAAACCTAAGGCTTGTTACACCGATTTGCTGTTTTATGCCCTCAACCCACCAACCGTATCGATGTTTATTAAATCCTTGTAATAGCTCAGCCTGGAATGTCCTCCACAGGCTTGTCCTTCAAATATGTGGTCCCCAGTGGGCAGCAGGATTTTAGAATTGTTACTTTGGGATGTGGGAGCTAACAAAGATGTAGGTCATGGAGGGTGGGCCGTTGATAGTTATATCTGCCTTTGATTCCAATCAGTCTCTCTGATTTCCTGAGAAGTCAAGACAGAAAGGGCCTTCGTTACACATCCCTTCTAGGGTGAATGACTCCATGTTCTCCGTACAGCAACGGATCAAAACTGTCAGCCAAAATAAGCCATTCTCCCTTCAATTTCCCTATTAGGTTTTCTCTGTTGACAAACGAGAAAAATGATTAATATAACAATTCTATCTCTTTACCAAGACATAACCTCATAATTCTCTTATGTAGTTAATTCTTGCTATCTTCACGGGTCACTTTCTCCAGCAAGCCTGCTGTTTTCCCTCTGTATCAGAGACAGATGGGGCAACACATCATTGCATTCCCTTCAGGACGCCCTTCCCTACAGACCAGTACGCTGAACAGGGAGGATGTTGGTATACTGTGTACGTATCAAGAAACGAAATGCAAACAGCTGATCAGTTGCAGAGTGGTTCCACTGTGCTGGGATGAATAAGATGGACAAATGTGTGTAAACAGCAGAGCGCAGTTGTGCAGCGTTGGTAACTCTGCTGTGGAAGGCAGAGTTCTTACATTGACCTGGAAGGTGGGTTGCGCACAAAAGGAAGTGGCAGTATCTGTACCTATGCTTTCAAACTTGAATTTTTTCTTTCTTAGTATAGCATTCAAGAGGAAAGTTAACAAGAAAAGGCCTTGTGTTTGGGTCTTTTGCTGCATTCTTCTTGCCTGCCTTTTGAAGAAGGAGTCCTACTGTCTTTTCATTTGGCACTGGGCCTCATGCACCACGTCACATTCTGTACAATGATACAATAACATCCTGAAAGGTTCAATAACTATCTGAATGCCAGATGGATAGAAATGTGATACATAGGTTTATTGATTGATTAAAAGACGGTGATGATAAAGATAGATGATTCATAGATAGGAAAACAGACAGACAGATTCATACATACAGAGAGACATAGATAGAGACATAGATAAAACAGACAGACAGACGGATAGACAGATACTGTTAACTCACTTTGCTAAATCCTTTACGAGGAAAGCGTGTCTGAACTACATTAGCACATCGTGCCCTATAATCTGCTCACCAGAACTCCCTGCCTTCACCGTGTTGTAGTCTTTGCACTAGGAGGGTTGCATGTTTTTCAGTATTGCGCCTGCGCTGAGCTTTCGGGGCTCTGGGGGCATTTTCGTGAGCTCACAGTGTGCTCAATGACCTTTAAGGGAAGATCAGGTGGTTCCTCTGTTCTTCACACCTGGGAAGGAAAGACCTGCTTATGAAATGTAACAAATGTTTCCTGGGTCGAAGCCAATTTATTTTTGATCTTCATTTGATCTTTATTTTGACTAATCCTTTTCTCTTTGTGTGATTTCCTTTTGTTGATATGCCAAAATTCTGCCAACCTGTTTCCTTTCTCAAAGAAAAAAAAAAGGCCTCGTTTCTGTGCAGTTTAATTTAGTATTCGGTTTTGTTTGCCAAGAGTAAATTAAATTCCCTGTGCCCCAGAACCAACCCCTGTTCAGGTCAGAAGCATATCATGTAAACGCCTTGACAATGGCTCACCTATGTGCACCGTGCCTTTAGACTCTAAGGAGAGTCAAGTGTTGGCCTTGAGAGACAGGATTTTCTTTCCAGTTATTCATTCTCACAAATAAGAGGTTGTTATGAATGACCTCATATTTGATGTCGCTGTGATCGACTGCCCAGGTAACAGGCCGCACATGCAACTTTACTTTGAACTGCACCATTAGTCAGGACGCCTTTTGACCCAATTCAGGAGCACGGCGCACGACTTGGCTGGCTTACTCTGACTGACAATCTGGTGTTGTCGGAATTTGTGCACTCTGCTAGGCGGAGGTGCACCACGAGCCAGTTCGAGGTCTGCAAAGTTTTCCTGAAGCGTCAAAGGAAACCTTTGCAGGTGCGATTCTCTTCAGAGGCTCGGGCAGGGCAGGCTGGGGTGCCAGGCAGCTCTGTCAGCTCAGCACTTTCGGCATGCAAGCTTTGCTCCCAAAAACCTCCCTTTGCGCCTGAGTTTGCAAGAGGTTCATATCTCCTGAGTTTCACTTTGAGTGTCAAGTTCAAACAGAACCAAAAAGAAACTCAAAGCAAAGCCTGCCTTGGACCCTCTGAGTTTCACCTGACTTCTCCCTGAAAGAGCTACCCCCGTGTTCTCTTGAAAAATCGCCCAGGTTCGCATGCAGTTCAACTCAGATCCAGTTCAGCTGTGCAGAAAGGTTTATCAGCCCCATGAGAGGGGCATAAACCTTTTTGTCGTCTTTAGTAATCTAAGGATGACTTCCCAAGTGTCCGACAGACTTAAACAGGAGAGTTAGGACCTGGTGAAAAGCCTATGCTATTCTTGGAAGGTGTAAATTTTCTCCTGGAAACCTAAAAAACACAGAAAATTTGCCCTGCTTTGTATAGTTCTTTTTAATTTTTTAAATTAAAAGACAATTACACCATCCCCTCTTACAATTCTCACCATGTCCCACCACCTCCCCCTTCTCATATGTGTGGCCTCTTTTTCTTTAATTATTATTGTTGCATATATATGTATATGTATTGCAATATATAAGAATCGATGAACAAAGGGTCCATTTAGTGTTACTTGTATGCATATGTTTTAAGGTTGAACACTTAGTATATTGGATAATCAATTTGGGGTGCATCCCAAGGAAAGACTGATTCTGCTTTCTCAGCAGTTAGTGATTGCCTGTAGCTCTGTATCTAGGGGGCGGGGCTATGTGAGACTTCCTCCATTTTGTAGACACATGAACCGATACCGCCATTGTTTAGGTCTGGCTTCGGCAGCCATCTTGTTGAGATTTCATGAATGTAGCTTTCCTGCCACTTGTTGAAGACACATTCTCACCACGCCAGGGTTTCACCCTGTAACTCTGCTGGTCTTGGACTCACTACATAGATCAGACTTGCCTCCAACTCAAAGAGACCCATCCACCTGCCTTCAGCAGCGGTACTGTATTAAAGCTGTGTGCCACATCCAGAACCGCTTTGTATAATCGTTAGTTTTCACCTCTCTGTACCCACTAAAGAGGAATGATACAAGTTCCTGGGTGAAAAGACAAAGGGTTGGGGTCTCTTATTACTTGCTGTTTTAACCTCACCGCTATATAAAATGAACTCCACAAGTTTGGGATCCTTATTGGGCATTCACTAAAGCATGACCCTGGGAAATTATCCATTTCTCATGGTAAACAGTTGAGATAATCCAGTATCTCTGCCCAACACAATGGGTAGGAACAATCTGTCACAGTAGACAAACCTCCACTTCTTCTCAGGAAGATAAAACTGCATGTATTCTCTTCTTCAGCTCTTGGGCAGTTTCTGCAGCTCCGTTCTCCATCTTTTCTCTCCACCCTCTCCTCTCACCACAAAGTCCAGCTTGTGCTTGCTGATAATCTGCATCCACGCTGCGTTCTCTAACCACCCACCCTCTTCACCTTCCAGCCACTTGGCTCCTGTCTTCTGTACGGCTGGACTCCAGCCAGCAGCCCCCTCCCTGACTTCTCCATTTTCTTCCTTCTGTTCCCTCTAAGAATGGCAGAATGGGTTTCAGACTCCATTATCCCACCCCTAGGCCTGGGTCAAGCTGTACTTTCTCAGTCCTGTACCCTTTGTTCTCCAAGGTGATGTTCTGAGCCCCTCTCATGAGAGACAGTTATATTATAGCTGTCTTCAAGTCCTTAGAGAAAAGACTGAAGCAACTGTGGATAACAGAGCCCTTCTATTCCATCAACTTAGATTCAAAAAATATTGTGTGTGTGTGTGTGTGTGTGTGTGTGTGTGTGTGTGTATGTGTGCGTGTGGGTGTGTATCACACATAACATAGTAGGAGGGAAACATGAATTGTGTGTCAACAGAATGCTTGACTAGCATATCTGACACTATGACCTTGGGCCAAATAGCTGACCTAAGAACTTCTTGGAGATTGGCTCTCTCATCAGTGGTAGACAATCATATCTATCAAAATGTTAAAGGAATAAATGAAACAATGATCATCATAGGGGTAAGTTTGTGTTGGCTTTTATTATACAAGAACTCATTAATATCCTGTATCTCATATTGTAAGCTTAAAGCAAGACAGTTTGGTGGGAAATTCATAAACTGCTCATTTTTAACTTATTTAATTGCTTAGCACGACGAGGGATGTATTGTCTTTACACCAAAGTCTAAAGGACACCAGACTCAAAAAGATCTCATTGTTTCCTCTGGGATGGACAGTCCAAAATGCTCATTGTGCTGGAGCCAAAGTGTTTCATGCAAGCTACTTAGTTTAAGGTAAACACTTATGAAATAAATGAGGGTTACTACCAATGATATACCCATTGTCCACATCTAGATACTACTCATATATTAATGTCACTAACTGTTATCTAAAAGGGGAAAAACGTTAAAACTAAATAGTGTGTATAATAGTAAACATTTAACTGTATTACAAACAACTGATAAATATTACAATTAGAAGACCTTAACTCAGTTTAGAGCTGTCTGAAGTCACAAGCACTCAGCGTTGTACATTGTTTCACTGAGTCAGTGGAAAGCCATTCTCTCTGATTATCAAGGATCGTATATTCGTCTCCATTCACTTCACTGTATACAGCTTTAAGGGTTATTTGTTATGAATGTGTGCACTTTGAGATAAGGCAGATTGTTCCTGGAATTTACAGTATCTTTCATATGTCTTTTTTGTAAATACATACTTTGTCCAAATAATAACTCGGAAAATGTACATATTACTAAACTTTTATTAGTATTAAATTCCTACTAAATATTAAAGCCTTAGGTGAGGCTTCAGACTTAGGAAAGATCAAAATGACCAAATCAAAAACAAAGGACTTTGCCAACCATCTAGTTTGCTTTTGTTTAATTTTCTAAGGGGATTATATTTATTTATTTTTAGTTCTAGGGGCCAATTGCAGGTCATTCACATGCTAAGCATGTGAAAGTTTTGAAGGCACTGTACCTGCCTTCCCAAGGACGTTAGGAAGCAATGAAGCTAGGTAGCCAAGTGTGGCAACATATGGATTCTACCTGGATGTAAAAGGCCTATTGGTTTTATATTTGCCTGAAAAATCATTATCTAGTATAATTAGAAGGGAATTAGATAGATAGCTAACACTGCTGGCTTTGTCAGATTCGATAGAACTCGCAAACTTGCCAAAAGAGAAGTTAATAAATTCAAAAAGGTCTGTTGCCTTCCCTTCTACTGTCAAAGATAAAGCTTGATAAGTTTTTATTGAATGGATTAATCTGATTAATCGCTGAATTACTCATCCACGGAGACAAGCCTGGCCTAGCATTGGCAGGGAAGGAGTGGCCTAGTGAAATGGCCGTGCCATCCTAAGCATGTTGGACAGGCACAGTGTAGGAGGAGTTACACAAGAGACCCAGCAGAGCAAACCCAAGTTGGAGTCTACCCGGGTGATCTAAGAGACTCAAAAACCACAAACTGATGCAAAGTCTAAGGAGGGAGACAAAGGAACAGGATTGTAAAGCGAAAGTAAATCAAGAGTTCAGAGCTATGCTGGAACCAAATTGTGGAGGTCGGTGAAACAACCAGGGCAGGAAGGTTCCCAGGTCAGTGTTTGAGCCCAGATCCTTTGTTTCATGAGTAATGGTTTGTACGGGTAGGTTTTCCTCAACTTCAGATGCAGTCATATCTCAGCAAATTCATCTTAAGCTGAAACCCTTATAAGTCAAAAAACATTAACAATTCTAGGTCAGTGATAAAAAAAATAATCAAAATCCAGAAGCTGACATATGGTTCCAACTGAAGACTTCCACACCATTGTAAAAACCTAAAAATCATGAATGAGCCCTCATAAAGTGACTGCTGTCTGTAGTTTGAACTCCCAAGCTCCCATAAAATTGCCTAAAAGAAAGAAATGACGAAGGTCCCAGGTCAAAGTGGAGTGGAGAGGAGAGGGAAAAAGTGGAGGAAGACAGTGTGGGGCGAAGGGAAGACACTGGAAAGGAAGCGGGGTGGGTGGGTGGGTGGGTGTGCAAGGGCATGAGATAGGAAAGGAAGAGCTTCCCCAGGGGCTACACAGCCATCTTTGAAGTTTTATGGCTTTGGCACAGAAATGGCTTTAGTCTCATAAGATAGCTCAGAAATAAAATGAGGGGTGTTTCATTATAACCACAAATCCGTAAGAGCGAAATTCAAAGAAAAAGGAAAATGAAAATAGTATGTCTGGTTTTAAAAAGCTTGTCCTGAAGTCATTACCTACCCATGATTCATTTTACCCAGCAAGAAAAGTTAGGGGTACCCCTATCGTGAGTCAAAATATTTTGCTTGTGGATTTCTTTGTTTTGAACATTTTGTTTCTTGGTTTGTTAAAAAATATTAATGTCAGGTGACATAATCAGTGGAAATCAAACTGTTGTCATTGCCACAAAATAAGGTTAAATGCAGGGCCTTCAGCCCTTTAGGGAATGTTTGATGGACATCATTAAAATTTTCATCTTCATGGTCAATACATTACTAAGGAGAGTCAAGTGCACGAAACGCTTTGGTACCATTGCTGAACGGGAATTTGGCTACAGACTTAGACTCGGTTCTCATTACATTCCCTGATATCACCTGAAATGTGTACTTGATGGAAGTGTATTCTATTTCTATAGCACACAGTGAATGTAGGCACACTATCAGACCTAACAGAGGCCTGGGATATTACAAACGGGCTCCACGGGGAATTGATTAAAAATTATCATGGCAAAGTCCAAGATCAACAGGAGCATAGGTTGATCAACTGAGCACAGCACAGTTCTCTGTACCTCCGTCTAAAATGCTATGCTGAGAGTATCATTTCTGCAGGCCACGAGTGCACCTATGAATAACGATAATGCTAATCAAAGCAACACTTGGCATTGGCTAAGCATTTACTGTGGTCTAGAAACTATTCAAAGATCTTTACAAACTGATGGAGTCAATCCTGGGAACAACTCTGAGTGATACTTATAATCCATCCCCATATGACGCATTGGTAAGTTTATAATAGTCCATGGGAATAAAGAACTCAAATATAGGCTGGGGATGGTGGTGCATGCCTTTAATCCCAGCACTCAGGAGGCAGAGGCAGACAGATCTCTGTGAGTTCAAAGCCAACCTGGTGTACAAAGCGAGTTCCAGGACAGCTAGGGCTGTGATACAAAGAAACTCTGTCTTGGGCCGGGTAGTGGTGGCGCACGCCTTTAATCCCAGCACTGGGGAGGCAGAGGCAGGCAGATCTCTGTGAGTTCGAGGCCAGCCTGGTCTACAAGAGCTAGTTCCAGGACAGGAACCAAAAAGCTACAGAGAAACCCTGTCTCGAAAATCCAAAAAAAAGAAAAGAAAAAGAAAAAGAAAAAAAAGAAACCCTGTCTCAAAAAAGGGAAAAAAGAGAAGAAAGAAAATAAGAAAGAAAGAAAGAAAGAAAGAAAGAAAGAAAGAAAGAAAGAAAGAAAGAATAAGCTCTTTTTCATCTTCCTCTTGGAGAGGCAGCTTCGCTTCTGCCTCTCTCCCCACTTCTCTGCTTCCCCCCTTCTCTGTCTCTTTCTCCTCTTCTCTCTCTCTCTCTCTCTCCCCCCTCTCTATCCCCCCTTCACCCTTCCTCCTCCATAACCCCCTAAATAAACATTCAACCTCAAAAAAAAAAGAAAGAATAAGTTAGCAAATTGCAACAGGTAACAATAATGGTCGCTATTGTTTACTTGGCATGGTGATTATTGTATTATGAATCCTTTTCCTGTTTCATAAAAGTTGTTTCTAAGGTCCATAGCATAAACAAATAATAAAAATAAAAGGCAGATAGACAAAAAAGCAGAAGAGAAACTAGGTGGTGAGAGGCAGATGACCAGCCAGAGTAGGAGGGAAGCAAGGGTGTGTAAAGGAACATAAATATAGTAAGAATAAATTATATGTACTTATGAAAATTTCACAATGATATTCATTATTGCATATGATTAACATATACTAATTAAAATATATGGTTTCACTCTGGTAGAAAAAGGATTTATTAGACTATTTGAACAAGCAAAAAATAGACATTCAAAAGACTCCATCAAAGTATTGTAAATACATTTGAGCAAGCAGTCTCATAAGAATTCAATGGTTTATAATTGGATAACTACCTCACTAACTTTCTATAGCCAGTGTGTGTTGGGTTCTTTTGTTTTATTGTTGCTTTGGTAAAATGGCTTGGGGGGTACTGATGGGAAAAAAAAACATTTTGGCTCACCTTGGCTGGTTCAGAGATTCCAGTCTGTGGTCACTTGGGTCTGCAGTGTCCCAGCTACCGTGAGGCATGTACTGGAGACAGGCTGATCACCTAATAGTGGCATGAAGCAGACAGAGGGAGGCAGCAATGGGTCAGGGACAAATACACCTTTCAGGAGCATGCCCCTAATGACCTATGTCCACCAACTGGGCCCTACCTCCGAGTTTCTCCCACTTCCCAAGCATGCCATCAAGTCACAAATCTATCAGTAGATGATGTGGGTGATGTTACAATCCTTGTGCTTCAATACTTCCCCAAAGTGACTGATGACCAAGCCTTCAGCTTAGGCACCTTTGGGGACAGTCCATCACATATTGGCACTTGGCTCTATGTCTTGGTCTCTAAGAAATATGCTCCCTAATGCCAACAAACCTACACTAGAGACCTGAGTGGACTCTGCTTTGACACCAGTGATGTTACCTTATTCATAAAAATGGGGCACAAACTGTTTCCTTGCACCTATAACTTTTTGTGAAAATTAGTACTCAAAATGCAAAATTACCTTATAAGCCTTTGTTATTTTCAGTAGTACTAAGTGTGAGCACAGCAGATGGTGGGAAAATGAAATGCTTAAGAGTGATCTAACCTTTGACTCCCATTTTTAGGACTAAGTCATGTTTATCCTTGATAAATGAGATATCTCTTTGTCTTTTACTAGGATAACCATTGGATCCTGAGTTCCCACTAAAATATTGTGTATGTGTTAGGCAGCTTAGTGAAGTTTAAACCAAATTTGTCTGTGTTCAAATCCAATTTCTACACCTAATAGCCATGTTACTCTAATCCCTCAGTGTCCATAAAATGAGAATAATACTAATATCTATCATATAGAATTGCTGAATGACTAAATGAGTTAATATGGACATAAGGGACTTAGAGAAAATGTCCAACATGTTAACTTCACTAAGTGTCAGTGTTTGCTGTTGTGATAAACTGTAGTAGAAATTCAGATGAAAACAAATTCTACCCCTGTCTTTCCAAGTTGCTCCACGCTCATAATCAAGAATTTCAAAGGCAAAATGATGTATCCCTAATGAATCAGAGTTTCACATTGTTATTCACCTCCTCTGTGTTAGATACTATAACTGCCAGCCACAACAACAACAACAAACCAATGTAATGTGTTCTTAGGCCATCATGGGTTTATAACCCCATTGCTACTAAATTGGTCCTCAAATGAGTTCTTTGCTATCAAGACAAAAATACGCACTGGTTTTGAGGTGCAGGAGAAAGTCGTTATTTAGGGTGATTATAGTAACATGATGAGAAGGTGTGTGGAAAAAGTTAATTTGGTTTTAGAATGCTCGGATACCCCGATATCTTCCTTTTATGTTCCCAGACTGAGCTGATGGTGATACCATGTACCAGGTCACTCAGGCAGAATTCCAGAAGTCCAATCAGTCCCCAAAGTCTGCCAACATAAGAGACAAGAGAGCTCCACAAAGCTTTTCTTGCTCAGAACAAACTGCCCTGTGTCCTGCAGACTAGAATCATTGCTGCCTCCCCCCACCCCACATACACACACTACCACACATCATTCCCTGTTCACTGAAAGGGCATCCTAACCTACTTAATGTCTTTGAACCCCTCAAATCAAACTAACTCCCCACTACCTCTCTGAAGTTCATATCTGACCTTTCATCCACAAATGTTTATTTTGGGGTTACTCTCTAAGAGACAGAGTTCAAATGTTGAGGCCAAGCAAATACAGTCTGTAAACATCATGGAGACATTCTCATAACCAATACTGACTTTGGGTAATGCTAAATATAAATTGAATGCAGTCTCAGTTTACCCATAATTGAATGATGTAAGACATTTCACAAGGTTGTTAGAATGATGAAATAAGGTTATTGTTATGTGTGAGCAGGAGCACAGAAATCATAGCTAAAGACTGGGAAGTCATTGGTGAGGGGTAAGAGGAAGGAACAAGAATGGATAAACTTTGCAAAAGAGAGGCAAAGGAAAGTAGGGGGAACTTGGAAGTGAGTGGAGAGGAGAAAGAGGAGCCATGAAGGAGACAGAATTTGTCAGAGAAAGGACAGAACAAAGGGACCTACTGCTGCTTTACAGTCAGGAAAGTTTGTGTCTCTACTCCTTAGGAGTTGGTTTCCTCAATAGTCCTATACGCCATACCAAATGACTTTGTGGGAAAGATTTACAAGTTGTCCTGTGTTTTGCTTTTGTATATGCACCCTCACACAGCCAATAATAGTCCCCAGGTTTTAATGTGAAGGACAAAGATGTAAATGCCATAAATTGCTTAGAGAGATAATTACCCGTAGCTGGTCTACCAAGGCTTCTGATGTGGTTTGAATGTGAAATGCCCCCCCCCCATAGCCTTGTGTGTTTGAACCTTTAGGTCTCAAGTGTGGCTTTGTTTTTGGAGATTGTGGAACCTTTAGAATACAGAGCCTCTCTGGAGGAAGTGGGTCATTGGGAGCAGGCCTTGAGGTTGTATAGCCTGTTCCCACTTCCTGTCTACTCTTTGCTTTCTGACTGTGAATGAATTGAGACTAGTGACCTGCCGTATCAGGATCCTGCAGCCATGCCCTTCCCTGCCATGATGGTCTGTGGACCTACCCAGTCAAAATCAATTGTTCCTCCCTCCCTCCCTCCTTTCCTCCCTCCCTCCCTCAGTACCGCCATCCTTGGTTTCTTGTCTGGTCGTTTTGGGGGTCAGGTGTTTGATCACTGCAACAAGGAAAGCATTTGGTACATCTCGCCTGCAGGTTCTCTGACTCAATTCAGACAAGATCAGGGGAAAACCAGGCTAAACAAAGGCAATCTGCAAGTTCTCTGAAGAATATTTTAATAAATATTCTGTTTGTTTTGCATCTAGCTAATGACACTCTATTAGGCCCAAAGGAGTATTAATTAGCAAACGGGTCCTTACAAAAGACACTTTCAAAAATACCAAGAAGTATTTTACTAATATGTGAGGCAGACTACATAACTAAGTGATAATCACACTGCCAGCTGAAATCCATCTCAACACCCTGCTGTCTTTTATCACAATTACTACCTACTGGATTCATTGAGCAGAAACATCCCAAAGACAGTCTTTATCACAGTCCTGTCTGAACCTTATTCTAAGGCAGGAAGGAAATCTCAGAAACATTACCATCAATATCCTCTGGATTTCATTGTTCTAAGAATTTATCCTAACTTCTTTCCAACTACCAAAAAATGCAGAATTGGCCAACTAAGGGATTGAAGTTCTACCCTACCGAGTGCTCAAGCTGTCTCTGCAATAGCCTTCTATTTAAAGCTCCACGGATAATTGAACAGTTTCTCCATAGTCCAAATTATCCGTGACCAATAAACCCTTTAACGAAGTGTGTTTGGGTTTATGGATGATTTCTTTTGTAGTAAACATGATGTCTTCTTCCCAAAGGAGCAATCGGATGTATTTATTCCATCCGTTCTCCCCTCCTTGTCAGGACTCATCTGAAATTCTACGATCAGTTCCGAACATCCATTTTAGGAGACACTGTAATTAAATGAAATCTTATTTGCAAAGAATAAAACTTGAAGCCATCTCATGTGAGGGGCAGCTGGAAAATGGAGGTGACTGGATCTAGAGAAAATGATGACGAAGGAATATCTAAACTTCTCTCAGCTAGCTGGAGGACACAGGTGTGTGCTAAGGACATAAACCTCGTCATTTGGCTTCAGAGACGTGAAATCTAGGAGGGTGGAGACACACACTGTCATTCAAAAGGCCCTGCGATGAGGAAGGGAGAGAAAGCTGCATTCCCACAAGAACCCTGGGTAACTGGTTGCAGGTACACAAAACACTTGCAAACTCTGCCTCGCCATACAAACAAGACCCAGAAGCCCAATAATACCAGGAGGCAGACTCCAGCTCGCTGTATAAGAGAGGACCTTTCTAATCATTCTGAGGTAGAAAGATATATCTCATGTGGTTGCATATTGCTAAGGTCCAGCTAGACCCTGGGTGACCACAACCGAGTTGCCATACGCGTGGCTGGCTACTCAAAAGCCGAGGCCACTCCACATGCGTGGTTTACTCCCTGTGTGGATGTTTGAGACAGAGTCTTCTTATGTACCTCTCAGGCTGGTCTGAAATTCTCTTCCTAGTAGTCCAGTCTGACCTTAAACCCTGTTCCCTCCCATCTGAGCCTCCCATGAGCTGGGAACTGGGATAACAGGAGTATGTTACTACTTCCAAACTCTGGGCATATTTATTTGTGTAGTGTTGCTAAAGATGTCAGCTCTGATCATTGTCCCTTATAAAGAAGTTACTTGGTAAGCGAGCCATAAAGGAAGCAGAAAGATTAAAGACCTCTGTCCATTTAGAGATCAGGAAAGTGACACACCAGTTACCTTTTCCCAGAAAATTCCTACATTATCTTCAACAGTAATTGTAAGGGAAAATTCTAGGTCTTTTTAACCAAGCATTCTTTCAGCTATCTTGGGACTTCTCAAACATGTAAATAACTTGACATGTGTTGACCAAAGAGGATAAGATACCATAAATGGCACAAAGATCTGCAATACAGAGGTGAGATTGTGGTAGCCCAAGGGAGGGGCCAGGGTCACCGCACAAGTTCCCGGGAGAGAGGTGCTAAGAAATGAGGAGACAAGAGCTGACGCAAAAAGCGTCCCTTCAGATATACGCCACTGCTTTCTCTTAATCCAAACTCTGTAGCCAGCATTTATGTTCCCTTTAGGCAAGCATTCAAATTCAAAACTTGAATTGTGAGAAAGAAACAGGAAGAGAGATAACACCTTTTCATATCCTGGGTAAGCCAACTTTGACATTGACGAGGAACAAGCAAATTCAGAATAGGTCAGTTGTGATGGGAAGCCAATACTGAGACATTGGTTCCACTTGCGGTTTGGCTACGAGCTGCCAGGCTGAAGAGTGTGAGAACGAGATGTGGGGCCCCAGTTCACATCCTCTCCTTTCCTAACACAAAATGTCTTCATCTGTAAGGTGCGGTGCATGCGTTTGAAAAGTGGGGATGAAGTTCAAGGGTCTGTGTGTGCCTCTTCATCTGCGCATGAAGGAGGGAGGTTTTCTCAACCATCAGGACTTTCTAAGACCTAACATTCAAGTTGAACTTCAAGTGACCAGAAGGAAATCTCAAAGTCAGGTATGACACATAGGTTCAGGTAGGGTGAAAATGAATTCATGCCTCAAATACAAAAGATTATGCTCCGGGGGAAACAGCGGCTGGTTTGTAAGTTGTGTGTGTTCAGAAGGATCCGTGCTGTAGCAATAGGGCTTGCAATATTTCTGAGGCTACAAAGCGTATCCTCAGTGTCCTCATGGTTGAGAAGGACTGAGCTGGAGAGGCCGCTGGACCCGAGCATTAGCTGGATACACCTTGTATACTCTGACTGAGGCTAGAGCCCATAAACGGACCTGTGGTCAGGTTATATTACAGGGGATGACTTCAACCAATGAGAAAAAAGAAAGAGCTAGCGGATTAACTGCTTGCTTTTTCTCCACTAGGACCGTCCATGTCTCGATATGATCACGCAGCCTCTTAGAGAGATCTTGTGAGACCATGTGTGATGGTTACAATTTTCATTGTTATCTTGTCTAGGTTTAGAATCATGCAGGAGACTGACTGGTAAGGCACACACCAGAGAGAACTAACTGAAGGAAAAACACCCATTTCAAGTGTGGCTGGTACCATCCCGTGGACTGAGACGGGGTGAAATCAAAGCAGGGAAAGGAGAAGGCTGGCTGAACACCAGCAATCCCTTTGCCATGCTCTCTGGCAGCAGGCGAACTCTCATTCTCTGCCCTGCTCTGGCCACCACGATGCGGCAAACATTCTGAAAGCATGGGCCGAAATAAGCCTTTCCCCTTTGCAGTGACCACACCAGGTGATCAAGGAAGCACATGGCACAAAGAGCTCCACTTTCTCTTATCAAGTCTCTGCACTTCTGACCTACAAGGGTTTGACCATGTCCCATTTTCAAATTCACATTTCATTGCCTTGGGCAGTTTTCTAGCAAAGTGTTGTCAAGGTATGTGAAATAATCCACCTCATCTTCAAAGAAATCTCGAGAGATGGATACTCTTATGGTTCCCCTAATTTAAGGACCAAGCAAAGCAGCGCACATCTAAGTACTGTGGCTGACTCAGTCCTGACGGAGGTAAGAAGACCAGCCCAGTCAGTCCACTGGCTTTTAAGGGTCAGTCCCCAACTCAAGGTCATATAGACAGCCCTAGTTAAATCCTTTGGGGCACTAACAAATCCACAGCTTGAAAATGAGGGAAAGAGAGAGGGGATGTATGTAGGAGTGGGAGAGAAACCAGAGAGGGTGAGAGGGGAGTTGTGGGAATACATCATTTATGAGTGTCCATTTGCAAAAGAACACAATTTACCAATGAAAACACAGAACAGAGAAGGGAAGATGCTTCTGTGGATGCTTTTACAGGAATGAAGAGCCAGTTATTTACAGGGTAGTGGCCTTTTCTTCCCATCTCTCAGAAGAGGTCATGAAGCACGTTTTTATGGCCTCTTAGTCAATGCTCTGTTGGGGACATCTGGCCAAACTGTCCCCTAGTCAGCAGCGGCAGGATTCATCACTCAGCCAACATCGGTTCCACACTGGGTTAGCAGGTCCAGCGGTCAGTCAGAGATGGACCAATAGAAACATAGCAATATAGGGATCTGGGGCCAGGAGGCACTTGCCTTGGGTACACTATGAAGAGGGGTTCCTATAGACTTAGTAGTCTTGAGACATCATCAATACAGTGATCTGAAATATCTGAATCAATGGAGAAAATGTCATAGTGATTAGGAATGGTGGCATGCACCTGCAATCCCAGCACTAGGGAGGTGGTAGGAGGAGGACCTGCATTTCAAGGTCGGTGTCAGTTGAGAACAACCTGGGGTATGTGAGACCTTGCCTATAAATGAATAAGTAAATTGTAAATAACTAAATAAAGTGATTGGTTGATGGCTCAGTCAGTTAAGTGCTTGTTGTGCAAACATGAGGACCGAGTTCATTCCTGAGAGCCCAGATGAAAAACCCAGGTGTCGTGGCACACACTTGTAATCTCAGGCAAAAGTAGGCAGATCTGAGATGCTAGTATAATGGAAATGGTAAGTCCCAAGCCAATGAGAGATCGTGTCGAGAGAGAGAGAGAGAGAGAGAGAGAGAGAGAGAGAGAGAGAGAGAAAGGAAAAAGTGGATGACAATTGGGCACACCTCCAGATGTTCACCTCTGGCCTATATGCACATTAGCACATACACATGCATGTACTCTACATACATGTTGCATACATACACATATATATGAACACACATTAAACTGTGGGGCAGGAGAGATGGTTCCATGATTGAGAGCCTTTGCTCCTCTTACAGAGAACCCAGAATCAATTCTGAGCACCATTGTGTTGACTAATAATCACCAATGTATCTCATTCCAGAGTATCCCTGGATCTTCAAGGGCACCAGGCACACACATGATACACATAGACATGCAGGAAAGCCATGAATATACATAAAATAAAATAAAACTTTAATAAAAAGAATAAGTATGTATTGTGACATGATAAAGAAATACCAAAATTATATTCACAGATACAGTTGGTTTTGGTGCCCTAAGAGCCCTACTAAGCACATGTGTGTAGGTGTACGTCATCTGTAAGTGGTAGCACCGATCAATGCTTTGCTCAACTCTATCAAAGGAATAAATAATTGAAGATGCGTGTGCCCATTTCTTTGACCCTAGGGCCACACTATATTACAGAACGGAACCAATATCACCTTACAAACACAGTTGCGTATTCTATCCTCCACTAACAGAGAGTGGACAGCTGTAGAGTGTGCCCAGCGATATTAGTCCCCTACAGGCATCCTGTGAACACAAAGTAATACTACTCAGAATTAAAATTATCTTTAATTGCAGCTATCTTTGAAAAGGGGGGAGGGGCGGGAATCCCCATGGTTTTCATAATAATGACTTTTTGAAATACTAGAGCCAAATAGGAAATATAATCACAGGTGACAGAAAATGTTAGCCCTTAGTAATATTAGCAATGGCCAGTAAATAAGGAGCCTGAAAATAGGATATTTTAATCAGCCTTATATTTTATTGTGTTTTGCTAGAATAAACGCTAAAATACCTAATAATTTCAGCCTTAAAATTATGAAACTAAATTTATAAGACTATATGTTTTTATTTAAGATTGCAAAATTGATCTGAGGCTGCCGTGGTGGCATATGTATCTAGCAGGCACGAAGACTTGGATTCTACACAAAGCGCCACCATGATAAGAAATAGAATAAAACAAAATAAAATTCTCTGTCTCCATATACCCTGACTTTGAAATAAACAGTTGAGAGAATCTTTTGAGCCTTTGAAGGACAGTCCTCAGAGACATGGGGAAACGATTCTTTGAAGGATGGAGTTCTGCCTGAGCTGCTTACTGTATTCAATGACCCCAAAAATGCATGACTTAAGCACGGATCCCACCAAAAGGAGTCAGAGCTCTGCTTGTGAGCAAGCTGTTCCCCAGAGCTCTTGGGGGCAGGTGGCAAGGCAGGAGAAAGGCAGGGAAATTCCCACCTCTGGAGGGGAGCAAGAAGGAACACCCACAAGAACCGGCGATAACTTGGCATCGACAACTTCCTCTTCCTGAACTTGCTGAAACAGTCCTTAAAGTCAAAATAAGACACAACAACAACAAAAAGGCTTTTTCTTCTTTCTCCCACGGAGGAACAACAGGGGTAATTGTGAGACCGCTAAACCGTACTTTCCCAGACACTCAGGCTGTAACTTGACTTTAACTGCTCTTGAACTGGGACAGAGAGAGAGAGAGAGAGAGAGAGAGAGAGAGAGAGAGAGAGAGAGAGACAGAGACAGAGAGACAGAGACAGAGACAGAGAGACAGAGAGGATCTTCCTTCACCCCATCCAAAGTCTTCTGTTTGGTACTGTAGCTGACAGACATTCTGAAGTTCCTTGAGTTTCCTTAACTCCTTTATAAGCCATGTACCGATAGGAGTCTTGAGTGGGCCAGAAAGATAAACTCATTCTGAATAACGGTTAGGGTGAACTCCTTTCTTTTCTTTCTTTCTTTCTTTCTTTCTTTCTTTCTTTCTTTCTTTCTTTCTTTCTTTCTTTCTGTCTGTCTGTCTGTCTGTCTGTCTGTCTGTCTGTCTTTCTTTCTCGGTTGTTTATTTGTTTTTAAATTTTATTTAGATTATATGTACGCGTCTGTGAGGGCATGTGCACATGAGCGTAGGTGCTGACTGAGGCAAAAGGTGTCAGATGCCCCTAGACTGAATTCGTGAGCCACCTTGATGTGGTCTGGGAACTGAACTCTGGTCCCTGTGAAAGAGCAGCCCATCTTCTTGTTGTGGCTGTTGTTGTTGTTTTGGTTTAGGGTTTTTTGATTGATTGTTTATTTGTTTGTTTTGGTTCTCTGTGTAATCCTGATTCTCCTGGAGCTCATTGTGCAGATCAGGCTGACCTCGAACTCATAAAGCTCCATCTGCTTCAACCTTCCGAGTGCTGGGATTAAAGGTATGTGCAACTGCTGATAGGCACATGCTCTTAAGTGCTGAACCACCTCCCCAGCCCAGGGGATGAACTTCCTAGTGGGAAGTCAGAATTAACCAAGCAGTACAGCTCCTGTGACTGGATTCTGCCGTGCGCATTAGAAAAGTTTGTGAGTCAAAAGCCTGGGAGAAAGAAAAAAAAATAAATGAAATAAGGTTAATAGCTATTATACCTTTTATTAAAATCCTGGTCAGTTAACCGTCTCCCTAGGTAACAGCCAGAGGGGCAAGGCTCCACATGTATTGTATCCCCAACACCTGCTCCTCCACACACACACCCTTTAGGAGGGGGGCAAGACAACCTTCAAATCTTAGTTCAGAACAACTCCAAAATTTCCCTCAGAGTCTTTGTCCAGAGAAAGATTCTGGAAAGTTTATGTGCACATTTTAATTTTAAACTTTTAGATCTCCTCACCTCTAGTCTTGCACATCTGTTCTTCTTAGGGAGGCAAAATTTTAATACATTTGATCTGATTCTAATTCTTTTAGTGACCTAAAAAATTATTATTTCTGCCAGGCAGTGGTGGCGCACGCCTTTAATCCCAGCACTTGGGAGGCAGAGGCAGGTGGATCTCTGTGAGTTCAAGGCCAGCCTGATCTACAAGAGCTAGTTCTAGGACAGGAACCAAAAGCTACAGAGAAACCCTGTCTCAAAAATCCAATATATATTAATTTATTTATTTATTTTTAGGCCACTAAAAGAATTGACATACCATAGTCAATTTTTCCACTTTAAGGATAATCTACATATCTAAAAAAAATCTCATATTTTTCAGGGTTTTGATTTGGACACAAAAATTCTTCAAGAGTTTATATTTTTAGCCAAGTTTCCATTTATGGTGATGTTTGGTTGATTTATATACTCAAGATCTATAAATACTTTGCTCTGTGAAAAGTCTCAAGCATAACTTAACAGACCTTCAAAACTTTAAGACTGGAACAGTAAGTAATCTTTTATATATTTCAAGCCAGAAAAGGTAATGTGTCTACACAAAAATCTCTACATTAATGTTTATGGCAGCCTTATTCCTAACTGCCCCAGTTCAGGAGGCACCAAGATGTCCTGACGGAGGATGGATAACATTCAGTACTAGCAAAAAGATCCCGAGCTACATTGCACACTGTTAAGTAAAAGAAACAATGTTAAAGACCACAGACTACCTGATCGCAACTCTATGACATTTTGGGAAAGGTACTACTGCAGAGCCTACAGGGAGACCAGAAGTTCCCAGGGATCAGAGGCAGGAGGAGGGATAATGATGCCACCACAGACAACTGTTACGAGATGCCTCTCTGCATCTGACAAACTCTGACACCAAGAATATGAGCCCTAATGTGAACTTTAGGCTGATGGGTGAGGACGTGTCAGCCGTGACAAACGCCTCTCTGATACCGTGGACAATGGTAGAGATTGGGTATATGTGGAGTCGGTGGGTGGACGGGAACTCTACTTTGCTCTCAGTTTTGCTCTAAGGAAACAAACAAATGACCTCAAGCCTGGTGGTGGTGGCGCACACCTTTAATCCCAGCACTCGGGAGGCAGAGGCAGGTGGATTTCTGTGAGTTTGAAATTAGCCTGGTCTACAAAGAGAATTTCAGGACAGCCTGTTACACAGAGAAACCCTGTCTCAAAAATTAGGGAGAAAAAACTCAAAAAGAAAGTCAAATAACTCTTTTAGATATACATCAGACAAAAATTAAACAATTTAGCTTTAAATGCTGCTTTTAACCCTCACCTCTCCAAAAGAAATTGTTTCTCTTGTTTCAGCAACAACAAATTGTCAATTAGTCTCACTTTATGATCTATAAATTTCATATCTCCGGATGTGAATTGGATATGCAACAGATGGAATGGGTAAAAAGAAAAAAAAGTATAAGTTAATATACCTTACCCCAAAAGGTGACCATATGAGTTATGGAATTCGACATCTAGGAAAAGAGACCTTGTTCAACCTCAGATATACAATCTCAGATTGATTAACATTTTGTTTCTCTTTTCATTCGCCTTTATTTGATAGATAAGAGGAGCTGTAGAAGGCCACACTTGTCCAGTTGTACAAAACCAACCACTCACAGAATAAACTAAGTTCAGAGGTTCATGAGCCCTGCAGAAAATATCGAGAAAGTTTATAACCTTAAAAACATGTTCAAATTGGTTAACTTTAACTTCTTCACCTGTCACTTATCGAATCAGTGAGGCAACAGAGTGATGTCCATGTTAGGCTAGGAATCACACGCATTCAAGTTCAGAATACCTCCTGGGAGAATTTTAAAAAAACAAAACAAAACCAAGTCACGCGTGATATTGTTTGGGAGTTGGGTTTTCGCTGTTGCTGTGGCATCTGCTCTAAAGAGCACTAGTGATCAGAAAAGAGGGATTTCCAAGTGTCCCATGGTAATTCTTCCTCAATGTTCTCCCCTAATCCAGCGTATCAGGACAGTGCTGCTGCTGAGGCTGTCACAGTAAAAACAAAACAAAACAAAAAACTTTGACACAAACGTAAGAAGGACTGCTTTATGGGAAGATATGCTCCGTGGAGACAAGGGGTAGCATCCTGTACTCCTGCTCAGTGCCAGCCTGTACTTGGAATGCTCCAGGGGACACAGAGGTCATGGGCTCCGCATGGGAGGAACCCAGCCCCACTGCTTTTCATGCCTGATGACAGTCACCGGGTCTGGTGGTGATGACTTATCACGGGCACCACAGGCCGAGCAGGAGATAAAATGAAGTGAGGCGAGAGCCCAGACAGGAAGGAAATGACAGCTGTGTGACAGTGAGATACTTGTCCGGGATCACAGGTGAGGCTCCCAGTGTGACCCAGGAATTATGGCTGTGTCTAAGTTAGGGGCATAAAGTCAAAGATGGCAGAAAGAACTAAGGTTATGTGGACTTTTTTTGGATTGAAATCTTTAGACTTCTACAGAAAAGAAAACAAAAAGCCAGAATAGACAATTTGAGCTGAGTCCAAAGGTGAAATAAATTAAAATTAAAAAAGTCAATTGGTGATCTACTTTCTTTTTTTTTTATTCATAAATCTCAACATAACAGTCACAAACTCTGTACATTAATAAACTCTGGGACTTAATGTGTTGTGGTGTTTCTTCTCAGGTATCATTACTGAAACGCCCTGTCTAAACTAACTGGGAAGTAGGGGCACACATTTCTGATATAGTACTTTTCTTGTCTGTTGTCTTGCTGAGATAGGATCTCACTATGTGGCCCAGGCTAGATAATCTTGAAATGTTGATCCTCCTGCCTCAGCTTCCAGAATACTGGGATTAAAGGCTTGAGCCACCCTACAAGTTCTCTTGCTCTATATTAGAGAAAGAAATTCACTCCAGAAGGTCCGACCTTTCTCTCATCCAGTATCACATGAAGAGTCAACACCAGAAGAGGGTGAACTCAGTGCTTTGGCTCAAAACCCGGGGCGCCTTGCCCAGCTGCCCGATCTGTCAGGCTCCAGGCTAACTATGGGAAAGCCTAGGAGGAGTCTTCTTTGTTGTTGTTCTGCTTCCATTTGACCTTGGGAAAGTCACTTAACATTCTATTTTATTTCCTCACATGTCAAGTGGGTTGGGGAATAATAACTCCGGCCCCACCCCACCGTACTTGAATGTTACGAGGAGGAATTAGATAATGTCTGCCCGGAGTTTTGCTCTCCTTAGAAGAAAGTCCCTATAAAACACGAGGCAGAAATTGAGCGGACTTTACGAGGGCTGCTGAGATCAAAGCCAGCAGTGAGGGCCCAGGCAGCTTTCTCCAGTACAGAGGGCACTTACTGCTCTGCACTCTAATAACGTCCCTCCCTCGGGATCCTACACTGATCTGCAGATAGTCATTAAGTAAATCTTGCTGCCCTCCAGCGAGGTGTAATTTGCACCCTAACAGCCTAAAGCTTCGTATAAATGAAACCTTGGGAACAGCGCAGGGGATGCCTCAAAACAACTCAGGAATTATGGTCTTCACTTCTGTTTTCTAATTGCATACTCTTATAGGCACAAAATAGGATTTAATACATAGCTGCTAAGTGGCCCATTGAAAGTAGATCTCGTAGGATCCTTTGTATAACTATTGTTAAATGCAAACAAGATGTGAAGACTTTGGGTACCTCTAAAACTTGCTACACATGCCTGTGTTTGCTACCAGAATGAACTAAAAACGCTTGGCCTTTCTTCCAGAAAGCCGTGCAGGTCAGAGAAAAACCACTGTCTGAGGGAATCCATCTTCCCTGAGCGTGAGGATCCATTAAGCAGGTCTCGAGGCGTTTGCAGGATGTTGCATAACCTGCCTTTCTGATGTCTCAACTTGACTACATTTCGTTTTAATTTGTTAAACTCTCCTGGCAGAGTCTCACAGTGGAGTGCCGTGCTATCTTATTTTTGAATCTACATGTTAATCGTGTCTAATTGGCCTTCCTTTCCATTTGCACAGATCGCTGGTCTTCATTTCTGCAATTAGTAGATCAAATTTCCAAACCCAGCCCCAGTCATGACCTTATGACGTCCACGTAACTGTCTCAAAGTTCTTGTCCAAGCCTTCAAATCTAAGCTACCAACGTGAGCAAGGGCCAGCCGCTCAAATGACGTGTTGAGGCATTTCTTCTTTGAATTAGGTATGTAGAGAGACAAAGGTTTAGAAGTCCCAGGGGCCCATTATTCAGGAAAGATAGGCATAGGCATGGACTGTGCATCTTGTTTTGTGGTTTTAGATTTACTCTAGGGTTCTAAGAGGTGAACACTGCGTCCACGGTGAGTGGGCAACACACGTCTTAAAGCAGCAAACTTTCTCTCTCAACACCCCCAAAAGGTTGTATATTGTCAGTCTAGTCTTAAATGGGGAAGGCTCGCTCCTTTTGCTTCATGTTTCAAAACGCAGTGCGCCCATCCGTGTGTCTGTAGCTCTCTGTAGAGACACACTGCAGCCACCCTGGAACCAGGGCTGATTTTGACAGAGCTCAGTTCTTTAGAAAGGGACCTCCCCACCCCGAGGAACAGTCTCAGTTTCTGCTCCTGCTCGGCCTCCAGGAAGAACCCTTCAAGAGATGATATCATAAGGGTCAGGGAGGCCCCCTTTTCACATTTTTTTTGCTGTTCCCTTTAACAGTGTGATTTCTCCAGGTAAACACAAACAACTCCAGAAAGGGTGACAGCTTATCTCTTGAGCAGGTCTGTGGTGTTTGAGAGGGGACTGAGAGCCTTAGGATGTCTAGGTGCTAAGGAAAAAGCTGTTGAATTTTTCCTGGCCATTTATTTTCTTAAGAATAACACAGTCAGAGTCTATGCACATGCGCGTGGCGGGGGACATTTAGCTAGAAGAAGAAGAGGAACAGGAAAAAGAAGAGGAAAAAGGGGGATGAGAAAGGGGGAGGAAGAGAAGGAGGATGGAGGAGGAGAATGGAGGAGGAGATCAGGTCCGATCTTGAGGTTTAGTCTCCTCTGTGCCCACGAGGGCGGGCAGTGAATACCAGGGTGATGGGCAGGAAGCCTGCGGCAACATGCCTATGTCCAGGGTTCCAGACCTGGGCAGGGGAGGGATGAGAGTGTCTCATTTTAATTAGGCCAGGGAGTCTGCCCTGGAAGAAGGAAATCTCAGCAACACAAGGTTGTAAATTGAACTGGGCTTCATCATGGCAGCGGGAGAGCCGCGGTCTCTCCTCAGCGGCAGACCTGCCACGATGAAGGGAAACCTTGTCTCTGTACAGTGATGCAGACTGAAAACCCCAGACATCTGCACTTCGGCCTATGGCCTAAAGTGAAGTCAAATTATAATTTCAAGGAACTTGAATCCTCCTATTGCTAAGAACTTGTCCCTTGCCTATCTTCTACTTTCATTGTCTTTCTCTTGTGGTAAATACAATCAGACAAATACCAAGACCGAATGCCTGGGAAGCAGAGTTCTGCCCCTTCACACACACACACACACACACACACACACACACACACACACACACCCCAGACCCCGGACTTCTTCCTCCTTCTCGGACACTCTCTTGTGGGAACCTTAGCTGGGATCTCTGAGTCAGTTCTATTCTCCCGGGAAGCTTGCCTCGTAGTCAGGGCTTTGCAGGCATTCTGCGTCCTGTGGCTCTGCATCCTGTCCTCTCTCTACTCTGTTTCACCTTCGGCAGGTCACAAGCCATCATCATCAGGCCTTCAGCCATCTCCCTCTCTTCTCAAAGCAGCATTAGCACCCAGCACACACACCTTGAACTTCGGGCTTGTCTTCACTGCTCTAAGCTCTTGACTTGCTATTCTCTCTCACTTCCTAGCCTCTCCAAGCCCCAATGTCCACCCTTTCCATCCCAGGCTCAGTAATAGTATGGAGGAAGAGAAGAAGAGAGTCAAGGAGAGGGACAGATGATAAAGTCAGGATTCCAGGTGGCACTTTTCAAACTTGATTGGCTGCCTGCTAATTCCCAGAACCCCGGTGCGCTCTGTCTCAAGATGTATATCTCTACCCTGTTGTGAATCTCAGACCTTGAGCATGCCAGATTCTGATTCTGGAAATAGCTCCACGCTGTCCAATACAGAAGAACTGGCCCCAAAGGGAGGGTTTGGGCGATTTTTATAATGCAAATAGACCCACCCTACCCAGATAACTCCAAGCTACAAAATTCATGTCCCTAAAGGTGCAGCTGGAAAGGCCTGAGCATAGACTGAGTTTCAGACATAAATACAAGCCAGCTCCAGCGTATCAGTGGCTTAATCCATTTATTCCATGCTGTCACGGGCCTGGCCACCTGGTTTTCTTTCATTTCCCTTTACTGGATCTGCTTCCTCGTGCAGCAGGTCCTGTGTACTTTCTGTTCCTTCTGCTCATCCCTTCCTTTTCACCTAGTCAATGGCTGCTCGTCCATCTGCTCTCAACACAACCGTGACTTTTAGAGGCAAGCGTTCTCTGACCCCCACCCTGCGTCAGGTCAAGTGCTTAATTCTAGACTCGCTGTGCCGGGCCCCTTTCCTTTGTAGAATGTCACAGGTATAATTTTACACTTGTTCAATTGATCATCTGATTACTGTCTGTCTCCCTTCCTGGATGGCATGCTCCAGCAGGTCGGGCTGTGCCTGTTTTGGTTCATGTCCCCAGCACTTTAGTCTTCTAATAACCTCCATGTGGTAAGAACTGCGGCCGAAGAGATGAGCATCACACAGCCTTCTCCGAACCTGACACACCGTGAGCGAAAAGGGGGGGACCACTTTTCTTCCCCGGTACTACTACACCCTAGAATGTTTTGGCCAAGAGGCAGTCTCTTTTCCTGTGTTTCCTTATGACTGGCACCCAGGCCCCTGCCTGCTCGGCAAATGTTCTGTCACTCATCCTCATCCTCAGTCTTTAAGAGGTGTTCTCTTGATCAGACTGACCAGAATGTGAATCTGCAGCAGATGCTTCCCATATAAAGAACCACATACACCAAATGCCTGAAGAGGTTTTGGTCTTAAGATACATAGCAATGCCTTCTGTGGGTGCTGGTAACCGCTCCATTAAATTATCATAGTTTCCAAACAATTTTTAAATTTTTGTTTATTTGTGGCATGTTTGTGTATGTATCAGAGATGAGTGTGCACACAGCCATGCTACTGTGCACATGTGGGGGTCAAGGGACACATTTGGGAGCCAGTTCTCTGCTTCCTCTTTGTTCTAGATGCAGAAGTCTCTTGTTTCTACCATTATACCATGTACGTAAGCTTCCAGCAAATTCTCCTGCCTCTGAGTCTTAAAATAAGAATGTGGGATACTACTGCATATGGATTTTCCCATGGGTTCCAGGGACCAAAGTCAGACTGTCAGGTTTGGGTGGCAAGTGTTTTTACCCACTGAGCCATCTCTCTGTTCCCATTCTTTCTATAGCCTGTGTCTGCATGATCTGGATATGTGGATATGAATACATGAACTAGGTATATCCGGTTTAAATCAATTTAATCTAAAGTAGAAGAAGTGGAACTTTTAATGCTACATATGCAATTTTTAGTCCTCAAATATTAATGTGTCATCAGTAAAAAAGTGTATCAACCTTTAGATGATGTTCATGATATTTAGCAAATTAAAAGGTCTTACAAATAAGCAAACAAAAAAATCTGTTAAATGATGACCTTCATAGAACATACACTAAATACTAAATACATAACTCTATACTAAGTCCTCAGGCCCCAGTGAAGCTCAAGATCAAACAGCCAGAAATACTGGAGGGTTGTGAGGCCTGGCCTTGGACAGTGGTGCCAACGCTTCTAATTGATAAACTCTAGAACCTAGGGGGAAAAGATCCAGGCCAAAAGACAGGGCCTGTTCAGTCCAGGAAACCTAAGGCGGCTAGAATCACTCAAATAAAATTGGAAGAAGGCAAAAGGAAACTAGTAGGTTCTCTCTGGAGATGTGTTTTCAGCACTTTAAAAATGTCTTTAAAGATTGTTAGCAAGTGTTGATGTTTTTTCTAAAGAAAACATGCAATGCTCTGCATTTCTTGATCCATGGCGAGCATGCCCATACCCCAGCCTTAGCTGTAGCTCAGGCAGCTCAGAGGAAGAGGAGGCTTCAGTGTATTCTTCTCCAGTCATGTGAGCTGTGCCCTGGCCTAGTCATAGTCGTAGAAGCGTCGTTTGGCAGTAAAATTGCAGTTAAATTCGGTTAAGCTGCTTAGCTATGCATCGTAAGTCAAGAGTTGACTATGTGAAGTTTAATATGGTTTTATGAAAGAAGGCATCAGCAACATAAAGGCAGACTTCAGCGAAGCTTCAAAGACACCTTTGGAGACCAGCTCAATGCCATTCACTGGAGTGACAACTGGGTACAGTTCCTGTCCTCAGTAACAACTCCGCCTTCTTTGAGAACTTCCCAGCGGCTGCTGCTGGCACCAGACTCGGGGCTGAGTTCTTGATTCTCCTCAACTCCTGGGAGGTGTCTGCCATCACTGCCCACATTTTAGAGCTCAGAAGCTAACAAAGTAGCCGCAGTAGACACAGAAAAGGAAAGAGAAAGCAGAACTCTAAAAGAAATTATGTCTCTCTGACTCATTCTACATTTTTTTTTAATGATTGCACAAACTTAAGAATTTTTCAGTTCCAGTTGGCTACTGATAGGATTTGATCATGGCGACCAGGTCAGTTCATAGCAATTTCTCTCTAAAAAACACATTTATTATATTTAATCTTATCCAGCAAGCTTTTTTCTTTGTAAGAAACCCAGTGATGCTATCTCTTTGCTTAGTAAGTGAAGTAAGAAAAGATTCTACCATTGAGACGCCTCAAAAATCATTGCCGTTTTCAGCTCTGATATATTCGAGTCTTCTGGGGGAATTTGGAAAAAATTGCTAATACTTGGGTTTCATCCTAGACCGTTTCATTTGGATTTCTTAGGGGCAGGAGCTGCACTTTCGTGATTCTTAAAAACTCCCATGATCTAGTGTGTCCTAGAGCACGGAGCCTGTTGCTTGTAAGTGCTCTAAACACCACAGATCTCTCTGGAGCCTTTTTTTGCCTCCTGCCCATTGAGCATGCCTGATAAACACAAGGCTGCTTGTGCAATGAAAACAATGACAAAAAACACAGCATTTAAAAACATTTCCCCTTAATAGGCTTAATTTGTACACACGTACAACAGCGTGTAAGGACAATGTTTGTAAACCTGACTAGGCTCTGCCACTGGAATTTTCTAGTCTCGAGTCATTCCAAAAGGCACCAGTAGGTGGCTCACCTCTCTCAGAGAGTAAGGGAAAGCCCAGCCTTGTGTTTGAAACTGAAGCCTTAAGAGTCCGTCCCTTGTACGAAGTACTCAACGAGAAGCAAACAGAATGAGTTGCTAAAAAAATAAAAATCTGAATATCCGAGAACAAGTGAAGAGAGGAAGAAATAGTCACTTAAAAAAAAATCCAGGAGGAACGGAATGTGTGACTGTGATCCCAGGATGGAGTTCGATAACCATAACAAAAGCGGTGTAAGTCAAAACCGGGAAGCTGGCAAACCAGAAAAGCGGAGTGTCAAA